>NW_026645564.1:0-302037 GCF_949987535.1 Balaenoptera acutorostrata
GCGTTAGGGTTAGGGTAGGGGTTAGGGTTAGGGTACGCGTTAGGGTGAGGGTAGTTATTAAACCTATCACACTCTCTAGATACACTTTAGCACGTAAAGGAATATTATTAGGGGGTCCAGCCATGGAGAAGAGTTTAGACACGAGGAGAAGGTAAGGAACACACCCATTATCAAGAAATCACATTAGGATTCTCTTTTTAACCTGTTCCTTAAAACACTAGTGCTTAGGAAATCTATTGGAGGCAGAAGCCGTCAAGGGTAGCTTAGGGTTAGGGTTAGGGTTAGGGTGAGGGGTAGGGTACGGCTTAGGGTATGGGTTCAGTGAGGGGTTTGGGTAGGGCGTAGGGTATGGGTTAGGGTTAGGGTTAGGGTTAGTGTTAGGGTTAGGACTCGGTTTAGGGTACGGGTTAGGATTAGGGTACGCGTTAGGGTTAGGGTAGGGGTTAGGGTTAGTGTACGCATTAGGGTGAGGATAGTTATTAAACCTATCCCACTCTCTAGATACCCCTTAGCACGTAAAGGAATATTATTTGGGGGTCCAGCCATGGAGAAGAGTTTAGACACTAGGAGAAGATAAGGAACACACCCATTATCAAGAAATCACAATAGGATTCTCTTTTTAAACTGTTCCTTAAAACACTAGTGCTTAGGAAATCTATTGGAGGCAGAAGCAGTCAAGGGTAGCTTAGGGTTAGTGTTAGGGTTAGGGTGAGGGTTAGGGTACGGCTTAGGGTACAGGTTCAGTGAGGGTTTCGGGTAGGGCGTAGGGTATGGGTTAGGGTTAGTGTTAGGGTTAGGGCTCGGTTTAGGGTACGGGTTAGGATTATGGTACGCGTTAGTGTTAGGGTAGGTCTTAGGGTTAGGGTACGCGATAGGGTGAGGTTAGTTATTAAACCTATCCCACTCTCTAGATACCCCTTAGCACGTAAAGGAATATTATTTGGGGGTCCAGCAATGGAGAAGAGTTTAGACACTAGGAGAAGATAAGGAACACACCCATTATCAAGAAATCACATTAGGATTCTCTTTTTAACCTGTTCCTAAAAACACTAGTGCTTAGGAAGTCTGTTGGAAGCAGAAGCAGTCAAGGGTAGCTTAGGGTTAGGGTTAGGGTTAGGGTGAGGGTTAGGGTACGGCTTAGGGTACGGGTTCGGGGAGGGGTTCGGGTAGGGCGTAGGGTATGGGTTAGGGTTAGGGTTAGGGCTAGTGTTAGGGTTAGGGCTCGGTTTAGGGTACGGGTTAGGATTAGGGTACGCGTTAGGGTTAGGGTAGGGGTTAGGGTTAGTGTACTCATTAGGGTGAGGTTAGTTATTAAACCTATCCCACTCTCTAGATACCACTTAGCACGTAAAGGAATATTATTAGGGGGGTCCAGCAATGGAGAAGAGTTTAGACACTAGGAGAAGATAAGGAACACACCCATTATCAAGAAATCACATTAGGATTCTCTTTTTAACCTGTTCCTTAAAACACTAGTGCTTAGGATGTCTATTGGAGGCAGAAGCAGTCAAGGGTAGCTTAGGGTTAGGGTTAGGGTTAGGGTGAGGGTTAGGGTAAGGCTTAGGGTACGGGTTCGGGGAGGGGTTCGGGTAGGGCGTAGGGTATGGGTTAGGGTTAGGGTTAGGGCTAGTGTTAGGGTTAGGGCTCGGTTTAGGGTATGGGTTAGGATTAGGGTGCGCGTTAGGGTTAGGGTAGGTGTTAGTGTTAGAGTACGCATTAGGGTGAGGGTAGTTATTAAACCTATCCCACTCTCTAGATACCCCTTAGCACGTAAAGGAATATTATTTTGGGGTCCAGCCATGGAGAAGAGTTTCGACACTAGGAGAAGATAAGGAACACACCCATTATCAAGAAATCACATTAGGATTCTCTTTTTAACCTGTTCCTTAAAACACTAGTGCTTAGGAAATCTATTGGAGGCAGAAGCAGTCAAGGGTAGCTTAGGGTTAGGGTTAGGGTTAGGGTGAGGGTTAGGGTACGGCTTAGGGTACGGGTTCGGGGAGGGGTTCGGGTAGGGCGTAGGGTATGGTTTAGGGTTAGGGTTAGGGTTAGGGTTAGGGTTAGGGCTCGGTTTAGGGTACGGGTTAGGATTAGGGTACGCGTTAGGGTTAGGGTAGGGGTTAGGGTTAGGGTACGCGTTAGGGTGAGGGTAGTTATTAAACCTATCACACTCTCTAGATACACTTTAGCACGTAAAGGAATATTATTTGGGGGTCCAGCCATGGAGAAGAGTTTAGACACGAGGAGAAGGTAAGGAACACACCCATTATCAAGAAATCACATTAGGATTCTCTTTTTAACCTGTTCCTTAAAACACTAGTGCTTAGGAAATCTATTGGAGGCAGAAGCCGTCAAGGGTAGCTTAGGGTTAGGGTTAGGGTTAGGGTGAGGGGTAGGGTACGGCTTAGGGTATGGGTTCAGTGAGGGGTTTGGGTAGGGCGTAGGGTATGGGTTAGGGTTAGGGTTAGGGTTAGTGTTAGGGTTAGGACTCGGTTTAGGGTACGGGTTAGGATTAGGGTACGCGTTAGGGTTAGGGTAGGGGTTAGGGTTAGTGTACGCATTAGGGTGAGGATAGTTATTAAACCTATCCCACTCTCTAGATACCCCTTAGCACGTAAAGGAATATTATTTGGGGGTCCAGCCATGGAGAAGAGTTTAGACACTAGGAGAAGATAAGGAACACACCCATTATCAAGAAATCACAATAGGATTCTCTTTTTAAACTGTTCCTTAAAACACTAGTGCTTAGGAAATCTATTGGAGGCAGAAGCAGTCAAGGGTAGCTTAGGGTTAGTGTTAGGGTTAGGGTGAGGGTTAGGGTACGGCTTAGGGTACAGGTTCAGTGAGGGTTTCGGGTAGGGCGTAGGGTATGGGTTAGGGTTAGTGTTAGGGTTAGGGCTCGGTTTAGGGTACGGGTTAGGATTAGGGTACGCGTTAGTGTTAGGGTAGGTCTTAGGGTTAGGGTACGCGATAGGGTGAGGTTAGTTATTAAACCTATCCCACTCTCTAGATACCCCTTAGCACGTAAAGGAATATTATTTGGGGGTCCAGCAATGGAGAAGAGTTTAGACACTAGGAGAAGATAAGGAACACACCCATTATCAAGAAATCACATTAGGATTCTCTTTTTAACCTGTTCCTAAAAACACTAGTGCTTAGGAAGTCTGTTGGAAGCAGAAGCAGTCAAGGGTATCTTAGGGTTAGGGTTAGGGTTAGGGTGAGGGTTAGGGTACGGCTTAGGGTACGGGTTCGGGGAGGGGTTCGGGTAGGGCGTAGGGTATGGGTTAGGGTTAGGGTTAGGGCTAGTGTTAGGGTTAGGGCTCGGTTTAGGGTACGGGTTAGGATTAGGGTACGCGTTAGGGTTAGGGTAGGGGTTAGGGTTAGTGTACTCATTAGGGTGAGGGTAGTTATTAAACCTATCCCACTCTCTAGATACCCCTTAGCACGTAAAGGAATATTATTTGGGGGTCCAGCCATGGAGAAGAGTTTAGACACTAGGAGAAGATAAGGAACACACCCATTATCAAGAAATCACATTAGGATTCTCTTTTTAACCTGTTCCTTAAAACACTAGTGCTTAGGAAATCTATTGGAGGCAGAAGCAGTCAAGGGTAGCTTAGGGTTAGGGTTAGGGTTAGGGTACAGCTTAGGGTACGGTTTCGGGTCGGGCGTAGGGTATGGGTTAGGGTTAGGGTTAGCGTTAGCGTTAGGGTTAAGCTCGGTTTAGGGTTCGGGTTAGGATTAGGGTACGCGTTAGGGTTAGGGTAGGTGTTAGGGTTAGGGTACGTGATAGGGTGAGGTTAGTTATTAAACCTATCCCACTCTCTAGATACCCCTTAGCACGTAAAGGAATATTATTTGGGGGTTCAGCCATGGAGAAGAGTTTAGACACGAGGAGAAGATAAGGAACACACCCATTATCAAGAAATCACATTAGGATTCTCTTTTTAACCTGTTCCTTAAAACACTAGTGCTTAGGAAATCTATTGGAGGCAGAAGCCATCAAGGGTAGCTTAGGGTTAGGGTTAGGATTAGGGTGAGGGGTAGGGTACGGCTTAGGGTACAGGTTCAGGGAGGGGTTCGGGTAGGGCGTAGGGTATGGGTTAGGGTTAGGGTTAGGGTTAGTGTTAGGGTTAGGGCTCGGTTTAGGGTACGGGTTAGGATTAGGGTATGCGTTAGGGTTAGGGTAGGGGTTAGGGTTAGTGTACGCGTTAGGGTGAGGGTAGTTATTAAACCTATCCCAATCTCTAGATACCCCTTAGCACGTAAAGGAATATTATTTGGGGGTCCAGCCATGGAGAAGAGTTTAGACACGAGGAGAAGATAAGGAACACACCCATTATCAAGAAATCACATTAGGATTCTCTTTTTAACCTGTTCCTTAAAATACTAGTGCTTAGGAAATCTATTGGACGCAGAAGCAGTCAAGGGTAGCTTAGGGTTAGGGTTAGGGTTAGGGTGAGGGTTAGGGTACGGCTTAGGGTACGGGTTTGGGGAGGGGTTCGGGTAGGGCGTAGGGTATGGGTTAGGGTTAGGGTTAGGGTTAGTGTTAGGGTTAGGGCTCGGTTTAGGGTACGGGTTAGGATTAGGGTACGCGTTAGGGTTAGGGTAGGGGTTAGGGTTAGGTTACGCGATAGGGTGAGGTTAGTTATTAAACCTATCCCACTCTCTAGATACCCCTTAGCACGTAAAGGAATATTATTTGGGGGTCCAGCCATGGAGAAGAGTTTAGACACTAGGAGAAGATAAGGAACACACCCATTATCACGAAATCACATTAGGATTCTCTTTTTAACCTGTTCCTTAAAACACTAGTGCTTAGGAAATCTATTGGAGGCAGAAGCAGTCAAGGGTAGCTTAGGGTTAGGGTTAGGGTTAGGGTGAGGGTTAGGGTACGGCTTAGGGTACGGGTTCGGTGAGGGGTTCGGGTAGGGCGTAGGGTATGGGTTACGTTTAGGGTTAGGGCTAGTGTTAGGGTTAGGGCTCGGTTTAGGGTACGGGTTAGGATTAGGGTGCGCGTTAGGGTTAGGGTAGGGGTTAGGGTTAGTGTACGCATTAGGGTGAGGATAGTTATTAAACCTATCCCACTCTCTAGATACCCCTTAGCACGTAAAGGAATATTATTTGGGGGTCCAGCCATGGAGAAGTGTTTAGACACTAGGAGAAGATAAGGAACACACCCATTATCAAGAAATCAAAATAGGATTCTCTTTTTAAACTGTTCCTTAAAACACTAGTGCTTAGGAAATCTATTGGAGGCAGAAGCAGTCAAGGGTAGCTTAGGGTTAGTGTTAGGGTTACGGTGAGGGTTAGGGTACGGCTTAGGGTACAGGTTCAGTGAGGGTTTCGGGTAGGGCGTAGGGTATGGGTTAGGGTTAGTGTTAGGGTTAGGGCTCGGTTTAGGGTACGGGTTAGGATTAGGGTACGCGTTAGTGTTAGGGTAGGGCTTAGGGTTAGGGTACGCGATAGGGTGAGGGTAGTTATTAAACCTATCCCACTCTCTAGATACCCCTTAGCACGTAAAGGAATATTATTTGGGGGTCCAGCCATGGAGAAGAGTTTAGACACGAGGAGAAGATAAGGAACACACCCATTATCACGAAATCACATTAGGATTATCTTTTTAACCTGTTCCTTAAAACACTAGTGCTTAGGAAATCTATTGGAGGCAGAAGCAGTCAAGGGTAGCTTAGGGTTAGTGTTAGGGTTACGGTGAGGGTTAGGGTACGGCTTAGGGTACAGGTTCAGTGAGGGTTTCGGGTAGGGCGTAGGGTATGGGTTAGGGTTAGTGTTAGGGTTAGGGCTCGGTTTAGGGTACGGGTTAGGATTAGGGTACGCGTTAGTGTAGGGTAGGGCTTAGGGTTAGGGTACGCGATAGGGTGAGGTTAGTTATTAAACCTATCCCACTCTCTAGATACCCCTTAGCACGTAAAGGAATATTATTTGGGGGTCCAGCAATGGAGAAGAGTTTAGACACTAGGAGAAGATAAGGAACACACCCATTATCAAGAAATCACATTAGGATTCTCTTTTTAAACTGTTCCTAAAAACACTAGTGCTTAGGAAGTCTGTTGGAAGCAGAAGCAGTCAAGGGTAGCTTAGGGTTAGGGTTAGGGTTAGGGTGAGGGTTAGGGTACGGCTTACGGTACGGGTTCGGGGAGGGGTTCGGGTAGGGCGTAGGGTATGGGTTAGGGTTAGGGTTAGGGCTAGTGTTAGGGTTAGGGCTCGGTTTAGGGTACGGGTTAGGATTAGGGTACGCGTTAGGGTTAGAGTAGGGGTTAGGGTTAGTGTACTCATTAGGGTGAGGGTAGTTATTAAACCTATCCCACTCTCTAGATACCCCTTAGCACGTAAAGGAATATTATTTGGGGGTCCAGCCATGGAGAAGAGTTTAGACACTAGGAGAAGATAAGGAACACACCCATTATCAAGAAATCACATTAGGATTCTCTTTTTAACCTGTTCCTTAAAACACTAGTGCTTAGGAAATCTATTGGAGGCAGAAGCAGTCAAGGGTAGCTTAGGGTTAGGGTTAGGGTTAGGGTACAGCTTAGGGTACGGGTTCGGGTCGGGCGTAGGGTATGGGTTAGGGTTAGGGTTAGGGTTAGTGTTAGGGTTAGGGCTCGGTTTAGGGTTCGGGTTAGGATTAGGGTACGCGTTAGGGTTAGGGTAGGTGTTAGGGTTAGGGTACGTGATAGGGTGAGGTTAGTTATTAAACCTATCCCACTCTCTAGATACCCCTTAGCACGTAAAGGAATATTATTTGGGGGTCCAGCCATGGAGAAGAGTTTAGACACGAGGAGAAGATAAGGAACACACCCATTATCAAGAAATCACATTAGGATTCTCTTTTTAACCTGTTCCTTAAAACACTAGTGCTTAGGAAATCTATTGGAGGCAGAAGCAGTCAAGGGTAGCTTAGGGTTAGGGTTAGGGTTAGGGTGAGGGTTAGGGTACGGCTTAGGGTACGGGTTCGGGGAGGGGTTCGGGTAGGGCGTAGGGTATGGGTTAGGGTTAGGGTTAGGGTTAGTGTTAGGGTTAGGGCTCGGTTGAGGGTACGGGTTAGGATTAGGGTACGCGTTAGTGTTAGGGTAGGGGTTAGGTTTAGGGTACGCGATAGGGTGAGGTTAGTTATTAAAGCTATCCCACTCTCTAGATACCCCTTAGCACGTAAAGGAATATTATTTGGGGGTCCAGCCATGGAGAAGAGTTTAGACACGAGGAGAAGGTAAGGAACACACCCATTATTAAGAAATCACATTAGGATTCTCTTTTTAACCTGTTCCTTAAAACACTAGTGCTTAGGAAATCTATTGGAGGCAGAAGCCATCAAGGGTAGCTTAGGGTTAGGGTTAGGATTAGGGTGAGGGGTAGGGTACGGCTTAGGGTACAGGTTAAGGGAGGGGTTCGGGTAGGGCATAGGGTATGGGTTAGGGTTAGGATTAGGGTTAGTGTTAGGGTTAGGGCTCGGTTTAGGGTACGGGTTAGGATTAGGGTATGCGTTAGGGTTAGGGTAGGGGTTAGGGTTAGTGTACGCGTTAGGGTGAGGGTAGTTATTAAACCTATCCCACTCTCTAGATACCCCTTAGCACGTAAAGGAATATTATTTGGGGGTCCAGCCATGGAGAAGAGTTTAGACACGAGGAGAAGATAAGGAACACACCCATTATCAAAAAATCACATTAGGATTCTCTTTTTAACCTGTTCCTTAAAACACTAGTGCTTAGGAAATCTATTGGACGCAGAAGCAGTCAAGGGTAGCTTAGGGTTAGGGTTAGGGTTAGGGTGAGGGGTAGGGTACGGCTTAGGGTACGGGTTCAGGGAGGGGTTCGGGTAGGGCGTAGGGTATGGGTTAGGGTTAGGGTTAGGGTTAATGTTAGGGTTAGGGCTCGGTTTAGGGTACGGGTTAAGATTAGGGTATGCGTTAGGGTTAGGGTAGGGGTTAGGGTTAGGGTACGCGTTAGGGTGAGGGTAGTTATTAAACCTATCACACTCTCTAGATACCCCTTAGCACGTAAAGGAATATTATTTGGGGGTCCAGCCATGGAGAAGAGTTTAGACACTAGGAGAAGATAAGGAACACACCCATTATCACGAAATCACATTAGGATTCTCTTTTTAACCTGTTCCTTAAAAACTAGTGCTTAGGAAATCTATTGGAGGCAGAAGCAGTCAAGGGTAGCTTAGGGTTAGGGTTAGGGTTAGGGTGAGGGTTAGGGTACGGGTTTGGGGAGGGGTTCGGGTAGGGCGTAGGGTATGGGTTAGGGTTAGGGTTAGGGTTAGTGTTAGGGTTAGGGCTCGGTTTAGGGTACGGGTTAGGATTAGGGTACGCGTTAGGGTTAGGGTAGGGGTTAGGGTTAGGTTACGCGATAGGGTGAGGTTAGTTATTAAACCTATCCCACTCTCTAGATACCCCTTAGCACGTAAAGGAATATTATTTGGGGGTCCAGCCATGGAGAAGAGTTTAGACACTAGGAGAAGATAAGGAACACACCCATTATCACGAAATCACATTAGGATTCTCTTTTTAACCTGTTCCTTAAAACACTAGTGCTTAGGAAATCTATTGGAGGCAGAAGCAGTCAAGGGTAGCTTAGGGTTAGGGTTAGGGTTAGGGTGAGGGTTAGGGTACGGCTTAGGGTACGGGTTCGGGGAGGGGTTCGGGTAGGGCGTAGGGTATGGGTTACGTTTAGGGTTAGGGCTAGTGTTAGGGTTAGGGCTCGGTTTAGGGTACGGGTTAGGATTAGGGTGCGCGTTAGGGTTAGGGTAGGGGTTAGGGTTAGTGTACGCATTAGGGTGAGGATAGTTATTAAACCTATCCCACTCTCTAGATACCCCTTAGCACGTAAAGGAATATTATTTGGGGGTCCAGCCATGGAGAAGTGTTTAGACACTAGGAGAAGATAAGGAACACACCCATTATCAAGAAATCAAAATAGGATTCTCTTTTTAAACTGTTCCTTAAAACACTAGTGCTTAGGAAATCTATTGGAGGCAGAAGCAGTCAAGGGTAGCTTAGGGTTAGTGTTAGGGTTACGGTGAGGGTTAGGGTACGGCTTAGGGTACAGGTTCAGTGAGGGTTTCGGGTAGGGCGTAGGGTATGGGTTAGGGTTAGTGTTAGGGTTAGGGCTCGGTTTAGGGTACGGGTTAGGATTAGGGTACGCGTTAGTGTTAGGGTAGGGCTTAGGGTTAGGGTACGCGATAGGGTG
Organism: Balaenoptera acutorostrata; assembly: GCF_949987535.1. Taxonomy (NCBI): domain Eukaryota; kingdom Metazoa; phylum Chordata; class Mammalia; order Artiodactyla; family Balaenopteridae; genus Balaenoptera; species Balaenoptera acutorostrata. Next base: position 9,210 of record NW_026645564.1, read on the forward strand.
AGGGTAGTTATTAAACCTATCCCACTCTCTAGATACCCCTTAGCACGTAAAGGAATATTATTTGGGGGTCCAGCCATGGAGAAGAGTTTAGACACGAGGAGAAGATAAGGAACACACCCATTATCACGAAATCACATTAGGATTATCTTTTTAACCTGTTCCTTAAAACACTAGTGCTTAGGAAATCTATTGGAGGCAGAAGCAGTCAAGGGTAGCTTAGGGTTAGTGTTAGGGTTACGGTGAGGGTTAGGGTACGGCTTAGGGTACAGGTTCAGTGAGGGTTTCGGGTAGGGCGTAGGGTATGGGTTAGGGTTAGTGTTAGGGTTAGGGCTCGGTTTAGGGTACGGGTTAGGATTAGGGTACGCGTTAGTGTAGGGTAGGGCTTAGGGTTAGGGTACGCGATAGGGTGAGGTCAGTTATTAAACCTATCCCACTCTCTAGATACCCCTTAGCACGTAAAGGAATATTATTTGGGGGTCCAGCAATGGAGAAGAGTTTAGACACTAGGAGAAGATAAGGAACACACCCATTATCAAGAAATCACATTAGGATTCTCTTTTTAAACTGTTCCTAAAAACACTAGTGCTTAGGAAGTCTGTTGGAAGCAGAAGCAGTCAAGGGTAGCTTAGGGTTAGGGTTAGGGTTAGGGTGAGGGTTAGGGTACGGCTTACGGTACGGGTTCGGGGAGGGGTTCGGGTAGGGCGTAGGGTATGGGTTAGGGTTAGGGTTAGGGCTAGTGTTAGGGTTAGGGCTCGGTTTAGGGTACGGGTTAGGATTAGGGTACGCGTTAGGGTTAGAGTAGGGGTTAGGGTTAGTGTACTCATTAGGGTGAGGGTAGTTATTAAACCTATCCCACTCTCTAGATACCCCTTAGCACGTAAAGGAATATTATTTGGGGGTCCAGCCATGGAGAAGAGTTTAGACACTAGGAGAAGATAAGGAACACACCCATTATCAAGAAATCACATTAGGATTCTCTTTTTAACCTGTTCCTTAAAACACTAGTGCTTAGGAAATCTATTGGAGGCAGAAGCAGTCAAGGGTAGCTTAGGGTTAGGGTTAGGGTTAGGGTACAGCTTAGGGTACGGGTTCGGGTCGGGCGTAGGGTATGGGTTAGGGTTAGGGTTAGGGTTAGTGTTAGGGTTAGGGCTCGGTTTAGGGTTCGGGTTAGGATTAGGGTACGCGTTAGGGTTAGGGTAGGTGTTAGGGTTAGGGTACGTGATAGGGTGAGGTTAGTTATTAAACCTATCCCACTCTCTAGATACCCCTTAGCACGTAAAGGAATATTATTTGGGGGTCCAGCCATGGAGAAGAGTTTAGACACGAGGAGAAGATAAGGAACACACCCATTATCAAGAAATCACATTAGGATTCTCTTTTTAACCTGTTCCTTAAAACACTAGTGCTTAGGAAATCTATTGGAGGCAGAAGCAGTCAAGGGTAGCTTAGGGTTAGGGTTAGGGTTAGGGTGAGGGTTAGGGTACGGCTTAGGGTACGGGTTCGGGGAGGGGTTCGGGTAGGGCGTAGGGTATGGGTTAGGGTTAGGGTTAGGGTTAGTGTTAGGGTTAGGGCTCGGTTGAGGGTACGGGTTAGGATTAGGGTACGCGTTAGTGTTAGGGTAGGGGTTAGGTTTAGGGTACGCGATAGGGTGAGGTTAGTTATTAAAGCTATCCCACTCTCTAGATACCCCTTAGCACGTAAAGGAATATTATTTGGGGGTCCAGCCATGGAGAAGAGTTTAGACACGAGGAGAAGGTAAGGAACACACCCATTATTAAGAAATCACATTAGGATTCTCTTTTTAACCTGTTCCTTAAAACACTAGTGCTTAGGAAATCTATTGGAGGCAGAAGCCATCAAGGGTAGCTTAGGGTTAGGGTTAGGATTAGGGTGAGGGGTAGGGTACGGCTTAGGGTACAGGTTAAGGGAGGGGTTCGGGTAGGGCATAGGGTATGGGTTAGGGTTAGGATTAGGGTTAGTGTTAGGGTTAGGGCTCGGTTTAGGGTACGGGTTAGGATTAGGGTATGCGTTAGGGTTAGGGTAGGGGTTAGGGTTAGTGTACGCGTTAGGGTGAGGGTAGTTATTAAACCTATCCCACTCTCTAGATACCCCTTAGCACGTAAAGGAATATTATTTGGGGGTCCAGCCATGGAGAAGAGTTTAGACACGAGGAGAAGATAAGGAACACACCCATTATCAAAAAATCACATTAGGATTCTCTTTTTAACCTGTTCCTTAAAACACTAGTGCTTAGGAAATCTATTGGACGCAGAAGCAGTCAAGGGTAGCTTAGGGTTAGGGTTAGGGTGAGGGTTAGGGTACGGTTTAGGGTACGGGTTTGGGGAGGGGTTCGGGTAGGGCGTAGGGTATGGGTTAGGGTTAGGGTTAGGGTTAGTGTTAGGGTTAGGGCTCGGTTTAGGGTACGGGTTAGGATTAGGGTACGCGTTAGGGTTAGGGTAGGGGTTAGGGTTAGGTTACGCGATAGGGTGAGGTTAGTTATTAAACCTATCCCACTCTCTAGATACCCCTTAGCACGTAAAGGAATATTATTTGGGGGTCCAGCCATGGAGAAGAGTTTAGACACTAGGAGAAGATAAGGAACACACCCATTATCAAGAAATCACATTAGGATTCTCTTTTTAACCTGTTCCTTAAAACACTAGTGCTTAGGAAATCTATTTGAGGCAGAAGCCGTCAAGGGTAGCTTAGGGTTAGGGTTAGGGTTAGGGTGAGGGGTAGGGTACGGCTTAGGGTACGGGTTCAGGGAGGGGTTCGGGTAGGGCGTAGGGTATGGGTTAGGGTTAGGGTTAGGGTTAATGTTAGGGTTAGGGCTCGGTTTAGGGTACGGGTTAAGATTAGGGTATGCGTTAGGGTTAGGGTAGGGGTTAGGGTTAGGGTACGCGTTAGGGTGAGGGTAGTTATTAAACCTATCACACTCTCTAGATACCCCTTAGCACGTAAAGGAATATTATTTGGGGGTCCAGCCATGGAGAAGAGTTTAGACACTAGGAGAAGATAAGGAACACACCCATTATCACGAAATCACATTAGGATTCTCTTTTTAACCTGTTCCTTAAAAACTAGTGCTTAGGAAATCTATTGGAGGCAGAAGCAGTCAAGGGTAGCTTAGGGTTAGGGTTAGGGTTAGGGTGAGGGTTAGGGTACGGGTTTGGGGAGGGGTTCGGGTAGGGCGTAGGGTATGGGTTAGGGTTAGGGTTAGGGTTAGTGTTAGGGTTAGGGCTCGGTTTAGGGTACGGGTTAGGATTAGGGTACGCGTTAGGGTTAGGGTAGGGGTTAGGGTTAGGTTACGCGATAGGGTGAGGTTAGTTATTAAACCTATCCCACTCTCTAGATACCCCTTAGCACGTAAAGGAATATTATTTGGGGGTCCAGCCATGGAGAAGAGTTTAGACACTAGGAGAAGATAAGGAACACACCCATTATCACGAAATCACATTAGGATTCTCTTTTTAACCTGTTCCTTAAAACACTAGTGCTTAGGAAATCTATTGGAGGCAGAAGCAGTCAAGGGTAGCTTAGGGTTAGGGTTAGGGTTAGGGTGAGGGTTAGGGTACGGCTTAGGGTACGGGTTCGGGGAGGGGTTCGGGTAGGGCGTAGGGTATGGGTTACGTTTAGGGTTAGGGCTAGTGTTAGGGTTAGGGCTCGGTTTAGGGTACGGTTTAGGATTAGGGTGCGCGTTAGGGTTAGGGTAGGGGTTAGGGTTAGTGTACGCATTAGGGTGAGGATAGTTATTAAACCTATCCCACTCTCTAGATACCCCTTAGCACGTAAAGGAATATTATTTGGGGGTCCAGCCATGGAGAAGTGTTTAGACACTAGGAGAAGATAAGGAACACACCCATTATCAAGAAATCACAATAGGATTCTCTTTTTAAACTGTTCCTTAAAACACTAGTGCTTAGGAAATCTATTGGAGGCAGAAGCAGTCAAGGGTAGCTTAGGGTTAGTGTTAGGGTTACGGTGAGGGTTAGGGTACGGCTTAGGGTACAGGTTCAGTGAGGGTTTCGGGTAGCGCGTAGGGTATGGGTTAGGGTTAGTGTTAGGGTTAGGGCTCGGTTTAGGGTACGGGTTAGGATTAGGGTACGCGTTAGTGTTAGGGTAGGGCTTAGGGTTAGGGTACGCGATAGGGTGAGGGTAGTTATTAAACCTATCCCACTCTCTAGATACCCCTTAGCACGTAAAGGAATATTATTTGGGGGTCCAGCCATGGAGAAGAGTTTAGACACGAGGAGAAGATAAGGAACACACCCATTATCACGAAATCACATTAGGATTATCTTTTTAACCTGTTCCTTAAAACACTAGTGCTTAGGATATCTATTGGAGGCAGAAGCAGTCAAGGGTAGCTTAGGGTTAGTGTTAGGGTTACGGTGAGGGTTAGGGTACGGCTTAGGGTACAGGTTCAGTGAGGGTTTCGGGTAGGGCGTAGGGTATGGGTTAGGGTTAGTGTTAGGTTTAGGGCTCGGTTTAGGGTACGGGTTAGGATTAGGGTACGCGTTAGTGTAGGGTAGGGCTTAGGGTTAGGGTACGCGATAGGGTGAGGTTAGTTATTAAACCTATCCCACTCTCTAGATACCCCTTAGCACGTAAAGGAATATTATTTGGGGGTCCAGCAATGGAGAAGAGTTTAGACACTAGGAGAAGATAAGGAACACACCCATTATCAAGAAATCACATTAGGATTCTCTTTTTAAACTGTTCCTAAAAACACTAGTGCTTAGGAAGTCTGTTGGAAGCAGAAGCAGTCAAGGGTAGCTTAGGGTTAGGGTTAGGGTTAGGGTGAGGGTTAGGGTACGGCTTACGGTACGGGTTCGGAGAGGGGTTCGGGTAGGGCGTAGGGTATGGGTTAGGGTTAGGGTTAGGGCTAGTGTTAGGGTTAGGGCTCGGTTTAGGGTACGGGTTAGGATTAGGGTACGCGTTAGGGTTAGAGTAGGGGTTAGGGTTAGTGTACTCATTAGGGTGAGGGTAGTTATTAAACCTATCCCACTCTCTAGATACCCCTTAGCACGTAAAGGAATATTATTTGGGGGTCCAGCCATGGAGAAGAGTTTAGACACTAGGAGAAGATAAGGAACACACCCATTATCAAGAAATCACATTAGGATTCTCTTTTTAACCTGTTCCTTAAAACACTAGTGCTTAGGAAATCTATTGGAGGCAGAAGCAGTCAAGGGTAGCTTAGGGTTAGGGTTAGGGTTAGGGTACAGCTTAGGGTACGGGTTCGGGTCGGGCGTAGGGTATGGGTTAGGGTTAGGGTTAGGGTTAGTGTTAGGGTTAGGGCTCGGTTTAGGGTTCGGGTTAGGATTAGGGTACGCGTTAGGGTTAGGGTAGGTGTTAGGGTTAGGGTACGTGATAGGGTGAGGTTAGTTATTAAACCTATCCCACTCTCTAGATACCCCTTAGCACGTAAAGGAATATTATTTGGGGGTCCAGCCATGGAGAAGAGTTTAGACACGAGGAGAAGATAAGGAACACACCCATTATCAAGAAATCACATTAGGATTCTCTTTTTAACCTGTTCCTTAAAACACTAGTGCTTAGGAAATCTATTGGAGGCAGAAGCAGTCAAGGGTAGCTTAGGGTTAGGGTTAGGGTTAGGGTGAGGGTTAGGGTACGGCTTAGGGTACGGGTTCGGGGAGGGGTTCGGGTAGGGCGTAGGGTATGGGTTAGGGTTAGGGTTAGGGTTAGTGTTAGGGTTAGGGCTCGGTTGAGGGTACGGGTTAGGATTAGGGTACGCGTTAGTGTTAGGGTAGGGGTTAGGTTTAGGGTACGCGATAGGGTGAGGTTAGTTATTAAACCTATCCCACTCTCTAGATACCCCTTAGCACGTAAAGAAATATTATTTGGGGGTCCAGCCATGGAGAAGAGTTTAGACACGAGGAGAAGATAAGGAACACACCCATTATTAAGAAATCACATTAGGATTCTCTTTTTAACCTGTTCCTTAAAACACTAGTGCTTAGGAAATCTATTGGAGGCAGAAGCCATCAAGGGTAGCTTAGGGTTAGGGTTAGGATTAGGGTGAGGGGTAGGGTACGGCTTAGGGTACAGGTTAAGGGAGGGGTTCGGGTAGGGCATAGGGTATGGGTTAGGGTTAGGGTTAGGGTTAGTGTTAGGGTTAGGGCTCGGTTTAGGGTACGGGTTAGGATTAGGGTATGCGTTAGGGTTAGGGTAGGGGTTAGGGTTAGTGTACGCGTTAGGGTGAGGGTAGTTATTAAACCTATCCCACTCTCTAGATACCCCTTAGCACGTAAAGGAATATTATTTGGGGGTCCAGCCATGGAGAAGAGTTTAGACACGAGGAGAAGATAAGGAACACACCCATTATCAAAAAATCACATTAGGATTCTCTTTTTAACCTGTTCCTTAAAACACTAGTGCTTAGGAAATCTATTGGACGCAGAAGCAGTCAAGGGTAGCTTAGGGTTAGGGTTAGGGTGAGGGTTAGGGTACGGTTTAGGGTACGGGTTTGGGGAGGGGTTCGGGTAGGGCGTAGGGTATGGGTTAGGGTTAGGGTTAGGGTTAGTGTTAGGGTTAGGGCTCGGTTTAGGGTACGGGTTAGGATTAGGGTACGCGTTAGGGTTAGGGTAGGGGTTAGGGTTAGGTTACGCGATAGGGTGAGGTTAGTTATTAAACCTATCCCACTCTCTAGATACCCCTTAGCACGTAAAGGAATATTATTTGGGGGTCCAGCCATGGAGAAGAGTTTAGACACTAGGAGAAGATAAGGAACACACCCATTATCAAGAAATCACATTAGGATTCTCTTTTTAACCTGTTCCTTAAAGCACTAGTGCTTAGGAAATCTATTTGAGGCAGAAGCCGTCAAGGGTAGCTTAGGGTTAGGGTTAGGGTTAGGGTGAGGGGTAGGGTACGGCTTAGGGTACGGGTTCAGGGAGGGGTTCGGGTAGGGCGTAGGGTATGGGTTAGGGTTAGGGTTAGGGTTAATGTTAGGGTTAGGGCTCGGTTTAGGGTACGGGTTAAGATTAGGGTATGCGTTAGGGTTAGGGTAGGGGTTAGGGTTAGGGTACGCGTTAGGGTGAGGGTAGTTATTAAACCTATCACACTCTCTAGATACCCCTTAGCACGTAAAGGAATATTATTTGGGGGTCCAGCCATGGAGAAGAGTTTAGACACTAGGAGAAGATAAGGAACACACCCATTATCACGAAATCACATTAGGATTCTCTTTTTAACCTGTTCCTTAAAAACTAGTGCTTAGGAAATCTATTGGAGGCAGAAGCAGTCAAGGGTAGCTTAGGGTTAGGGTTAGGGTTAGGGTGAGGGTTAGGGTACGGCTTAGGGTACGGGTTCGGGGAGGGGTTCGGGTAGGGCGTAGGGCATGGGTTAGGGTTAGGGTTAGGGCTAGTGTTAGGGTTAGGGCTCGGTTTAGGGTACGGGTTAGGATTAGGTTATGCGTTAGGGTTAGGGTAGGGGTTAGGGTTAGGGTACGCATTAGGATGAGGGTAGTTATTAAACCTATCCCACTCTCTAGATACCCCTTAGCACGTAAAGGAATATTATTTGGGGGTCCAGCCATGGAGAAGAGTTTAGACACTAGGAGAAGATAAGGAACACACCCATTATCAAAAAATCACATTAGGATTCTCTTTTTAACCTGTTCCTTAAAACACTAGTGCTTCGGAAATCTATTGCAGGCAGAAGCAGTCAAGGGTAGCTTAGGGTTAGGGTTAGGGTTAGGGTGAGGGTTAGGGTATAGCTTATGGTACGGGTTCGGGGAGGGGTTCGGGTAGGGCGTAGGGTATGGGTTAGGGTTAGGGTTAGGGTTAGTGTTAGGGTTAGGGCTCGGTTTAGGGTACGGGTTAGGATTAGGGTACGCGTTAGTGTTAGGGTAGGGGTTAGGGTTAGGGTACGCGATAGGGTGAGGTTAGTTATTAAACCTATCCCACTCTCTAGATACCCCTTAGCACGTAAAGGAATATTATTAGGGGGTCCAGCCATGGAGAAGAGTTTAGACACTAGGAGAAGATAAGGAACACACCCATTATCACGAAATCACATTAGGATTCTCTTTTTAACCTGTTCCTTAAAACACTAGTGCTTAGGAAATCTATTGGAGGCAGAAGCAGTCAAGGGTAGCTTAGGGTTAGGGTTAGGGTTAGGGTGAGGGTTAGGGTACGGCTTAGGGTACGGGTTCGGGGAGGGGTTCGGGTAGGGCGTAGGGTATGGGTTACGTTTAGGTTTAGGGCTAGTGTTAGGGTTAGGGCTCGGTTTAGGGTACGGTTTAGGATTAGGGTGCGCGTTAGGGTTAGGGTAGGGGTTAGGGTTAGTGTACGCATTAGGGTGAGGATAGTTATTAAACCTATCCCACTCTCTAGATACCCCTTAGCACGTAAAGGAATATTATTTGGGGGTCCAGCCATGGAGAAGTGTTTAGACACTAGGAGAAGATAAGGAACACACCCATTATCAAGAAATCACAATAGGATTCTCTTTTTAAACTGTTCCTTAAAACACTAGTGCTTAGGAAATCTATTGGAGGCAGAAGCAGTCAAGGGTAGCTTAGGGTTAGTGTTAGGGTTACGGTGAGGGTTAGGGTACGGCTTAGGGTACAGGTTCAGTGAGGGTTTCGGGTAGGGCGTAGGGTATGGGTTAGGGTTAGTGTTAGGGTTAGGGCTCGGTTTAGGGTACGGGTTAGGATTAGGGTACGCGTTAGTGTTAGGGTAGGGCTTAGGGTTAGGGTACGCGATAGGGTGAGGGTAGTTATTAAACCTATCCCACTCTCTAGATACCCCTTAGCACGTAAAGGAATATTATTTGGGGGTCCAGCCATGGAGAAGAGTTTAGACACGAGGAGAAGATAAGGAACACACCCATTATCACGAAATCACATTAGGATTATCTTTTTAACCTGTTCCTTAAAACACTAGTGCTTAGGAAATCTATTGGAGGCAGAAGCAGTCAAGGGTAGCTTAGGGTTAGTGTTAGGGTTACGGTGAGGGTTAGGGTACGGCTTAGGGTACAGGTTCAGTGAGGGTTTCGGGTAGGGCGTAGGGTATGGGTTAGGGTTAGTGTTAGGGTTAGGGCTCGGTTTAGGGTACGGGTTAGGATTAGGGTACGCGTTAGTGTAGGGTAGGGCTTAGGGTTAGGGTTCGCGATAGGGTGAGGTTAGTTATTAAACCTATCCCACTCTCTAGATACCCCTTAGCACGTAAAGGAATATTATTTGGGGGTCCAGCAATGGAGAAGAGTTTAGACACTAGGAGAAGATAAGGAACACACCCATTATCAAGAAATCACATTAGGATTCTCTTTTTAAACTGTTCCTAAAAACACTAGTGCTTAGGAAGTCTGTTGGAAGCAGAAGCAGTCAAGGGTAGCTTAGGGTTAGGGTTAGGGTTAGGGTGAGGTTTAGGGTACGGCTTACGGTACGGGTTCGGGGAGGGGTTCGGGTAGGGCGTAGGGTATGGGTTAGGGTTAGGGTTAGGGCTAGTGTTAGGGTTAGGGCTCGGTTTAGGGTACGGGTTAGGATTAGGGTACGCGTTAGGGTTAGAGTAGGGGTTAGGGTTAGTGTACTCATTAGGGTGAGGGTAGTTATTAAACCTATCCCACTCTCTAGATACCCCTTAGCACGTAAAGGAATATTATTTGGGGGTCCAGCCATGGAGAAGAGTTTAGACACTAGGAGAAGATAAGGAACACACCCATTATCAAGAAATCACATTAGGATTCTCTTTTTAACCTGTTCCTTAAAACACTAGTGCTTAGGAAATCTATTGGAGGCAGAAGCAGTCAAGGGTAGCTTAGGGTTAGGGTTAGGGTTAGGGTACAGCTTAGGGTACGGGTTCGGGTCGGGCGTAGGGTATGGGTTAGGGTTAGGGTTAGGGTTAGTGTTAGGGTTAGGGCTCGGTTTAGGGTTCGGGTTAGGATTAGGGTACGCGTTAGGGTTAGGGTAGGTGTTAGGGTTAGGGTACGTGATAGGGTGAGGTTAGTTATTAAACCTATCCCACTCTCTAGATACCCCTTAGCACGTAAAGGAATATTATTTGGGGGTCCAGCCATGGAGAAGAGTTTAGACACGAGGAGAAGATAAGGAACACACCCATTATCAAGAAATCACATTAGGATTCTCTTTTTAACCTGTTCCTTAAAACACTAGTGCTTAGGAAATCTATTGGAGGCAGAAGCAGTCAAGGGTAGCTTAGGGTTAGGGTTAGGGTTAGGGTGAGGGTTAGGGTACGGCTTAGGGTACGGGTTCGGGGAGGGGTTCGGGTAGGGCGTAGGGTATGGGTTAGGGTTAGGGTTAGGGTTAGTGTTAGGGTTAGGGCTCGGTTGAGGGTACGGGTTAGGATTAGGGTACGCGTTAGTGTTAGGGTAGGGGTTAGGTTTAGGGTACGCGATAGGGTGAGGTTAGTTATTAAACCTATCCCACTCTCTAGATACCCCTTAGCACGTAAAGGAATATTATTTGGGGGTCCAGCCATGGAGAAGAGTTTAGACACGAGGAGAAGATAAGGAACACACCCATTATTAAGAAATCACATTAGGATTCTCTTTTTAACCTGTTCCTTAAAACACTAGTGCTTAGGAAATCTATTGGAGGCAGAAGCCATCAAGGGTAGCTTAGGGTTAGGGTTAGGATTAGGGTGAGGGGTAGGGTACGGCTTAGGGTACAGGTTAAGGGAGGGGTTCGGGTAGGGCATAGGGTATGGGTTAGGGTTAGGGTTAGGGTTAGTGTTAGGGTTAGGGCTCGGTTTAGGGTACGGGTTAGGATTAGGGTATGCGTTAGGGTTAGGGTAGGGGTTAGGGTTAGTGTACGCGTTAGGGTGAGGGTAGTTATTAAACCTATCCCACTCTCTAGATACCCCTTAGCACGTAAAGGAATATTATTTGGGGGTCCAGCCATGGAGAAGAGTTTAGACACGAGGAGAAGATAAGGAACACACCCATTATCAAAAAATCACATTAGGATTCTCTTTTTAACCTGTTCCTTAAAACACTAGTGCTTAGGAAATCTATTGGACGCAGAAGCAGTCAAGGGTAGCTTAGGGTTAGGGTTAGGGTGAGGGTTAGGGTACGGTTTAGGGTACGGGTTTGGGGAGGGGTTCGGGTAGGGCGTAGGGTATGGGTTAGGGTTAGGGTTAGGGTTAGTGTTAGGGTTAGGGCTCGGTTTAGGGTACGGGTTAGGATTAGGGTACGCGTTAGGGTTAGGGTAGGGGTTAGGGTTAGGTTACGCGATAGGGTGAGGTTAGTTATTAAACCTATCCCACTCTCTAGATACCCCTTAGCACGTAAAGGAATATTATTTGGGGGTCCAGCCATGGAGAAGAGTTTAGACACTAGGAGAAGATAAGGAACACACCCATTATCAAGAAATCACATTAGGATTCTCTTTTTAACCTGTTCCTTAAAACACTAGTGCTTAGGAAATCTATTTGAGGCAGAAGCCGTCAAGGGTAGCTTAGGGTTAGGGTTAGGGTTAGGGTGAGGGGTAGGGTACGGCTTAGGGTACGGGTTCAGGGAGGGGTTCGGGTAGGGCGTAGGGTATGGGTTAGGGTTAGGGTTAGGGTTAATGTTAGGGTTAGGGCTCGGTTTAGGGTACGGGTTAAGATTAGGGTATGCGTTAGGGTTAGGGTAGGGGTTAGGGTTAGGGTACGCGTTAGGGTGAGGGTAGTTATTAAACCTATCACACTCTCTAGATACCCCTTAGCACGTAAAGGAATATTATTTGGGGGTCCAGCCATGGAGAAGAGTTTAGACACTAGGAGAAGATAAGGAACACACCCATTATCACGAAATCACATTAGGATTCTCTTTTTAACCTGTTCCTTAAAAACTAGTGCTTAGGAAATCTATTGGAGGCAGAAGCAGTCAAGGGTAGCTTAGGGTTAGGGTTAGGGTTAGGGTGAGGGTTAGGGTACGGCTTAGGGTACGGGTTCGGGGAGGGGTTCGGGTAGGGCGTAGGGTATGGGTTACGGTTAGGGTTAGGGCTAGTGTTAGGGTTAGGGCTCGGTTTAGGGTACGGGTTAGGATTAGGGTGCGGGGTAGGGTAGGGGTTAGGGTTAGGGTACGCATTAGGGTGAGGGTAGTTATTAAACCTATCCCACTCTCTAGATACCCCTTAGCACGTAAAGGAATATTATTTTGGGGTCCAGCCATGGAAAAGAGTTTAGACACTAGCAGAAGATAAGGAACACACCCATTATCAAGAAATCACATTAGGATTCTCTTTTTAACCTGTTCCTTAAAACACTAGTGCTTAGGAAATCTATTGGATGCAGAAGCAGTCAAGGGTAGCTTAGGGTTAGGGTTAGGGTTAGGGTGAGGGTTAGGGTACGGCTTAGGGTACGGGTTCGGGGAGGGGTTCGGGTAGGGCGTAGGGTATGGGTTAGGGTTTGGGTTAGGGTTAGTGTTAGGGTTAGGGCTCGTTTTAGGGTACGGGTTATGATTAGTGTATGCGTTAGGGTTAGGGTAGGGGTTAGGGTTAGGGTACGCGTTAGGGTGAGTGTAGTTATTAAACCTATCCCACTCTCTAGATACCCCTTAGCACGTAAAGGAATATTATTTGGGGGTCCAGCCATGGAGAAGAGTTTAGACACTAGGAGAAGATAAGGAACACACCCATTATCAAGAAATCACATTAGGATTCTCTTTTTAACCTGTTCCTTAAAACATTAGTGCTTAGGAAATGTATTGGAGGCAGAAGCAGTCAAGGGTAGCTTAGGGTTAGGGTTAGGGTTAGGGTGAGGGTTAGGGTATGGCTTAGGGTACGGGTTCGGGGAGGGTTTCGGGTAGGGCGTAGGGTATGGGTTAGGGTTAGGGTTAGGGTTACTGTTAGGGTTAGGGCTCGGTTTAGGGTACGGGTTAGGATTAGGGTACGCGTTAGGGTTAGGGTAGGGGTTAGGGTTAGGGTACGCGTTAGGGTGAGGGTAGTTATTAAACCTATCCCACTCTCTAGATACTCCTTAGCATGTAAAGGAATATTATTTGGGGTCCAGCCATGGAGAAGAGTTTAGACACGAGGAGAAGATAAGGAACACACCCATTATCAAGAAATCACATTAGGATTCTCTTTTTAACCTGTTCCTTAAAACACTAGTGCTTAGGAAATCTATTGGAGGCAGAAGCAGTCAAGGGTAGCTTAGGGTTAGGGTTAGGGTTAGGGTGAGGGTTAGGGTACGGATTAGGGTACGGGTTCGGGGAGGGGTTCGGGTAGGGCGTAGGGTATGGGTTAGGGTTAGGGTTAGGGTTAGTGTTAGGGTTAGGGCTCGGTTTAGGGTACGGGTTAGGATTAGGGTACGCGTTAGGGTTAGGGTAGGGGTTAGGGTTAGGGTACGCGATAGGGTGAGGGTAGTTATTAAACCTATCCCACTCTCTAGATACCGCTTAGCACGTAAAGGAATATTATTTGGGGGTCCAGCCATGGAGAAGAGTTTAGACACTAGGAGAAGATAAGGAACACACCCATTATCAAGAAATCACATTAGGATTCTCTTTTTAACCTGTTCCTTAAAACACTAGTGCTTAGGAAGTCTATTGGAGGCAGAAGCAGTCAAGGGTAGCTTAGGGTTAGGGTTAGGGTTAGGAGTTAGGGTACGGCTTAGGGTACGGGTTCGGGGAGGGGTTCGGGTAGGGCGTAGGGTATGGGTTAGGGTTTGGGTTAGGGTTAGTGTTAGGGTTAGGGCTCGGTTTAGGGTACGGGTTAAGATTAGGGTATGCGTTAGGGTTAAGGTAGGGGTTAGGGTTAGGGTACGCGTTAGGGTGAGGGTAGTTATTAAACCTATCCCACTCTCTAGATACCCCTTAGCACGTAAAGGAATATTATTTGGGGGTCCAGCCATGGAGTAGAGTTTAGACACTAGGAGAAGATAAGGAACTCAACCATTATCACGAAATCACATTAGGATTCTCTCTTTAACCTGTTCCTTAAAACACTAGTGCTTAGGAAATGTATTGGAGGCAGAAGCAGTCAAGGGTAGCTTAGGGTTAGGGTTAGGGTTAGGGTGAGGGTTAGGGTATGGCTTAGGGTACGGGTTCGGGAGGGGTTCGGGTAGGGCGTAGGGTATGTGTTAGGGTTAGGGTTAGGGTTACTGTTAGGGTTAGGGCTCGGTTTAGGGTACGGGTTAGGATTAGGGTACGCGTTAGGGTTAGGGTAGGGGTTAGGGTTAGGGTACGCGTTAGGGTGAGGGTAGTTATTAAACCTATCCCACTCTCTAGATACTCCTTAGCATGTAAAGGAATATTATTTGGGGGTCCAGCCATGGAGAAGAGTTTAGACACGAGGAGAAGATAAGGAACACACCCATTATCAAGAAATCACATTAGGATTCTCTTTTTAACCTGTTCCCTAAAACACTAGTGCTTAGGAAGTCTATTGGAGGCAGAAGCAGTCAAGGGTAGCTTAGGGTTAGGGTTAGGGTTAGGGTGAGAGTTAGGGTACGGCTTAGGGTACGGGTTCGGGGAGGGGTTCGGGTAGGGCGTAGGTTATGGGTTAGGGTTAGGGTTAGGGCTAGTGTTAGGTTTAGGGCTCGGTTTAGGGTACGGGTTAGGATTAGGGTGCGCGTTAGGGTTAGGGTAGGGGTTAGGGTTAGTGTACGCATTAGGGTGAGGGTAGTTATTAAACCTATCCCACTCTCTAGATACCCCTTAGCACGTAAAGGAATATTATTTGGGGGTCCAGCCATGGAGAAGAATTTAGACACTAGGAGAAGATAAGGAACACACCCATTATCAAGAAATCACATTAGGATTCTCTTTTTAACCTGTTCCTTAAAACACTAGTGCTTAGGAAATCTATTGGAGGCAGAAGCCGTCAAGGGTAGCTTAGGGTTATGGTTAGGGTTAGGGTGAGGGGTAGGGTACGGCTTAGGGTACGGGTTCAGGGAGGGGTTCGGGTAGGGCGTAGGGTATGGGTTAGGGTTAGGGTTAGGGTTAGTGTTAGGGTTAGGGCTCGGTTTAGGGTACGTGTTAGGATTAGGGTACGCGTTAGGGTTAGGGTAGGGGTTAGGGTTAGGGTACGCGTTAGGGTGAGGGTAGTTATTAAACCTATCCCACTCTCTAGATACCCCTTAACACGTAAAGGAATATTATTTGGGGGTCCAGCCATGGAGAAGAGTTTAGACACGAGGAGAAGATAAGGAACACACCCATTATCAAGAAATCACATTAGGATTCTCTGTTTAACCTGTTCCTTAAAACATTAGTGCTTAGGAAATGTATTGGAGGCAGAAGCAGTCAAGGGTAGCTTAGGGTTAGGGTTAGGGTTAGGGTGAGGGTTAGGGTATGGCTTAGGGTACGGGTTCGGGGAGGGGTTCGGGTAGGGCGTAGGGTATGGGTTAGGGTTAGGGTTAGGGTTACTGTTAGGGTTAGGGCTCGGTTTAGGGTACGTGTTAGGATTAGGGTACGCGTTAGGGTTAGGGTAGGGGTTAGGGTTAGGGTACGCGTTAGGGTGAGGGTAGTTATTAAACCTATCCCACTCTCTAGATACTCCTTAGCATGTAAAGGAATATTATTTGGGGGTCCAGCCATGGAGAAGAGTTTAGACACGAGGAGAAGATAAGGAACACACCCATTATCAAGAAATCACATTAGGATTCTCTTTTTAACCTGTTCCCTAAAACACTAGTGCTTAGGAAGTCTATTGGAGGCAGAAGCAGTCAAGGGTAGCTTAGGGTTAGGGTTAGGGTTAGGGTGAGGGTTAGGGTACGGCTTAGGGTACGGGTTCGGGGAGGGGTTCGGGTAGGGCGTAGGGTATGGGTTAGGGTTAGGGTTAGGGTTAGTGTTAGGGTTAGGGCTCGGTTTAGGGTACGGGTTAGGATTAGGGTACGTGTTAGGGTTAGGGTAGGGGTTAGGGTTAGTGTACGCATTAGGGTGAGGGTAGTTATTAAACCTATCCCACTCTCTAGATACCCCTTAGCACGTAAAGGAATATTATTTGGGGGTCCAGCCATGGAGAAGAATTTAGACACTAGGAGAAGATAAGGAACACACCCATTATCAAGAAATCACATTAGGATTCTCTTTTTAACCTGTTCCTTAAAACACTAGTGCTTAGGAAATCTATTGGAGGCAGAAGCCGTCAAGGGTAGCTTAGGGTTATGGTTAGGGTTAGGGTGAGGGGTAGGGTACGGCTTAGGGTACGGGTTCAGGGAGGGGTTCGGGTAGGGCGTAGGGTATGGGTTAGGGTTAGGGTTAGGGTTAGTGTTAGGGTTAGGGCTCGTTTTAGGGTACGGGTTATGATTAGTGTATGCGTTAGGGTTAGGGTAGGGGTTAGGGTTAGGGTACGCGTTAGGGTGAGGGTAGTTATTAAACCTATCCCACTCTCTAGATACCCCTTAGCACGTAAAGGAATATTATTTGGGGGTCCAGCCATGGAGAAGAGTTTAGACACGAGGAGAAGATAAGGAACACACCCATTATCAAGAAATCACATTAGGATTCTCTTTTTAACCTGTTCCTTAAAACACTAGTGCTTAGGAAATCTATTGGAGGCAGAAGCAGTCAAGGGTAGCTTAGGGTTAGGGTTAGGGTTAGGGTGAGGGTTAGGGTATGGCTTAGGGTACGGGTTCGGGGAGGGGTTCGGGTAGGGCGTAGGGTATGGGTTAGGGTTAGGGTTAGGGTTAGTGTTAGGGTTAGGGCTCGGTTTAGGGTACGGGTTAGGATTAGGGTACGCGTTAGGGTTAGGGTAGGGGTTAGGGTTAGGGTACGCGTTAGGGTGAGGGTAGTTATTAAACCTATCCCACTCTCTAGATACCCCTTAGCACGTAAAGGAATATTACTTGGGGGTCCAGCCATGGAGAAGAGTTTAGACACGAGGAGAAGATAAGGAACACACCCATTATCAAGAAATCACATTAGGATTCTCTTTTTAACCTGTTCCTTAAAACATTAGTGCTTAGGAAATGTATTGGAGGCAGAAGCAGTCAAGGGTAGCTTAGGGTTAGGGTTAGGGTTAGGGTGAGGGTTAGGGTATGGCTTAGGGTACGGGTTCGGGGAGGGTTTCGGGTAGGGCGTAGGGTATGGGTTAGGGTTAGGGTTAGGGTTACTGTTAGGGTTAGGGCTCGGTTTAGGGTACGGGTTAGGATTAGGGTACGCGTTAGGGTTAGGGTAGGGGTTAGGGTTAGGGTACGCGTTAGGGTGAGGGTAGTTATTAAAACTATCCCACTCTCTAGATACCCCTTAGCATGTAAAGGAATATTATTTGGGGGTCCAGCCATGGAGAAGAGTTTAGACACCAGGAGAAGATAAGGAACACACCCATTATCAAGAAATCACATTAGGATTCTCTTTTTAACCTGTTCCTTAAAACACTAGTGCTTAGGAAATCTATTGGAGGCAGAAGCAGTTAAGGGTAGCTTAGGGTTAGGGTTAGGGTTAGGGTGAGGGTTAGGGTACGGCTTAGGGTACGGGTTCGGGGAGGGGTTCGGGTAGGGCGTAGGGTATGGGTTAGGGTTAGGGTTAGGGTTAGTGTTAGGGTTAGGGCTCGGTTTAGGGTACGGGTTAGGATTAGGGTACGCGTTAGGGTTAGGGTAGGGGTTAGGGTTAGGGTACGCGATAGGGTGAGGGTAGTTATTAAACCTATCCCACTCTCTAGATACCGCTTAGCACGTAAAGGAATATTATTTGGGGGTCCAGCCATGGAGAAGAGTTTAGACACTAGGAGAAGATAAGGAACACACCCATTATCAAGAAATCACATTAGGATTCTATTTTTAACCTGTTCCTTAAAACACTAGTGCTTAGGAAGTCTATTGGAGGCAGAAGCAGTCAAGGGTAGCTTAGGGTTAGGGTTAGGGTTAGGAGTTAGGGTACGGCTTAGGGTACGGGTTCGGGGAGGGGTTCGGGTAGGGCATAGGGTATGGGTTAGGGTTTGGGTTAGGGTTAGTGTTAGGGTTAGGGCTCGGTTTAGGGTACGGGTTAAGATTAGGGTATGCGTTAGGGTTAAGGTAGGGGTTAGGGTTAGGGTACGCGTTAGGGTGAGGGTAGTTATTAAACCTATCCCACTCTCTAGATACCCCTTAGCACGTAAAGGAATATTATTTGGGGGTCCAGCCATGGAGAAGAGTTTAGACACGAGGAGAAGATAAGGAACACACCCATTATCAAGAAATCACATTAGGATTCTCTTTTTAACCTGTTCCTTAAAACATTAGTGCTTAGGAAATGTATTGGAGGCAGAAGCAGTCAAGGGTAGCTTAGGGTTAGGGTTAGGGTTAGGGTGAGGTTTAGGGTATGGCTTAGGGTACGGGTTCGGGGAGGGTTTCGGGTAGGGCGTAGGGTATGGGTTAGGGTTAGGGTTACTGTTAGGGTTAGGGCTCGGTTTAGGGTACGGATTAGGATTAGGGTACGCGTTAGGGTTAGGGTAGGGGTTAGGGTTAGGGTACGCGTTAGGGTGAGGGTAGTTATTAAAACTATCCCACTCTCTAGATACCCCTTAGCATGTAAAGGAATATTATTTGGGGGTCCAGCCATGGAGAAGAGTTTAGACACCAGGAGAAGATAAGGAACACACCCATTATCAAGAAATCACATTAGGATTCTCTTTTTAACCTGTTCCTTAAAACACTAGTGCTTAGGAAATCTATTGGAGGCAGAAGCAGTCAAGGGTAGCTTAGGGTTAGGGTTAGGGTTAGGATGAGGGTTAGGGTACGGCTTAGGGTACGGGTTCGGGGAGGGGTTCGGGTAGGGCGTAGGGTATGGGTTAGGGTTAAGGTTAGGGTTAGTGTTAGGGTTAGGGCTCGGTTTAGGGTACGGGTTAGGATTAGGTTACGCGTTAGGGTTAGGGTAGGGGTTAGGGTTAGGGTACGCGATAGGTTGAGGGTAGTTATTAAACCTATCCCACTCTCTAGATACCCCTTAGCACGTAAAGGAATATTATTTGGGGGTCCAGCCATGGAGAAGAGTTTAGACACTAGGAGAAGATAAGGAACACACCCATTATCACGAAATCACATTAGGATTCTCTTTTTAACCTGTTCCTTAAAACACTAGTGCTTAGGAAATCTATTGGAGGCAGAAGCAGTCAAGGGTAGCTTAGGGTTAGGGTTAGGGTTAGGGTGAGGGTTAGGGTACGGCTTAGGGTACGGTTTCGGGGAGGGGTTCGGGTAGGGCGAAGGGTATGGGTTAGGGTTAGGGTTAGGGTTAGTGTTAGGGTTAGGGCTCGGTTTAGGGTACGGGTTAGGATTAGGGTACGCGTTAGGGTTAGGGTAGGGGTTAGGGTTAGGCTACGCGTTAGGGTGAGGGTAGTTATTAAACCTATCCCACTCTCTAGATACCCCTTAGCACGTAAAGGAATATTATTTGGGGGTCCAGCCATGGAGAAGAGTTTAGACACGAGGAGAAGATAAGGAACACACCCATTACCAAGAAATCACATTAGGATTCTCTTTTTAATCTGTTCCTTAAAACATTAGTGCTTAGGAAATGTATTGGAGGCAGAAGCAGTCAAGGGTAGCTTAGGGTTAGGGTTAGGGTTAGGGTGAGGGTTAGGGTATGGCTTAGGGTACGGGTTCGGTGAGGGTTTCGGGTAGGGCTTAGGGTATGGGTTAGGGTTAGGGTTAGGGTTACTGTTAGGGTTAGGGCTCGGTTTAGGGTACGGATTAGGATTAGGGTACGCGTTAGGGTTAGGGTAGGGGTTAGGGTTAGGGTACGCGTTAGGGTGAGGGTAGTTATTAAAACTATCCCACTCTCTAGATACCCCTTAGCATGTAAAGGAATATTATTTGGGGATCCAGCCATGGAGAAGAGTTTAGACACCAGGAGAAGATAAGGAACACACCCATTATCAAGAAATCACATTAGGATTCTCTTTTTAACCTGTTCCTTAAAACACTAGTGCTTAGGAAATCTATTGGAGGCAGAAGCAGTCAAGGGTAGCTTAGGGTTAGGGTTAGGGTTAGGATGAGGGTTAGGGTACGGCTTAGGGTACGGGTCCGGGGAGGGGTTCGGGTAGGGCGTAGGGTATGGGTTAGGGTTAGGGTTAGGGTTAGTGTTAGGGTTAGGTCTCGGTTTAGGTTACGGGTTAGGATTAGGTTACGCATTAGGGTTAGGGTAGGGGTTAGGGTTAGGGTACGCGATAGGGTGAGGGTAGTTATTAAACCTATCCCACTCTCTAGATACCCCTTAGCACGTAAAGGAATATTATTTGGGGGTCCAGCCCTGGAGAAGAGTTTAGACACTAGGAGAAGATAAGGAACACACCCATTATCAAGAAATCACATTAGGATTCTCTTTTTAACCTGTTCCTTAAAACACTAGTGCTTAGGAAGTCTATTGGAGGCAGAAGCAGTCAAGGGTAGCTTAGGGTGAGGGTTAGGGTTAGGAGTTAGGGTACGGCTTAGGGTACGGGTTCGGGGAGGGGTTCGGGTAGGGCGTAGGTTATGGGTTAGGGTTAGGGTTAGGGCTAGTGTTAGGTTTAGGGCTCGGTTTAGGGTACGGGTTAGGATTAGGGTGCGCGTTAGGGTTAGGGTAGGGGTTAGGGTTAGTGTACGCATTAGGGTGAGGGTAGTTATTAAACCTATCCCACTCTCTAGATACCCCTTAGTACGTAAAGGAATATTATTTGGGGGTCCAGCCATGGAGAAGAATTTAGACACTAGGAGAAGATAAGGAACACACCCATTATCAAGAAATCACATTAGGATTCTCTTTTTAACCTGTTCCTTAAAACACTAGTGCTTAGGAAATCTATTGGAGGCAGAAGCCGTCAAGGGTAGCTTAGGGTTATGGTTAGGGTTAGGGTGAGGGGTAGGGTACGGCTTAGGGTACGGGTTCAGGGAGGGGTTCGGGTAGGGCGTAGGGTATGGGTTAGGGTTAGGGTTAGGGTTAGTGTTAGGGTTAGGGCTCGTTTTAGGGTACGGGTTATGATTAGTGTATGCGTTAGGGTTAGGGTAGGGGTTAGGGTTAGGGTACGCGTTAGGGTGAGGGTAGTTATTAAACCTATCCCACTCTCTAGATACCCCTTAGCACGTAAAGGAATATTATTTGGGGGTCCAGCCATGGAGAAGAGTTTAGACACGAGGAGAAGATAAGGAACACACCCATTATCAAGAAATCACATTAGGATTCTCTTTTTAACCTGTTCCTTAAAACACTAGTGCTTAGGAAATCTATTGGAGGCAGAAGCAGTCAAGGGTAGCTTAGGGTTAGGGTTAGGGTTAGGGTGAGGGTTAGGGTATGGCTTAGGGTACGGGTTCGGGGAGGGGTTCGGGTAGGGCGTAGGGTATGGGTTAGGGTTAGGGTTAGGGTTAGTGTTAGGGTTAGGGCTCGGTTTAGGGTACGGGTTAGGATTAGGGTACGCGTTAGGGTTAGGGTAGGGGTTAGGGTTAGGGTACGCGTTAGGGTGAGGGTAGTTATTAAACCTATCCCACTCTCTAGATACCCCTTAGCACGTAAAGGAATATTATTTGGGGGTCCAGCCATGGAGAAGAGTTTAGACACGAGGAGAAGATAAGGAACACACCCATTATCAAGAAATCACATTAGGATTCTCTTTTTAACCTGTTCCTTAAAACATTAGTGCTTAGGAAATGTATTGGAGGCAGAAGCAGTCAAGGGTAGCTTAGGGTTAGGGTTAGGGTTAGGGTGAGGGTTAGGGTATGGCTTAGGGTACGGGTTCGGGGAGGGTTTCGGGTAGGGCGTAGGGTATGGGTTAGGGTTAGGGTTAGGGTTACTGTTAGGGTTAGGGCTCGGTTTAGGGTACGGGTTAGGATTAGGGTACGCGTTAGGGTTAGGGTAGGGGTTAGGGTTAGGGTACGCGTTAGGGTGAGGGTAGTTATTAAAACTATCCCACTCTCTAGATACCCCTTAGCATGTAAAGGAATATTATTTGGGGGTCCAGCCATGGAGAAGAGTTTAGACACCAGGAGAAGATAAGGAACACACCCATTATCAAGAAATCACATTAGGATTCTCTTTTTAACCTGTTCCTTAAAACACTAGTGCTTAGGAAATCTATTGGAGGCAGAAGCAGTTAAGGGTAGCTTAGGGTTAGGGTTAGGGTTAGGGTGAGGGTTAGGGTACGGCTTAGGGTACGGGTTCGGGGAGGGGTTCGGGTAGGGCGTAGGGTATGGGTTAGGGTTAGGGTTAGGGTTAGTGTTAGGGTTAGGGCTCGGTTTAGGGTACGGGTTAGGATTAGGGTATGCGTTAGGGTTAAGGTAGGGGTTAGGGTTAGGGTACGCGTTAGGGTGAGGGTAGTTATTAAACCTATCCCACTCTCTAGATACCCCTTAGCACGTAAAGGAATATTATTTGGGGGTCCAGCCATGGAGAAGAGTTTAGACACGAGGAGAAGATAAGGAACACACCCATTATCAAGAAATCACATTAGGATTCTCTTTTTAACCTGTTCCTTAAAACATTAGTGCTTAGGAAATGTATTGGAGGCAGAAGCAGTCAAGGGTAGCTTAGGGTTAGGGTTAGGGTTAGGGTGAGGTTTAGGGTATGGCTTAGGGTACGGGTTCGGGGAGGGTTTCGGGTAGGGCGTAGGGTATGGGTTAGGGTTAGGGTTACTGTTAGGGTTAGGGCTCGGTTTAGGGTACGGATTAGGATTAGGGTACGCGTTAGGGTTAGGGTAGGGGTTAGGGTTAGGGTACGCGTTAGGGTGAGGGTAGTTATTAAAACTATCCCACTCTCTAGATACCCCTTAGCATGTAAAGGAATATTATTTGGGGGTCCAGCCATGGAGAAGAGTTTAGACACCAGGAGAAGATAAGGAACACACCCATTATCAAGAAATCACATTAGGATTCTCTTTTTAACCTGTTCCTTAAAACACTAGTGCTTAGGAAATCTATTGGAGGCAGAAGCAGTCAAGGGTAGCTTAGGGTTAGGGTTAGGGTTAGGATGAGGGTTAGGGTACGGCTTAGGGTACGGGTTCGGGGAGGGGTTCGGGTAGGGCGTAGGGTATGGGTTAGGGTTAAGGTTAGGGTTAGTGTTAGGGTTAGGGCTCGGTTTAGGGTACGGGTTAGGATTAGGTTACGCGTTAGGGTTAGGGTAGGGGTTAGGGTTAGGGTACGCGATAGGTTGAGGGTAGTTATTAAACCTATCCCACTCTCTAGATACCCCTTAGCACGTAAAGGAATATTATTTGGGGGTCCAGCCATGGAGAAGAGTTTAGACACTAGGAGAAGATAAGGAACACACCCATTATCACGAAATCACATTAGGATTCTCTTTTTAACCTGTTCCTTAAAACACTAGTGCTTAGGAAATCTATTGGAGGCAGAAGCAGTCAAGGGTAGCTTAGGGTTAGGGTTAGGGTTAGGGTGAGGGTTAGGGTACGGCTTAGGGTACGGTTTCGGGGAGGGGTTCGGGTAGGGCGAAGGGTATGGGTTAGGGTTAGGGTTAGGGTTAGTGTTAGGGTTAGGGCTCGGTTTAGGGTACGGGTTAGGATTAGGGTACGCGTTAGGGTTAGGGTAGGGGTTAGGGTTAGGCTACGCGTTAGGGTGAGGGTAGTTATTAAACCTATCCCACTCTCTAGATACCCCTTAGCACGTAAAGGAATATTATTTGGGGGTCCAGCCATGGAGAAGAGTTTAGACACGAGGAGAAGATAAGGAACACACCCATTACCAAGAAATCACATTAGGATTCTCTTTTTAATCTGTTCCTTAAAACATTAGTGCTTAGGAAATGTATTGGAGGCAGAAGCAGTCAAGGGTAGCTTAGGGTTAGGGTTAGGGTTAGGGTGAGGGTTAGGGTATGGCTTAGGGTACGGGTTCGGTGAGGGTTTCGGGTAGGGCTTAGGGTATGGGTTAGGGTTAGGGTTAGGGTTACTGTTAGGGTTAGGGCTCGGTTTAGGGTACGGATTAGGATTAGGGTACGCGTTAGGGTTAGGGTAGGGGTTAGGGTTAGGGTACGCGTTAGGGTGAGGGTAGTTATTAAAACTATCCCACTCTCTAGATACCCCTTAGCATGTAAAGGAATATTATTTGGGGATCCAGCCATGGAGAAGAGTTTAGACACCAGGAGAAGATAAGGAACACACCCATTATCAAGAAATCACATTAGGATTCTCTTTTTAACCTGTTCCTTAAAACACTAGTGCTTAGGAAATCTATTGGAGGCAGAAGCAGTCAAGGGTAGCTTAGGGTTAGGGTTAGGGTTAGGATGAGGGTTAGGGTACGGCTTAGGGTACGGGTCCGGGGAGGGGTTCGGGTAGGGCGTAGGGTATGGGTTAGGGTTAGGGTTAGGGTTAGTGTTAGGGTTAGGTCTCGGTTTAGGTTACGGGTTAGGATTAGGTTACGCATTAGGGTTAGGGTAGGGGTTAGGGTTAGGGTACGCGATAGGGTGAGGGTAGTTATTAAACCTATCCCACTCTCTAGATACCCCTTAGCACGTAAAGGAATATTATTTGGGGGTCCAGCCCTGGAGAAGAGTTTAGACACTAGGAGAAGATAAGGAACACACCCATTATCAAGAAATCACATTAGGATTCTCTTTTTAACCTGTTCCTTAAAACACTAGTGCTTAGGAAGTCTATTGGAGGCAGAAGCAGTCAAGGGTAGCTTAGGGTGAGGGTTAGGGTTAGGAGTTAGGGTACGGCTTAGGGTACGGGTTCGGGGAGGGGTTCGGGTAGGGCGTAGGTTATGGGTTAGGGTTAGGGTTAGGGCTAGTGTTAGGTTTAGGGCTCGGTTTAGGGTACGGGTTAGGATTAGGGTGCGCGTTAGGGTTAGGGTAGGGGTTAGGGTTAGTGTACGCATTAGGGTGAGGGTAGTTATTAAACCTATCCCACTCTCTAGATACCCCTTAGTACGTAAAGGAATATTATTTGGGGGTCCAGCCATGGAGAAGAATTTAGACACTAGGAGAAGATAAGGAACACACCCATTATCAAGAAATCACATTAGGATTCTCTTTTTAACCTGTTCCTTAAAACACTAGTGCTTAGGAAATCTATTGGAGGCAGAAGCCGTCAAGGGTAGCTTAGGGTTATGGTTAGGGTTAGGGTGAGGGGTAGGGTACGGCTTAGGGTACGGGTTCAGGGAGGGGTTCGGGTAGGGCGTAGGGTATGGGTTAGGGTTAGGGTTAGGGTTAGTGTTAGGGTTAGGGCTCGTTTTAGGGTACGGGTTATGATTAGTGTATGCGTTAGGGTTAGGGTAGGGGTTAGGGTTAGGGTACGCGTTAGGGTGAGGGTAGTTATTAAACCTATCCCACTCTCTAGATACCCCTTAGCACGTAAAGGAATATTATTTGGGGGTCCAGCCATGGAGAAGAGTTTAGACACGAGGAGAAGATAAGGAACACACCCATTATCAAGAAATCACATTAGGATTCTCTTTTTAACCTGTTCCTTAAAACACTAGTGCTTAGGAAATCTATTGGAGGCAGAAGCAGTCAAGGGTAGCTTAGGGTTAGGGTTAGGGTTAGGGTGAGGGTTAGGGTATGGCTTAGGGTACGGGTTCGGGGAGGGGTTCGGGTAGGGCGTAGGGTATGGGTTAGGGTTAGGGTTAGGGTTAGTGTTAGGGTTAGGGCTCGGTTTAGGGTACGGGTTAGGATTAGGGTACGCGTTAGGGTTAGGGTAGGGGTTAGGGTTAGGGTACGCGTTAGGGTGAGGGTAGTTATTAAACCTATCCCACTCTCTAGATACCCCTTAGCATGTAAAGGAATATTATTTGGGGGTCCAGCCATGGAGAAGAGTTTAGACACCAGGAGAAGATAAGGAACACACCCATTATCAAGAAATCACATTAGGATTCTCTTTTTAACCTGTTCCTTAAAACACTAGTGCTTAGGAAATCTATTGGAGGCAGAAGCAGTTAAGGGTAGCTTAGGGTTAGGGTTAGGGTTAGGGTGAGGGTTAGGGTACGGCTTAGGGTACGGGTTCGGGGAGGGGTTCGGGTAGGGCGTAGGGTATGGGTTAGGGTTAGGGTTAGGGTTAGTGTTAGGGTTAGGGCTCGGTTTAGGGTACGGGTTAGGATTAGGGTACGCGTTAGGGTTAGGGTAGGGGTTAGGGTTAGGGTACGCGATAGGGTGAGGGTAGTTATTAAACCTATCCCACTCTCTAGATACCGCTTAGCACGTAAAGGAATATTATTTGGGGGTCCAGCCATGGAGAAGAGTTTAGACACTAGGAAAAGATAAGGAACACACCCATTATCAAGAAATCACATTAGGATTCTCTTTTTAACCTGTTCCTTAAAACACTAGTGCTTAGGAAGTCTATTGGAGGCAGAAGCAGTCAAGGGTAGCTTAGGGTTAGGGTTAGGGTTAGGAGTTAGGGTACGGCTTAGGGTACGGGTTCGGGGAGGGGTTCGGGTAGGGCATAGGGTATGGGTTAGGGTTTGGGTTAGGGTTAGTGTTAGGGTTAGGGCTCGGTTTAGGGTACGGGTTAAGATTAGGGTATGCGTTAGGGTTAAGGTAGGGGTTAGGGTTAGGGTACGCGTTAGGGTGAGGGTAGTTATTAAACCTATCCCACTCTCTAGATACCCCTTAGCACGTAAAGGAATATTATTTGGGGGTCCAGCCATGGAGAAGAGTTTAGACACGAGGAGAAGATAAGGAACACACCCATTATCAAGAAATCACATTAGGATTCCCTTTTTAACCTGTTCCTTAAAACATTAGTGCTTAGGAAATGTATTGGAGGCAGAAGCAGTCAAGGGTAGCTTAGGGTTAGGGTTAGGGTTAGGGTGAGGTTTAGGGTATGGCTTAGGGTACGGGTTCGGGGAGGGTTTCGGGTAGGGCGTAGGGTATGGGTTAGGGTTAGGGTTACTGTTAGGGTTAGGGCTCGGTTTAGGGTACGGATTAGGATTAGGGTACGCGTTAGGGTTAGGGTAGGGGTTAGGGTTAGGGTACGCGTTAGGGTGAGGGTAGTTATTAAAACTATCCCACTCTCTAGATACCCCTTAGCATGTAAAGGAATATTATTTGGGGGTCCAGCCATGGAGAAGAGTTTAGACACCAGGAGAAGATAAGGAACACACCCATTATCAAGAAATCACATTAGGATTCTCTTTTTAACCTGTTCCTTAAAACACTAGTGCTTAGGAAATCTATTGGAGGCAGAAGCAGTCAAGGGTAGCTTAGGGTTAGGGTTAGGGTTAGGATGAGGGTTAGGGTACGGCTTAGGGTACGGGTTCGGGGAGGGGTTCGGGTAGGGCGTAGGGTATGGGTTAGGGTTAAGGTTAGGGTTAGTGTTAGGGTTAGGGCTCGGTTTAGGGTACGGGTTAGGATTAGGTTACGCGTTAGGGTTAGGGTAGGGGTTAGGGTTAGGGTACGCGATAGGTTGAGGGTAGTTATTAAACCTATCCCACTCTCTAGATACCCCTTAGCACGTAAAGGAATATTATTTGGGGGTCCAGCCATGGAGAAGAGTTTAGACACTAGGAGAAGATAAGGAACACACCCATTATCACGAAATCACATTAGGATTCTCTTTTTAACCTGTTCCTTAAAACACTAGTGCTTAGGAAATCTATTGGAGGCAGAAGCAGTCAAGGGTAGCTTAGGGTTAGGGTTAGGGTTAGGGTGAGGGTTAGGGTACGGCTTAGGGTACGGTTTCGGGGAGGGGTTCGGGTAGGGCGAAGGGTATGGGTTAGGGTTAGGGTTAGGGTTAGTGTTAGGGTTAGGGCTCGGTTTAGGGTACGGGTTAGGATTAGGGTACGCGTTAGGGTTAGGGTAGGGGTTAGGGTTAGGCTACGCGTTAGGGTGAGGGTAGTTATTAAACCTATCCCACTCTCTAGATACCCCTTAGCACGTAAAGGAATATTATTTGGGGGTCCAGCCATGGAGAAGAGTTTAGACACGAGGAGAAGATAAGGAACACACCCATTACCAAGAAATCACATTAGGATTCTCTTTTTAATCTGTTCCTTAAAACATTAGTGCTTAGGAAATGTATTGGAGGCAGAAGCAGTCAAGGGTAGCTTAGGGTTAGGGTTAGGGTTAGGGTGAGGGTTAGGGTATGGCTTAGGGTACGGGTTCGGGGAGGGTTTCGGGTAGGGCTTAGGGTATGGGTTAGGGTTAGGGTTAGGGTTAAAGTTAGGGTTAGGGCTCGGTTTAGGGTACGGATTAGGATTAGGGTACGCGTTAGGGTTAGGGTAGGGGTTAGGGTTAGGGTACGCGTTAGGGTGAGGGTAGTTATTAAAACTATCCCACTCTCTAGATACCCCTTAGCATGTAAAGGAATATTATTTGGGGATCCAGCCATGGAGAAGAGTTTAGACACCAGGAGAAGATAAGGAACACACCCATTATCAAGAAATCACATTAGGATTCTCTTTTTAACCTGTTCCTTAAAACACTAGTGCTTAGGAAATCTATTGGAGGCAGAAGCAGTCAAGGGTAGCTTAGGGTTAGGGTTAGGGTTAGGATGAGGGTTAGGGTACGGCTTAGGGTACGGGTCCGGGGAGGGGTTCGGGTAGGGCGTAGGGTATGGGTTAGGGTTAGGGTTAGGGTTAGTGTTAGGGTTAGGTCTCGGTTTAGGTTACGGGTTAGGATTAGGTTACGCATTAGGGTTAGGGTAGGGGTTAGGGTTAGGGTACGCGATAGGGTGAGGGTAGTTATTAAACCTATCCCACTCTCTAGATACCCCTTAGCACGTAAAGGAATATTATTTGGGGGTCCAGCCCTGGAGAAGAGTTTAGACACTAGGAGAAGATAAGGAACACACCCATTATCAAGAAATCACATTAGGATTCTCTTTTTAACCTGTTCCTTAAAACACTAGTGCTTAGGAAGTCTATTGGAGGCAGAAGCAGTCAAGGGTAGCTTAGGGTGAGGGTTAGGGTTAGGAGTTAGGGTACGGCTTAGGGTACGGGTTCGGGGAGGGGTTCGGGTAGGGCGTAGGTTATGGGTTAGGGTTAGGGTTAGGGCTAGTGTTAGGTTTAGGGCTCGGTTTAGGGTACGGGTTAGGATTAGGGTGCGCGTTAGGGTTAGGGTAGGGGTTAGGGTTAGTGTACGCATTAGGGTGAGGGTAGTTATTAAACCTATCCCACTCTCTAGATACCGCTTAGCACGTAAAGGAATATTATTTGGGGGTCCAGCCATGGAGAAGAATTTAGACACTAGGAGAAGATAAGGAACACACCCATTATCAAGAAATCACATTAGGATTCTCTTTTTAACCTGTTCCTTAAAACACTAGTGCTTAGGAAATCTATTGGAGGCAGAAGCAGTCAAGGGTAGCTTAGGGTTAGGGTTAGGGTTAGGATGAGGGTTAGGGTACGGCTTAGGGTACGGGTTTGGGGAGGGGTTCGGGTAGGGCTTAGGGTATGGGTTAGGGTTAGGGTTAGGTTTAGTGTTAGGGTTAGGGCTCCTTTTAGGGTACGGGTTATGATTAGTGTATGCGTTAGGGTTAGGGTAGGGGTTAGGGTTAGGGTACGCGTTAGAGTGAGGGTAGTTATTAAACCTAACCCACTCTCTAGATACCCCTTAGCATGTAAAGGAATATTATTTGGGGGTCCAGCCATGGAGAAGAGTTTAGACACTAGGAGAAGATAAGGAACACACCCATTATCACGAAATCACATTAGTATTCTCTTTTTAACCTGTTCCTTAAAACACTAGTGCTTAGGAAATCTATTGGAGGCAGAAGCAGTCAAGGGTAGCTTAGGGTTATGGTTAGGGTTAGGGTGAGGGGTAGGGTACGGCTTAGGGTACGGTTTCAGGGAGGGGTTCGGGTAGGGCGTAGGGTATGGGTTAGGGTTAGGGTTAGGGTTAGTGTTAGGGTTAGGGCTCGGTTTAGGGTACGGGTTATGATTAGTGTATGCGTTAGGGTTAGGGAAGGGGTTAGGGTTAGGTTACGCGTTAGGGTGAGGGTAGTTATTAAACCTATCCCACTCTCTAGATACCCCTTAGCACGTAAAGGAATATTATTTGGGGGTCCAGCCATGGAGAAGAGTTTAGACAGTAGGAGAAGATAAGGAACACACCCATTATCAAGAAATCACATTAGGATTCTCTTTTTAACCTGTTCCTTAAAACACTAGTGCTTAGGAAGTCTACTGGAGGCAGAAGCAGTCAAGGGTAGCTTAGGGTTAGGGTTAGTGTTAGGGTGAGGGTTAGGGTACGGCTTAGGGTACGGGTTCGGGGAGGGGTTCGGGTAGGGCGTAGGGTATGGGTTAGTGTTAGGTTTAGGGTTAGTGTTAGGGTTAGGGCTCGGTTTAGAGTACGGGTTAGGATTAGGGTGCGCGTTAGGTTTAGGGTAGGGGTTAGGGTTAGTGTACGCATTAGGGTAAGGGTAGTTATTAAACCTATCCCACTCTCTAGATACCCCTTAGCACGTAAAGGAATATTATTTGGGGGTCCAGCCATGGAGAAGAGTTTAGACACTAGGAGAAGATAAGGAACACACCCATTATCAAGAAATCACATTAGGATTCTCTTTTTAACCTGTTCCTTAAAACACTAGTGCTTAGGAAATCTATTGGAGGCAGAAGCAGTCAAGGGTAGCTTAGGGTTAGGGTTAGGGTTAGGGTGAGGGTTAGGGTACGGCTTAGGGTACGGTTTCGGGGAGGGGTTCGGGTAGGGCGAAGGGTATGGGTTAGGGTTAGGGTTAGGGTTAGTGTTAGGGTTAGGGCTCGGTTTAGGGTACGGGTTAGGATTAGGGTACGCGTTAGGGTTAGGGTAGGGGTTAGGGTTAGTCTACGCGTTAGGGTGAGGGTAGTTATTAAACCTATCCCACTCTCTAGATACCCCTTAGCACGTAAAGGAATATTATTTGGGGGTCCAGCAATGGAGAAGAGTTTAGACACGAGGAGAAGATAAGGAACACACCCATTATCAAGAAATCACATTAGGATTCTCTTTTTAATCTGTTCCTTAAAACATTAGTGCTTAGGAAATGTATTGGAGGCAGAAGCAGTCAAGGGTAGCTTCAGGTTAGGGTTAGGGTTAGGGTGAGTGTTAGGGTATGGCTTAGGGTACGGGTTCGGGGAGGGTTTCGGGTAGGGCTTAGGGTATGGGTTAGGGTTAGGGTTAGGGTTACTGTTAGGGTTAGGGCTCGGTTTAGGGTACGGATTAGGATTAGGGTACGCGTTAGGGTTAGGGTAGGGGTTAGGGTTAGGGTACGCGTTAGGGTGAGGGTAGTTATTAAAACTATCCCATTCTCTAGATACCCCTTAGCATGTAAAGGAATATTATTTGGGTGTCCAGCCATGGAGAAGAGTTTAGACACCAGGAGAAGATAAGGAACACACCCATTATCAAGAAATCACATTAGGATTCTCTCTTTAACCTGTTCCTTAAAACACTAGTGCTTAGGAAATCTATTGGAGGCAGAAGCAGTCAAGGGTAGCTTAGGGTTAGGGTTAGGGTTAGGATGAGGTTTAGGGTACGGCTTAGGGTACGGGTCCGGGGAGGGGTTCGGGTAGGGCGTAGGGTATGGGTTAGGGTTAGGGTTAGGGTTAATGTTAGGGTTAGGTCTCGGTTTAGGTTACGGGTTAGGATTAGGTTACGCGTTAGGGTTAGGGTAGGGGTTAGGGTTAGGGTACGCGATAGGGTGAGGGTAGTTATTAAACCTATCCCACTCTCTAGATACCCCTTAGCACGTAAAGGAATATTATTTGGGGGTCCAGCCATGGAGAAGAGTTTAGACACTAGGAGAAGATAAGGAACACACCCATTATCAAGAAATCACATTAGGATTCTCTTTTTAACCTGTTCCTTAAAACACTAGTGCTTAGGAAGTCTATTGGAGGCAGAAGCAGTCAAGGGTAGCTTAGGGTTAGGGTTAGGGTTAGGAGTTAGGGTACGGCTTAGGGTACGGGTTCGGGGAGGGGTTCGGGTAGGGCGTAGGGTATGGGTTAGGGTTAGGGTTAGGGTTAGTGTTAGGGTTAGGGCTCGGTTTAGGGTACGGGTTAGGATTAGGGTACGCGTTAGGGTTAGGGTAGGGGTTAGGGTTAGGGTACGCGTTAGGGTGAGGGTAGTTATTAAACCTATCCCACTCTCTAGATACCCCTTAACACGTAAAGGAATATTATTTGGGGGTCCAGCCATGGAGAAGAGTTTAGACACGAGGAGAAGATAAGGAACACACCCATTATCACGAAATCACATTAGGATTTTCTTTTTAACCTGTTCCTTAAAACACTAGTGCTTAGGAAATCTATTGGAGGCAGAAGCAGTCAAGGGTAGCTTAGGGTTAGGGTTAGGGTTAGGGTGAGGGTTAGGGTATGGCTTAGGGTACGGGTTCGGGGAGGGGTTCGGGTAGGGCGTAGGGTATGGGTTAGGGTTAGGGTTAGGGTTAGTGTTAGGGTTAGGGCTCGGTTTAGGGTACGGGTTAGGATTAGGGTACGCGTTAGGGTTAAGGTAGGGGTTAGGGTTAGGGTACGCGTTAGGGTGAGGGTAGTTATTAAACCTATCCCACTCTCTAGATACCCCTTAGCACGTAAAGGAATATTATTTGGGGGTCCAGCCATGGAGAAGAGGTTAGACACGAGGAGAAGATAAGGAACACACCCATTATCAAGAAATCAAATTAGGATTCTCTTTTTAACCTGTTCCTTAAAACAGTAGTGCTTAGGAAATCTATTGGAGGCAGAAGCAGTCAAGGGTAGCTTAGGGTTAGGGTTAGGGTTAGGGTGAGTGTCAGGGTATGGCTTAGGGTACGGGTTCGGGGAGGGGTTCGGGTAGGGCGTAGGGTATGGGTTAGGGTTAGGGTTAGGGTTAGTGTTAGGGTTAGGGCTCGGTTTAGGGTACGTGTTAAGATTAGGGTATGCGTTAGGGTTAAGGTAGGGGTTAGGGTTAGGGTACGCGTTAGGCTGTGGGTAGTTATTAAACCTATCCCACTCTCTAGATACCACTTAGCACGTAAAGGAATATTATTTGGGGGTCCAGCCATGGAGAAGAGTTTAGACACTAGGAGAAGATAAAGAACACACCCATTATCACGAAATTACATTAGGATTCTCTTTTTAACCTGTTCCTTAAAACACTAGTGCTTAGGAAATCTATTGGAGGCAGAAGCAGTCAAGGGTAGCTTAGGGTTAGGGTTAGGGTTAGGGTGAGTGTCAGGGTATGGCTTAGGGTACGGGTTCGGGGAGGGGTTCGGGTAGGGCGTAGGATATGGGTTAGGGTTAGGGTTAGGGTTAGTGTTAGGGTTAGGGCTCGTTTTAGGGTACGTGTTAGGATTAGGGTACGCGTTAGGGTTAGGGTAGGGGTTAGGGTTAGGGTACGCGTTAGGGTGAGGTTAGTTATTAAACCTATCCCACTCTCTAGATACCCCTTAGCACGTAAAGGAATATTATTTGGGGGTCCAGCCATGGAGAAGAGTTTAGACACGAGGAGAAGATAAGGAACACACCCATTATCAAGAAATCACATTACGATTCTCTTTTTAACCTGTTCCTTAAAACCCTAGTGCTTAGGAAATCTATTGGAGGCAGAAGCCGTCAAGGGTAGCTTAGGGTTATGGTTAGGGTTAGGGTGAGGGGTAGGGTACGGCTTAGGGTACGGTTTCAGGGAGGGGTTCGGGTAGGGCGTAGGGTATGGGTTAGGGTTAGGATTAGGGTTAGTGTTAGGGTTAGGGCTCGGTTTAGGTTACGGGTTATGATTAGTGTATGCGTTAGGGTTAGGGTAGGGGTTAGGGTTAGGTTACGCGTTAGGGTGAGGGTAGTTATTAAACCTATCCCACTCTCTAGATACCCCTTAGCACGTAAAGGAATATTATTTGGGAGTCCCGCCATGGAGAAGAGTTTAGACACTAGGAGAAGATAAGGAACACACCCATTATCACGAAATCACATTAGGATTCTCTTTTTAACCTGTTCCTTAAAACACTAATGCTTAGGAAATCTATTGGAGGCAGAAGCAGTCAAGGGTAGCTTAGGGTTAGGGTTAGGGTTAGGGTGAGGGTTAGGGTATGGCTTAGGGTACGGGTTCGGGGAGGGGTTCGTGTAGGGCGTAGGGTATGGGTTAGGGTTAGGGTTAGGGTTAGTGTTAGGGTTAGGGCTCGGTTTAGGGTACGGGTTAGGATTAGGGTACGCGTTAGGGTTAGGGTAGGGGTTAGGGTTAGGGTACGCGTTAGGGTGAGGGTAGTTATTAAACCTATCCCACTCTCTAGATACCCCTTAGCACGTAAAGGAATATTATTTGGGGGTCCAGCCATGGAGAAGAGTTTAGACAGGAGGAGAAGATAAGGAACACACCCATTATCAAGAAATCACATTAGGATTCTCTTTTTAACCTGTTCCTTAAAACATTAGTGCTGAGGAAATGTATTGGAGGCAGAAGCAGTCAAGGGTAGCTTAGGGTTAGGGTTAGGGTTAGGGTTAGTGTTAGGGTTAGGGCTCGGTTTAGGGTACGGGTTAGGATTAGGGTGCGCGTTAGGGTTAGGGTAGGGGTTAGGGTTAGTGTACGCATTAGGGTAAGGGTAGTTATTAAACCTATCCCACTCTCTAGATACCCCTTAGCACGTAAAGGAATATTATTTGGGGGTCCAGCCATGGAGAAGAGTTTAGACACTAGGAGAAGATAAGGAACACACCCATTATCAAGAAATCACATTAGGATTCTCTTTTTAACATGTTCCTTAAAACACTAGTGCTTAGGAAATCTATTGGAGGCAGAAGCAGTCAAGGGTAGCTTAGGGTTAGGGTTAGGGTTAGGGTGAGGGTTAGGGTACGGCTTAGGGTACGGGTTCGGGGAGGGGTTCGGGTAGGGCGTAGGGTATGGGTTAGGGTTAGGGTTAGGGTTAGTGTTAGGGTTAGGGCTCGGTTTAGGGTACGGGTTAGGATTAGGGTACGCGTTAGGGTTAGGGTAGGGTTTAGGGTTAGGGTACGCGATAGGGTGAGGTTAGTTATTAAACCTACCCCACTCTCTAGATACCCCTTAGCACATAAAGGAATATTATTTGGGGGTCCAGCCATGGAGAAGAGTTTAGACACTAGGAGAAGATAAGGAACACACCCATTATCACGAAATCACATTAGGATTTTCTTTTTAACCTGTTCCTTAAAACACTAGTGCTTAGGAAATCTATTGGAGGCAGAAGCAGTCAAGGGTAGCTTAGGGTTAGGGTTAGGGTTAGGGTGAGGGTTAGGGTATGGCTTACGGTACGGGTTCGGGGAGGGGTTCGTGTAGGGCGTAGGGTATGGGTTAGGGTTAGGGTTAGGGTTAGTGTTAGGGTGAGGGCTCGGTTTAGGGTACGGGTTAGGATTAGGGTACGCGTTAGGGTTATGGTAGGGGTTAGGGTTAGGGTACGCGTTAGGGTGAGGGTAGTTATTAAACCTATCCCACTCTCTAGATACCCCTTAGCACGTAAAGGAATATTATTTGGGGGTCCAGCCATGGAGAAGAGGTTAGACACGAGGAGAAGATAAGGAACACACCCATTATCAAGAAATCACATTAGGATTCTCTTTTTAACCTGTTCCTTAAAACACTAGTGCTTAGGAAATCTATTGGAGGCAGAAGCCGTCAAGGGTAGCTTAGGGTTAGTGATAGGGTTAGGGTGAGGGGTAGGGTACGGCTTAGGGTACGGGTTCAGGGAGGGGTTCGGGTAGGGCGTAGGGTATGGGTTAGGGTTTGGCTTAGGGTTAGTGTTAGGGTTAGGGCTCGGTTTAGGGTATGGGTTAAGATTAGGGTATGCGTTAGGGTTAAGGTAGGGGTTAGGGTTAGGGTACGCGTTAGGGTGAGGGTAGTTATTAAACCTATCCCACTCTCTAGATACCCCTTAGCACGTAAAGGAATATTATTTGGGGGTCCAGCCATGGAGAAGAGTTTAGACACTAGGAGAAGATAAGGAACACACCCATTATCACGAAATCACATTAGGATTCTCTTTTTAAACTGTTCCTTAAAACACTAGTGCTTAGGAAATCTATTGGAGGCAGAAGAAGTCAAGGGTAGCTTAGGGTTAGTGTTAGGGTTAGGGTGAGTGTCAGGGTATGGCTTAGGGTACGGGTTCGGGGAGGGGTTCGGGTAGGGCGTAGGGAATGGGTTAGGGTTAGTTTTAGGGTTAGTGTTAGGGTTAGGGCTCGGTTTAGGGTACGTGTTAGGATTAGGGTACGCGTTAGGATTAGGGTAGGGGTTAGGGTTAGGGTACGCGTTAGGGTGAGGGTAGTTATTAAACCTATCCCACTCTCTAGATACCCCTTAGCACGTAAAGGAATATTATTTGGGGGTCCAGCCATGGAGAAGAGTTTAGACACGAGTAGAAGATAAGGAACACACCCATTATAAAGAAATCACATTAGGATTCTCTTTTTAACCTGTTCCCTAAAACACTAGTGCTTAGGAAATCTATTGGAGGCAGAAGCAGTCAAGGGTAGCTTAGGGTTAGGGTTAGGGTTAGGGTGAGAGTTAGGGTACGGCTTAGGGTACGGTTTCGGGGAGGGGTTCGGGTAGGGCGTAGGTAATGGGTTAGGGTTAGGGTTAGGGCTAGTGTTAGGTTTAGGGCTCGGTTTAGGGTACGGGTTAGGTTTAGGGTGCGCGTTAGGGTTAGGGTAGGGGTTAGGGTTAGGGTACGCGTTAGGGTGAGGGTAGTTATTAAACCTATCCCACTCTCTAGATACCCCTTAGCACGTAAAGGAATATTATTTGGGGGTCCAGCCATGGAGAAGAGTTTAGACACTAGGAGAAGATAAGGAACACACCGATTATCAAGAAATCACATTAGGATTCTCTTTTTAACCTGTTCCTTAAAACACTAGTGCTTAGGAAATCTATTGGAGGCAGAAGCAGTCAAGGGTAGCTTAGGGTTAGGGTTAGGGTTAGGGTGAGGGTTAGGGTACGGCTTAGGGTACGGGTTCGGGGAGGGGTTCGGGTAGGGCGTAGGTTATGGGTTAGGGTTAGGGTTAGGGCTAGTGTTAGGTTTAGGGCTCGGTTTAGGGTACGGGTTAGGATTAGGGTGCGCGTTAGGGTTAGGGTAGGGGTTAGGGTTAGTGTACGCATTAGGACGAGGGTAGTTATTAAACCTATCCCACTCTCTAGATACCCCTTAGAACGTAAAGGAATATTATTTGGGGGTCCAGCCATGGAGAAGACTTTAGACACTAGGAGAAGATAAGGAACACACCCATTATCAAGAAATCACATTAGGATTCTCTTTTTAACCTGTTCCTTAAAACATTAGTGCTTAGGAAATCTATTGGAGGCAGAAGCCGTCAAGGTTAGCTTACGGTTAGGGTGAGGGTTAGGGTTCGGCTTAGGGTACGGGTTGGGGGAGGGGTTCGGGTAGGGCGTAGGGTATGGGTTAGGGTTAGGGTTAGGGTTAGTGTTACGGTTAGGGCGCGGTTTAGGGTACGGGTTAGGATTAGGGTACGCGTTAGGGTTAGGGTAGGGGTTAGGGTTAGGGTACGCGTTAGGGTGAGGGTAGTTATTAAAACTATCCCACTCTCTAGATACCCCTTAGCACGTAAAGGAATATTATTTGGGGGTCCAGCCATGGAGAAGAGTTTAGACACGAGGAGAAGATAAGGAACACACCCATTATCACGAAATCACATTAGGATTCTCTTTTTAACCTGTTCC
Organism: Balaenoptera acutorostrata; assembly: GCF_949987535.1. Taxonomy (NCBI): domain Eukaryota; kingdom Metazoa; phylum Chordata; class Mammalia; order Artiodactyla; family Balaenopteridae; genus Balaenoptera; species Balaenoptera acutorostrata. Next base: position 46,605 of record NW_026645564.1, read on the forward strand.
TTAAAACACTAGTGCTTAGGAAATCTATTGGAGGCAGAAGCAGTCAAGGGTAGCTTAGGGTTAGGTTTAGGGTTAGGGTGAGGGTTAGGGTATGGCTTAGGGTACGGGTTCGGGGAGGGGTTCGGGTAGGGCGAAGGGTATGGGTTAGGGTTAGGGTTAGGGTTAGTGTTAGGGTTAGGGCTCGGTTTAGGGTACGGGTTAGGATTAGGGTACGCGTTAGGGTTAGGGTTAGGGTACGCGTTAGGGTGAGGGTAGTTATTAAACCTATCCCACTCTCTAGATACCCCTTAGCACGTAAAGGAATATTATTTGGGGGTCCAGCCATGGAGAAGAGTTTAGACACGAGGAGAAGATAAGTAACACACCCATTATCAAGAAATCACATTAGGATTCTCTTTTTAACCTGTTCCTTAAAACATTAGTGCTTAGGAAATGTATTGGAGGCAGAAGCAGTCAAGGGTAGCTTAGGGTTATGGTTAGGGTTAGGGTGAGGTTTAGGGTATGGCTTAGGGTACGGGTTCGGGGAGGGTTTCGGGTAGGGCGTAGGGTATGGGTTAGGGTTAGGGTTAGGGTTACTGTTAGGGTTAGGGCTCGGTTTAGGGTACGGGTTAGGATTAGGGTACGCGTTAGGGTTAGGGTAGGGGTTAGGGTTAGGGTACGCGTTAGGGTGAGGGTAGTTATTAAAGCTATCCCACTCTCTAGATATCCCTTAGCACGTAAAGGAATATTATTTGGGGGTCCAGCCATGGAGAAGAGTTTAGACACTAGGAGAAGATAAGGAACACACCCATTATCAAGAAATCACATTAGGATTCTCTTTTTAACCTGTTCCTTAAAACACTAGTGCTTAGGAAGTCTATTGGAGGCAGAAGCAGTCAAGGGTAGCTTAGGGTTAGGGTTAGGGTTAGGGTGAGTGTTAGGGTACGGCTTAGGGTACGGGTTCGGGGAGGGGTTCAGTTAGGGCGTAGGTTATGGGTTAGGGTTAGGGTTAGGGCTAGTGTTAGGTTTAGGGCTCGGTTTAGGGTACGGGTTAGGATTAGGGTGCGCGTTAGGGTTAGGGTAGGGGTTAGGGTAAGGGTACGCGATAGGGTGAGGGTAGTTATTAAACCTATCCCACTCTCTAGATACCCCTTAGCACGTAAAGGAATATTATTTGGGGGTCCAGCCATGGAGAAGAGTTTAGACACAAGGAGAAGATAAGGAACACACCCATTATCAAGAAATCACATTAGGATTCTCTTTTTAACCCGTTCCTTAAAACACTAATGCTTAGGAAATCTATTGGAGGCAGAAGCAGTCAAGGGTAGCTTAGGGTTAGGGTTAGGGTTAGGGTGAGGGTTAGGGTACGGCTTAGGGTACGGGTTCGGGGAGGGGTTCGGGTAGGGCGTAGGGTATGGGTTAGGGTTAGGGTTAGGGCTAGTGTTAGGGTTAGGGCTCGGTTGAGTGTACGGGTTAGGATTAGGGTACGCGTTAGTGTTAGGGTAGGGGTTAGGTTTAGGGTACGCGTTAGGGTGAGGGTAGTTATTAAACCTATCCCACTCTCTAGATACCCCTTAGCACGTAAAGGAATATTATTTGGGGGTCCAGCCATGGAGAAGAGTTTAGACACTAGGAGAAGATAAGGAACACACCCATTATCAAGAAATCACATTAGGATTCTCTTTTTAACCTGTTCCTTAAAACACTAGTGCTTAGGAAATCTATTGGAGGCAGAAGCAGTCAAGTGTAGCTTAGGGTTAGGGTTAGGTTTAGGGTGAGGGTTAGGGTACGGCTTAGGGTACGGGTTCGGGGAGGGGTTCGGGTACGGCGTAGGGTATGGGTTAGGGTTAGGGTTAGGGTTAGTGTTAGGGTTAGGGCTCGGTTTAGGGTACGGGTTTTGATTAGGGTACGCGTTAGTGTTAGGGTAGGGGTTAGGGTAAGGGTACGCGATAGGGTGAGGTTAGTTATTAAACCTATCCCACTCTCTAGATACCCCTTAGCACGTAAAGGAATATTATTTGGGGGTCCAGCCATGGAGAAGAGTTTAGACACTAGGAGAAGATAAGGAACACACCCATTATCAAGAAATCACATTAGGATTCTCTTTTTAAACTGTTCCTTAAAACACTAGTGCTTAGGAAATCTATTGCAGGCAGAAGCAGTCAAGGGTAGCTTAGGGTTAGGGTGAGGGTTAGGGTGAGGGTTAGGGTACGGCTTAGGTTTCGGGTTCGGGGAGGGGTTCGGGTAGGGCGTAGGGTATGGGTTAGGGTTAGGGTTAGGGTTAGGGCTCGGTTTAGGGTACGGGTTAGGATTAGGGTACGCGTTAGGGTTAGGGTAGGGGTTAGGGTTAGGGTATGCATTAGGGTGAGGGTAGTTATTAAACCTATCCCACTCTCTAGATACCCCTTAGCACGTAAAGGAATATTATTTGGGGGTCCAGCCATGGAGAAGAGGTTAGACACTAGGAGAAGATAAGGAACACACCCATTATCAAGAAATCACATTAGGATTCTCTTTTTAACCTGTTCCTTAAAACACTAGTGCTTAGGAAATCTATTGGAGGCAGAAGCAATCAAGGGTAGCTTAGGGTTAGGGTTAGGGTTAGGGTGAGGGTTAGGGTACGGCTTAGGGTACGGTTTCGGGGAGGGGTTCGGGTAGGGCGTAGGGTATGGGTTAGGGTTAGGGTTAGGGCTAGTGTTAGGGTTAGGGCTCGGTTGAGGGTACGGGTTAGGATTAGGGTACGCGTTAGTGTTAGGGTAGGGGTTAGGTTTAGGGTACGCGTTAGGGTGAGGGTAGTTATTAAACCTATCCCACTCTCTAGATACCCCTTAGCACGTAAAGGAATATTATTTGGGGGTCCAGCCATGGAGAAGAGTTTAGACACTAGGAGAAGATAAGGAACACACCCATTATCAAGAAATCACATTAGGATTCTCTTTTTAACCTGTTCCTTAAAACACTAGTGCTTAGGAAATCTATTGCAGGCAGAAGCAGTCAAGGGTAGCTTAGGGTTAGGGTGAGGGTTAGGGTGAGGGTTAGGGTACGGCTTAGGTTTCGGGTTCGGGGAGGGGTTCGGGTAGGGCGTAGGGTATGGGTTAGGGTTAGGGTTAGGGTTAGTGTTAGGGTTAGGGCTCGGTTTAGGGTACGGGTTGGATTACGGTACGCGTTAGGGTTAGGGTAGGGGTTAGGGTTAGGGTACGCGTTAGGGTGAGGGTAGTTATTAAACCTCTCCCTCTCTCTAGATACCCCTTAGCACGTAAAGGAATATTATTTGGGGGTCCAGCCATGGAGAAGAGTTTAGACACTAGGAGAAGATAAGGAACACACCCATTATCAAGAAATCACATTAGGATTCTCTTTTTAACCTGTTCCTTAAAACACTAGTGCTTAGGAAATCTATTGGAGGCAGAAGCAGTCAAGGGTAGCTTAGGGTTAGGGTTAGGGTTAGGGTGAGGGTTAGGGTATGGCTTAGGGTACGGGTTCGGGGAGGGGTTCGGGTAGGGCGTAGGGTATGGGTTAGGGTTAGGGTTAGGGTTAGGGCTCGGTTTAGGGTACGGGTTAGGATTAGGGTACGCGTTAGGGTTAGGGTAGGGGTTAGGGTTAGGGTATGCGTTAGGGTGAGGGTAGTTATTAAACCTATCCCACTCTCTAGATACCCCTTAGCACGTAAAGGAATATTATTTGGGGGTCCAGCCATGGAGAAGAGGTTAGACACTAGGAGAAGATAAGGAACACACCCATTATCAAGAAATCACATTAGGATTCTCTTTTTAACCTGTTCCTTAAAACACTAGTGCTTAGGAAATCTATTGGAGGCAGAAGCAATCAAGGGTAGCTTAGGGTTAGGGTTAGGGTTAGGGTGAGGGTTAGGGTACGGCTTAGGGTACGGTTTCGGGGAGGGGTTCGGGTAGGGCGTAGGGTATGGGTTAGGGTTAGGGTTAGGGCTAGTGTTAGGGTTAGGGCTCGGTTGAGGGTACGGGTTAGGATTAGGGTACGCGTTAGTGTTAGGGTAGGGGTTAGGTTTAGGGTACGCGTTAGGGTGAGGGTAGTTATTAAACCTATCCCACTCTCTAGATACCCCTTAGCACGTAAAGGAATATTATTTGGGGGTCCAGCCATGGAGAAGAGTTTAGACACTAGGAGAAGATAAGGAACACACCCATTATCAAGAAATCACATTAGGATTCTCTTTTTAAACTGTTCCTTAAAACACTAGTGCTTAGGAAATCTATTGCAGGCAGAAGCAGTCAAGGGTAGCTTAGGGTTAGGGTGAGGGTTAGGGTGAGGGTTAGGGTACGGCTTAGGTTTCGGGTTCGGGGAGGGGTTTGGGTAGGGCGTAGGGTATGGGTTAGGGTTAGGGTTAGGGTTAGTGTTAGGGTTAGGGCTCGGTTTAGGGTACGGGGTAGGATTAGGGTACGCGTTAGGGTTAGGTTAGGGGTTAGGGTTAGGGTATGCGTTAGGGTGACGGTAGTTATTAAACCTATCCCACTCTCTAGATACCCCTTAGCACGTAAAGGAATATTATTTGGGGGTCCAGCCATGGAGAAGAGTTTAGACACTAGGAGAAGATAAGGAACACACCCATTATCAAGAAATCACATTAGGATTCTCTTTTTAACCTGTTCCTTAAAACACTAGTTCTTCGGAAATCTATTGGAGGCAGAAACAGTCAAGGGTAGCTTAGGGTTAGGGTTAGAGTTAGGGTGAGGGTTCGGGTACGGCTTAGGGTACGGGTTCGGGGAGGGGTTCGGGTAGGGCGTAGGGTATGGGTTAGAATTAGGGTTAGGGCTAGTGTTAGGGTTAGGGCTCAGTTTAGGGTACGGGGTAGGATTAGGGTACGCGTTAGGGTTAGGGTAGGGGTTAGGGTTAGGGTATGCGTTAGGGTGACGGTAGTTATTAAACCTATCCCACTCTCTAGATACCCCTTAGCACGTAAAGGAATATTATTTGGGGGTCCAGCCATGGAGAAGAGTTCAGACACTAGGAGAAGATAAGGAACACACCCATTATCAAGAAATCACATTAGGATTCTCTTTTTAACCTGTTCCTTAAAACACTAGTGCTTAGGAAATCTATTGGAGGCAGAAGCAGTCAAGGGTAGCTTAGGTTTAGGGTTAGGGTTAGGGTGAGGGTTAGGGTACGGCTTAGGGTACGGGTTCGGGGAGGGGTTCGGGTAGGGCGTAGGTTATGGGTTAGGGTTAGGATTAGGACTAGTGTTAGGGTTAGGGCTCGGTTTAGGGTACGGGTTAGGATTAGGGTACGCGTTAGGGTTAGGGTAGGGGTTAGGGTTAGAGTATGCGTTAGGGTGACGGTAGTTATTAAACCTATCCCACTCTCTAGATACCCCTTAGCACGTAAAGGAATATTATTTGGGGGTCCAGCCATGGAGAAGAGGTTACACACTAGGGGAAGATAAGGAACACACCCATTATCACGAAATCACATTAGGATTCTCTTTTTAACCTGTTCCTTAAAACACTAGTGCTTAGGAAATCTATTGGAGGCAGAAGCAGTCAAGGGTAGCTTAGGGTTAGGGTTAGGGTGAGGGTTAGGGTACGGCTTAGGGTACGGGTTCGGGGAGGGGTTCGGGTAGGGCGTAGTGTATGGGTTAGGGTTAGTGTTAGGTTTAGGGCTCGGTTTAGGGTACGGGTTAGGATTAGGGTACGCGTTAGGGTTAGGGTAGGGGTGAGGGTTAGGGTACGTGATAGGGTGAGGTTAGTTATTAAACCTATCCCACTCTCTAGATACCCCTTAGCACGTAAAGGAATATTATTTGGGGGTCCAGCCATGGAGAAGAGTTTAGACACTAGGAGAAGATAAGGAACACACGCATTATCACGAAATCACATTAGGATTTTCTTTTTAACCTGTTCCTTAAAACACTAGTGCTTAGGCAATCTATTGGAGGCAGAAGCAGTCAAGGGTAGCTTAGGTTTAGGGTTAGGGTTAGGGTGAGGGTTAGGGTACGGCTTAGGGTACGGGTGCGGTGAGGGGTTCGGGTAGGGCGTAGGGTATGGGTTAGGGTTAGGGTTAGGGTTAGGGCTCGGTTTAGGGTACGGGTTAGGGTTAGGGTTAGGGTTAGGGTTATGGTTCGGGTTAGGGCTCGGTTTAGGGTACGGGTTAGGATTAGGGTACGCGTTAGTGTTAGGGTAGGGGTTAGGGTAAGGGTACGCGATAGGGTGAGGTTAGTTATTAAACCTATCCCACTTTCTAGATACCCCTTAGCACGTAAAGGAATATTATTTGGGGGTCCAGCCATGGAGAAGAGTTTAGACACTAAGAGAAGATAAGGAACACACCCATTATCAAGAAATCACATTAGGATTCTCTTTTTAATCTGTTCCTTAAAACACTAGTTTTTCGGAAATCTATTGGAGGCAGAAGCAGTCAAGGGTAGCTTAGGGTTAGGGTTAGGGTTAGGGTGAGGGTTAGGGTACGGCTTAGGGTACGGGTTCGGGGAGGGGTTCGGGTAGGGCGTAGGGTATGGGTTAGGGTTAGGGTTAGGGTTAGTGTTAGGGTTAGGGCTCGGTTTAGGGTACGGGTTAGGATTAGGGTACGCGTTAGGGTTAGGGTAGGGGTTAGGGTTAGGGTATGCTTTAGGGTGAGGGTAGTTATTAAACCTATCCCACTCTCTAGATACCCCTTAGCACGTAAAGGAATATTATTTGGGGGTCCAGCCATGGAGAAGAGGTTAGACACTAGGAGAAGATAAGGAACACACCCATTATCACGAAATCACATTAGGATTCTCTTTTTAACCTGTTCCTTAAAACACTACTGCTTAGGAAATCTATTGGAGGCAGAAGCAGTCAAGGGTAGCTTAGGGTTAGGGTTAGGGTTAGGGTGAGGGTTAGGGTAAGGCTTAGGGTACGGGTTCGGGGAGGGTTTCGGGTAGGGCGTAGTGTATGGGTTAGGGTTAGGGTTAGGGTTAGTGTTAGGGTTAGGGCTCGGTTGAGGATACGGGATAGGATTAGGGTACGCGTTAGGGTTAGGGTAGGGGTTAGGGTTAGGGTACGCGTTAGGGTGAGGGTAGTTATTAAACCTATCCCACTCTCTAGATACCCCTTAGCACGTAAAGGAATATTATTTGGGGGTCCAGCCATGGAGAAGAGTTTAGACACTAGGAGAAGATAAGGAACACACCCATTATCACGAAATCACATTAGGATTCTCTTTTTACCCTGTTCCTTAAAACACTAGTGCTTAGGAAATCTATTGGAGGCAGAAACAGTCAAGGGTAGCTTAGGGTTAGGGTTAGGGTTAGGGTGAGGGTTAGGGTACGGCTTAGGGTACGGGTTCGGGGAGGGGTTCGGGTAGGGCGTAGTGTATGGGTTAGGGTTAGGGTTAGGATTAGTGTTAGGGTTACGGCTCGGTTTAGGGTACGGGTTAGGATTAGGGTACGCGTTAGGGTTAGGTAGGGGTTAGTGTTAGGGTACGCGTTAGGGTGAGGGTAGTTATTAAACCTATCCCACTCTCTAGATACCCCTTAGCACGTAAAGGAATATTATTTGGGGGTCCAGCCATGGAGAAGAGTTTAGACACGAGGAGAAGATAAGGAACACACGCATTATCAAGAAATCACATTAGGATTCTCTTTTTAACCTGTTCCTTAAAACACTAGTGCTTAGGAAATCTATTGGAGGCAGAAGCCGTCAAGGGTATCTTAGTGTTAGGGTTAGGGTTAGGGTGAGGGTTAGGGTACGGCTTAGGGTACGGGTTCGGGGAGGGGTTCGGGTAGGGCGTAGGGTATGGGTTAGGGTCAGGGTTAGGGTTAGTGTTAGGTTTTGGGCTCCTTTTAGGGTACGGGTTATGATTAGTGTATGCGTTAGGGTTAGGGTAGGGGTTAGGGTTAGGGTACGCGTTAGAGTGAGGGTAGTTATTAAACCTATCCCACTCTCTAGATACCCCTTAGCACGTAAAGGAATATTATTTGGGGGTCCAGCCATGGAGAAGAGTTTAGACACTAGGAGAAGATAAGGAACACACCCATTATCAAGAAATCACATTAGGATTCTCTTTTTAACCTGTTCCTTAAAACACTAGTGCTTAGGAAATCTATTGGAGGCAGAAGCAGTCAAGGGTAGCTTAGGGTTAGGGTTAGGTTTAGGGTGAGGGTAAGGGTACGGCGTAGGGTACGGGTTCGGGGAGGGGTTCGGGTAGGGCGTAGTGTATGGGTTAGGGTTAGGGTTAGGGTTAGTGTTAGGGTTAGGACTCGGTTGAGGATACGGGATAGGATTAGGGTACGCGTTAGGGTTAGGGTAGGGGTTAGGGTTAGGGTACGCGTTAGGGTGAGGGTAGTTATTAAACCTATCCCACTCTCTAGATACCCCTTAGCACGTAAAGGAATATTATTTGGGGGTGCAGCCATGGAGAAGAGTTTAGACACTAGGAGAAGATAAGGAACACACCCATTATCACGAAATCACATTAGGATTCTCTTTTTAACCTGTTCCTTAAAACACTAGTGCTTAGGAAATCTATTGGAGGCAGAAGCAGTCAAGGGTAGCTTAGGGTTAGGGTTAGGGTTAGGGTGAGGGTTAGGGTACGGCTTAGGGTACGGGTTTGGGGAGGGGTTCGGGTAGGGCGTAGGGTATGGGTTAGGGTTAGGGTTAGGGTTAGGGCTCGGTTTAGGGTACGGGTTAGGATTAGGGTACGCGTTAGGGTTAGGGTAGGGGTTAGGTTTAGGGTACGCATTAGGGTGACGGTAGTTATTAAACCTATCCCACTCTCTAGATACCCCTTAGCACGTAAAGGAATATTATTTGGGGGTCCAGCCATGGAGAAGAGTTTAGACACTAGGAGAAGATAAGGAACACACCCATTATCAAGAAATCACATTAGGATTCTCTTTTTAACCTGTTCCTTAAAACACTAGTTCTTCGGAAATCTATTGGAGGCAGAAACAGTCAAGGGTAGCTTAGGGTTAGGGTTAGGGTTAGGGTGAGGGTTAGGGTACGGCTTAGGGTACGGGTTCGGGGAGGGGTTCGGGTAGGGCGTAGGGTATGGGTTAGAATTAGGGTTAGGGCTAGTGTTAGGGTTAGGGCTCGGTTTAGGGTACGGGTTAGGATTAGGGTACGCGTTAGGGTTAGGGTAGGGGTTAGGGTTAGGGTATGCGTTAGGGTGAGGGTAGTTATTAAACCTATCCCACTCTCTAGATACCCCTTAGCACGTAAAGGAATATTATTTGGGTGTCCAGGCATGGAGAAGAGTTTAGACACTAGGAGAACATAAGGAACACACCCATTATCAAGAAATCACATTAGGATTCTCTTTTTAACCTGTTCCTTAAAACACTAGTGCTTAGGAAATCTATTGGAGTCAGAAGCAGTCAAGGGTAGCTTAGTGTTAGGGTTAGGGTTAGGGTGAGGGGTAGGGTACGGCTTAGGGTACGGGTTCGGGGAGGGGTTCGGGTAGGGTGTAGGGTATGGGTTAGGGTTAGGGTTAGGACTAGTGTTAGTGTTAGGGCTCGGTTTAGGGTACGGGTTAGGATTAGGGTACGCGTTAGGGTTAGGGTAGGGGTTAGGTTTAGGGTATGCGTTAGGGTGACGGTAGTTATTAAACCTATCCCACTCTCTAGATACCCCTTAGCACGTAAAGGAATATTATTTGGGGGTCCAGCCATGGAGAAGAGGTTAGACACTAGGAGAAGATAAGGAACACACCCATTATCAAGAAATCACATTAGGATTCTCTTTTTAACCTGTTCCTTAAAACTCTAGTGCTTAGGAAATCTATTGGAGGCAGAAGCAGTCAAGGGTAGCTTAGGGTTAGGGTTAGGGTTAGGGTGAGGGTTAGGGTACGGCTTAGGGTACGGGTTCGGGGAGGGGTTCGGGTAGGGCGTAGGGTATGGGTTAGGGTTAGGGTTAGTGTTAGGGTTAGGGCTCGGTTGAGGGTACGGGTTAGGATTAGGGTACGCGTTAGGGTTAGGGTAGGGGTTAGGGTTAGGGTACGCGTTAGAGTGAGGGTAGTTATTAAACCTATCCCACTCTCTAGATACGCCTTAGCACGTAAAGGAATATTATTTGGGGGTCCAGGCATGGAGAAGAGTTTAGACACTAGGAGAAGATAAGGAACACACCCATTATCAAGAAATCACATTAGGATTCTCTTTTTAACCTGTTCCTTAAAACACTAGTTCTTCGTAAATCTATTGGAGGCAGAAACAGTCAAGGGTTGCTTAGGGTTAGGGTTAGGGTTAGGGTGAGGGTTAGGGTACGGCTTAGGGTACGGGTTCGGGGAGGGGTTCGGGTAGGGCGTAGGGTATGGGTTAGAATTAGGGTTAGGGATAGTGTTAGGGTTAGGGCTCGGTTTAGGGTACGGGTTAGGATTAGGGTACGCGTTAGGGTTAGGGTAGGGGTTCGGGTTAGGGTATGCGTTAGGGTGAGGGTAGTTATTAAACCTATCCCACTCTCTAGATACCCCTTAGCACGTAAAGGAATATTATTTGGGTGTCCAGGCATGGAGAAGAGTTTAGACACGAGGAGAAGATAAGGAACACACCCATTATCAAGATATCACATTAGGATTCTCTTTTTAAACTGTTCCTTAAAACATTAGTGCTTAGGAAATGTATTGGAGGCAGAAGCAGTCAAGGGTAGCTTAGGGTTAGGGTTAGGGTTAGGGTGAGGGTTAGGGTACGGCTTAGTGTACGGGATAGGTGAGGGGTTCGGGTACGGCGTAGGGTACGGGCTAGGGTTAGTGTTAGGGTTAGGGCTCGGTTTAGGGTATGGGTTAGGATTAGGGTACGGGTTAGGGTTAGGGTAGGGGTTAGGGTAAGGATACGCGATAGGGGGAGGTTAGTTATTAAACCTATCCCACTCTCTAGATACCCCTTAGCACGTAAAGGAATATTATTTGGGGGTCCAGCCATGGAGAAGAGTTTAGACACTAGGAGAAGATAAGGAACACACCCATTATCAAGAAATCACATTAGGATTCTCTTTTTAACCTGTTCCTTAAAACACTAGTTCTTCGTAAATCTATTGGAGGCAGAAACAGTCAAGGGTTGCTTAGGGTTAGGGTTAGGGTTAGGGTGAGGGTTAGGGTACGGCTTAGGGTACGGGTTCGGGGAGGGGTTCGGGTAGGGCGTAGGGTATGGGTTAGAATTAGGGTTAGGGATAGTGTTAGGGTTAGGGCTCGGTTTAGGGTACGGGTTAGGATTAGGGTACGCGTTAGGGTTAGGGTAGGGGTTCGGGTTAGGGTATGCGTTAGGGTGAGGGTAGTTATTAAACCTATCCCACTCTCTAGATACCCCTTAGCACGTAAAGGAATATTATTTGGGTGTCCAGGCATGGAGAAGAGTTTAGACACGAGGAGAAGATAAGGAACACACCCATTATCAAGATATCACATTAGGATTCTCTTTTTAAACTGTTCCTTAAAACATTAGTGCTTAGGAAATGTATTGGAGGCAGAAGCAGTCAAGGGTAGCTTAGGGTTAGGGTTAGGGTTAGGGTGAGGGTTAGGGTACGGCTTAGGGTACGGGATCGGTGAGGGGTTCGGGTACGGCGTAGGGTACGGGCTAGGGTTAGTGTTAGGGTTAGGGCTCGGTTTAGGGTATGGGTTAGGATTAGGGTACGGGTTAGGGTTAGGGTAGGGGTTAGGGTAAGGATACGCGATAGGGGGAGGTTAGTTATTAAACCTATCCCACTCTCTAGATACCCCTTAGCACGTAAAGGAATATTATTTGGGGGTCCAGCCATGGAGAAGAGTTTAGACACTAGGAGAAGATAAGGAACACACCCATTATCAAGAAATCACATTAGGATTCTCTTTTTAACCTGTTCCTTAAAACACTAGTGCTTAGGAAATCTATTGGAGGCAGAAGCAGTCAAGGGTAGCTTAGGGTTAGGGTTAGGGTTAGGGTGAGGGTTAGGGTACGCCTTAGGGTACGGGTTCGGGGAGGGGTTCGGGTAGGGCGTAGGGTATGGGTTAGGGTTAGGGTTAGGACTAGTGTTAGGGTTAGGGCTCGGTTTAGGATACGGGTTAGTATTAGAGTACGCGTTAGGGTTAGGGTAGGGGTTAGGGTTAGGGTATGCGTTAGGGTGAGGGTAGTTATTAAACCTATCCCACTCTCTAGATACCCCTTAGCACGTAAAGGAATATTATTTGGGGGTCCAGCCATGGAGAAGAGTTTAGACACTAGGAGAAGATAAGGAACACACCCATTATCAAGAAATCACATTAGGATTCTCTTTTTAACCTGTTCCTTAAAACACTAGTGCTTAGGAAATCTATTGGAGGCAGAAGCAATCAAGGGTAGCTTAGGGTTAGGGTTAGGGTGAGGGTTAGGGTACGGCTTAGGGTACGGGTTCAGGGAGGGGTTCGGTTAGGGCGTAGGGTATGGGTTAGGGTTAGGGTTAGTGTTAGGGTTAGGGCTCGGTTGAGGGTACGGGATAGGATTAGGGTACGCGTTAGGGTTAGGGTAGGGGTTAGGGTTAGGGTACGCGTTAGGGTGAGGGTAGTTATTAAACCTATCCCACTCTCTAGATACCCCTTAGCACGTAAAGGAATATTATTTGGGGGTCCAGCCATGGAGAAGAGTTTAGACACTAGGAGAAGATAAGGAACACACCCATTATCAAGAAATCACCTTAGGATTCTCTTTTTAACCTGTTCCTTAAAACACTAGTGCTTAGGAAATCTATTGGAGGCAGAAGCAGTCAAGGGTAGCTTAGGGTTAGGGTTAGGGTTAGGGTGAAGGTTAGGTTACGGCTTAGGGTACGGGTTCGGGGAGGGGTTCGGGTAGGGCGTAGGGTATGGGTTAGGGTTAGGGTTAGGGTTAGTGTTAGGGTTTGGGCTCGGTTTAGGGTACGGGTTAGGATTAGGGTACGCGTTAGTGTTAGGGTAGGGCTTAGGGTAAGGGTATGCGATAGGGTGAGGTTAGTTATTAAACCTATCCCACTCTCTAGATACCCCTTAGCACGTAAAGGAATATTATTTGGGGGTCCAGCCATGGAGAAGAGTTTAGACACTAGGAGAAGATAAGGAACACACCCATTATCAAGAAATCCCATTAGGATTCTCTTTTTAACCTGTTCCTTAAAACACTAGTGCTTAGGAAATCTATTGGAGGCAGAAGCAGTCAAGGGTAGCTTAGGGTTAGGGTTAGGGTTAGGGTGAGGTTTAGGGTACGGCTTAGGGTACGGGTTCGGGGAGGGGTTCGGGTAGGGCGTAGGTTATGGGTTAGGGTTAGGGTTAGGACTAGTGTTAGGGTTAGGGCTCGGTTTAGGGTACGGGTTAGGATTAGGGTACGCGTTAGGGTTAGGGTAGGGGTTAGGGTTAGGGTATGCGTTAGGGTGACGGTAGTTATTAAACCTATCCCACTCTCTAGATACCCCTTAGCACGTAAAGGAATATTATTTGGGGGTCCAGCCATGGAGAAGAGGTTAGACACTAGGAGAAGATAAGGAACACACCCATTATCAAGAAATCACATTAGGATTCTCTTTTTAACCTGTTCCTTAAAACACTAGTGCTTAGGAAATCTATTGGAGGCAGAAGCAATCAAGGGTAGCTTAGGGTTAGGGTTAGGGTTAGGGTGAGGGTTAGGGTACGGCTTAGGGTACGGGTTCGGGGAGAGGTTCGGGTAGGGCGTAGGGTATGGGTTAGGGTTAGGGTTAGGTTTAGTGTTAGGGTTAGGGCTCGGTTGAGGGTACGGGTTAGGATTAGGGTACGCGTTAGGGTTAGGGTAGGGGTTAGGGTTAGGGTACGCGTTAGGGTGAGGGTAGTTATTAAACCTATCCCACTCTCTAGATACCCCTTAACACGTAAAGGAATATTATTTGGGGGTCCAGCCATGGAGAAGAGTTTAGACACTAGGAGAAGATAAGGAACACACCCATTATCAAGAAATCACATTAGGATTCTCTTTTTAACCTGTTCCTTAAAACACTAGTGCTTAGGAAATCTATTGGAGGCAGAAGCAGTCAAGGGTAGCTTAGGGTTAGGGTTAGGGTTAGGGTGAGGGTTAGGGTAAGGCTTAGGGTACGGGTTCGGGGAGGGGTTCGGGTAGGGCGTAGGGTATGGGTTAGGGTTAGGGTTAGGGTTAGTGTTAGGGTTAGGGCTCGGTTTAGGGTACGGGTTAGGATTAGGGTACGCGTTAGGGTTAGGTATGGGTTAGGGTTAGGGTTAGGGTTAGTGTTAGGGTTTGGGCTCGGTTTAGGGTACGGGTTAGGATTAGGGTACGCGTTAGTGTTAGGGTAGGGGTTAGGGTAAGGGTACGCGATAGGGTGAGGTTAGTTATTAAACCTATCCCACTCTCTAGATACCCCTTAGCACGTAAAGGAATATTATTTGGTGGTCCAGCCATGGAGAAGAGTTTAGACACTAGGAGAAGATAAGGAACACACCCATTATCAAGAAATCACATTAGGATTCTCTTTTTAACCTGTTCCTTAAAACACTAGTGCTTAGGAAATCTATTGGAGGCAGAAGCAGTCAAGGGTAGCTTAGGGTTAGGGTTAGGGTTAGGGTGAGGGTTAGGGTACGCCTTAGGGTACGGGTTCGGGGAGGGGTTCGGGTAGGGCGTAGGTTATGGGTTAGGGTTAGGGTTAGGACTAGTGTTAGGGTTAGGGCTCGGTTTAGGGTACGGGTTAGGATTAGGGTACGCGTTAGGGTTAGGGTAGGGGTTAGGGTTAGGGTATGCGTTAGGGTGACGGTAGTTATTAAACCTATCCCACTCTCTAGATACCCCTTAGCACGTAAAGGAATATTATTTGGGGGTCCAGCCATGGAGAAGAGGTTAAACAATAGGAGAAGATAAGGAACACACCCATTATCAAGAAATCACATTAGGATTCTCTTTTTAACCTGTTCCTTAAAACACTAGTGCTTAGGAAATCTATTGGAGGCAGAAGCAATCAAGGGTAGCTTAGGGTTAGGGTTAGGGTTATGGTGAGGGTTAGGGTACGGCTTAGGGTACGGGTTCGGTGAGGGGTTCGGGTAGGGCATAGGGTATGGGTTAGGGTTAGGGTTAGGGTTAGTGTTAGGGTTAGGGCTCGGTTGAGGGTACGGGTTAGGATTAGGGTACGCGTTAGGGTTAGGGTAGGGGTTAGGGTTAGGGTACGCGATAGGGTGAGGTTAGTTATTAAACCTATCCCACTCTCTAGATACCCCTTAGCACGTAAAGGAATATTATTTGGTGGTCCAGCCATGGAGAAGAGTTTAGACACTAGGAGAAGATAAGGAACACACCCATTATCAAGAAATCCCATTAGGATTCTCTTTTTAACCTGTTCCTTAAAACACTAGTGCTTAGGAAATCTATTGGAGGCAGAAGCAGTCAAGGGTAGCTTAGGGTTAGGGTTAGGGTTAGGGTGAGGTTTAGGGTACGGCTTAGGGTACGGGTTCGGGGAGGGGTTCGGGTAGGGCGTAGGTTATGGGTTAGGGTTAGGGTTAGGACTAGTGTTAGGGTTAGGGCTCGGTTTAGGGTACGGGTTAGGATTAGGGTACGCGTTAGGGTTAGGGTAGGGGTTAGGGTTAGGGTATGCGTTAGGGTGACGGTAGTTATTAAACCTATCCCACTCTCTAGATACCCCTTAGCACGTAAAGGAATATTATTTGGGGGTCCAGCCATGGAGAAGAGGTTAGACACTAGGAGAAGATAAGGAACACACCCATTATCAAGAAATCACATTAGGATTCTCTTTTTAACCTGTTCCTTAAAACACTAGTGCTTAGGAAATCTATTGGAGGCAGAAGCAATCAAGGGTAGCTTAGGGTTAGGGTTAGGGTTAGGGTGAGGGTTAGGGTACGGCTTAGGGTACGGGTTCGGGGAGAGGTTCGGGTAGGGCGTAGGGTATGGGTTAGGGTTAGGGTTAGGTTTAGTGTTAGGGTTAGGGCTCGGTTGAGGGTACGGGTTAGGATTAGGGTACGCGTTAGGGTTAGGGTAGGGGTTAGGGTTAGGGTACGCGTTAGGGTGAGGGTAGTTATTAAACCTATCCCACTCTCTAGATACCCCTTAACACGTAAAGGAATATTATTTGGGGGTCCAGCCATGGAGAAGAGTTTAGACACTAGGAGAAGATAAGGAACACACCCATTATCAAGAAATCACATTAGGATTCTCTTTTTAACCTGTTCCTTAAAACACTAGTGCTTAGGAAATCTATTGGAGGCAGAAGCAGTCAAGGGTAGCTTAGGGTTAGGGTTAGGGTTAGGGTGAGGGTTAGGGTAAGGCTTAGGGTACGGGTTCGGGGAGGGGTTCGGGTAGGGCGTAGGGTATGGGTTAGGGTTAGGGTTAGGGTTAGTGTTAGGGTTAGGGCTCGGTTTAGGGTACGGGTTAGGATTAGGGTACGCGTTAGGGTTAGGTATGGGTTAGGGTTAGGGTTAGGGTTAGTGTTAGGGTTTGGGCTCGGTTTAGGGTACGGGTTAGGATTAGGGTACGCGTTAGTGTTAGGGTAGGGGTTAGGGTAAGGGTACGCGATAGGGTGAGGTTAGTTATTAAACCTATCCCACTCTCTAGATACCCCTTAGCACGTAAAGGAATATTATTTGGTGGTCCAGCCATGGAGAAGAGTTTAGACACTAGGAGAAAATAAGGAACACACCCATTATCAAGAAATCACATTAGGATTCTCTTTTTAACCTGTTCCTTAAAACACTAGTGCTTAGGAAATCTATTGGAGGCAGAAGCAGTCAAGGGTAGCTTAGGGTTAGGGTTAGGGTTAGGGTGAGGGTTAGGGTACGCCTTAGGGTACGGGTTCGGGGAGGGGTTCGGGTAGGGCGTAGGTTATGGGTTAGGGTTAGGGTTAGGACTAGTGTTAGGGTTAGGGCTCGGTTTAGGGTACGGGTTAGGATTAGGGTACGCGTTAGGGTTAGGGTAGGGGTTAGGGTTAGGGTATGCGTTAGGGTGACGGTAGTTATTAAACCTATCCCACTCTCTAGATACCCCTTAGCACGTAAAGGAATATTATTTGGGGGTCCAGCCATGGAGAAGAGGTTAAACAATAGGAGAAGATAAGGAACACACCCATTATCAAGAAATCACATTAGGATTCTCTTTTTAACCTGTTCCTTAAAACACTAGTGCTTAGGAAATCTATTGGAGGCAGAAGCAATCAAGGGTAGCTTAGGGTTAGGGTTAGGGTTATGGTGAGGGTTAGGGTACGGCTTAGGGTACGGGTTCGGTGAGGGGTTCGGGTAGGGCATAGGGTATGGGTTAGGGTTAGGGTTAGGGTTAGTGTTAGGGTTAGGGCTCGGTTGAGGGTACGGGTTAGGATTAGGGTACGCGTTAGGGTTAGGGTAGGGGTTAGGGTTAGGGTACGCGATAGTGTGAGGTTAGTTATTAAACCTATCCCACTCTCTAGATACCCCTTAGCACTTAAAGGAATATTATTTGGTGGTCCAGCCATGGAGAAGAGTTTAGACACTAGGAGAAGATAAGGAACACACCCATTATCAAGAAATCACATTAGGATTCTCTTTTTAACCTGTTCCTTAAAACACTAGTGCTTAGGAAATCTATTGGAGGCAGAAGCAGTCAAGGGTAGCTTAGGGTTAGGGTTAGGGTTAGGGTGAGGTTTAGGGTACGGCTTAGGGTACGGGTTCGGGGAGGGGTTCGGGTAGGGCGTAGGTTATGGGTTAGGGTTAGGGTTAGGACTAGTGTTAGGGTTAGGGCTCGGTTTAGGGTACGGGTTAGGATTAGGGTACGCGTTAGGGTTAGGGTAGGGGTTAGGGTTAGGGTATGCGTTAGGGTGACGGTAGTTATTAAACCTATCCCACTCTCTAGATACCCCTTAGCACGTAAAGGAATATTATTTGGGGGTCCAGCCATGGAGAAGAGGTTAAACAATAGGAGAAGATAAGGAACACACCCATTATCAAGAAATCACATTAGGATTCTCTTTTTAACCTGTTCCTTAAAACACTAGTGCTTAGGAAATCTATTGGAGGCAGAAGCAATCAAGGGTAGCTTAGGGTTAGGGTTAGGGTTATGGTGAGGGTTAGGGTACGGCTTAGGGTACGGGTTCGGTGAGGGGTTCGGGTAGGGCATAGGGTATGGGTTAGGGTTAGGGTTAGGGTTAGTGTTAGGGTTAGGGCTCGGTTGAGGGTACGGGTTAGGATTAGGGTACGCGTTAGGGTTAGGGTAGGGGTTAGGGTTAGGGTACGCGATTGGGTGAGGGTAGTTATTAAACCTATCCCACTCTCTAGATACCCCTTAGCACGTAAAGGAATATTATTTGGGGGTCCAGCCATGGAGAAGAGTTTAGACACTAGGAGAAGATAAGGAACACACCCATTATCAAGAAATCACATTAGGATTCTCTTTTTAACCTGTTCCTTAAAACACTAGTGCTTAGGAAATCTTTTGGAGGCAGAAGCAGGCAAGGGTAGCTTAGGGTTAGGGTTAGGGTTAGGGTGAGGGTTAGGGTACGGCTTAGGGTACGGGTTCGGGTAGGGCGTAGGGTATGGGTTAGGGTTAGGCTTAGGGTTAGTGTTAGGGTTAGGGCTCGGTTTAGGGTACGGGTTAGGATTAGGGTACGCGTTCGTGTTAGGGTAGGTGTTAGGGTAAGGGTACGCGATAGGGTGAGGTTAGTTATTAAACCTATCCCAATCTCTAGATACCCCTTAGCACGTAAAGGAATATTATTTGGGGGTACAGCCATGGAGAAGAGTTTAGACACTAGGAGAAAATAAGGAACACACCCATTATCAAGAAATCACATTAGGATTCTCTTTTTAACCTGTTCCTTAAAACACTAGTGCTTAGGAAATCTATTGGAGGCAAAAGCAGTCAAGGGTAGCTTAGGGTTAGGGTTAGGGTTAGGGTGAGGGTTAGGGTACGGCTTAGGGTACGGGTTCGGGGAGGGGTTCGGGTAGGGCTTAGGGTATGGGTTAGGGTTAGGGCTAGTGTTAGGGTTAGGGCTCGGTTTAGGGTACGGGTTAGGATTAGGGTACGCGTTAGGGTTATGTATGGGTTAGGGTTAGGGTTAGGGTTAGTGTTAGGGTTTGGGCTCGGTTTAGGGTACGGGTTAGGATTAGGGTACGCGTTAGTGTTAGGGTAGGGGTTAGGGTAAGGGTACGCGATAGGGTGAGGTTAGTTATTAAACCTATCCCACTCTCTAGATACCCCTTAGCACGTAAAGGAATATTATTTGGTGGTCCAGCCATGGAGAAGAGTTTAGACACTAGGAGAAGATAAGGAACACACCCATTATCAAGAAATCACATTAGGATTCTCTTTTTAACCTGTTCCTTAAAACACTAGTGCTTAGGAAATCTATTGGAGGCAGAAGCAGTCAAGGGTAGCTTAGGGTTAGGGTTAGGGTTAGGGTGAGGTTTAGGGTACGGCTTAGGGTACGGGTTCGGGGAGGGGTTCGGGTAGGGCGTAGGTTATGGGTTAGGGTTAGGGTTAGGACTAGTGTTAGAGTTAGGGCTCGGTTTAGGGTACGGGTTAGGATTAGGGTACGCGTTAGGGTTAGGGTAGGGGTTAGGGTTAGGGTATGCGTTAGGGTGACGGTAGTTATTAAACCTATCCCACTCTCTAGATACCCCTTAGCACGTAAAGGAATATTATTTGGGGGTCCAGCCATGGAGAAGAGGTTAGACACTAGGAGAAGATAAGGAACACACCCATTATCAAGAAATCACATTAGGATTCTCTTTTTAACCTGTTCCTTAAAACACTAGTGCTTAGGAAATCTATTGGAGGCAGAAGCAATCAAGGGTAGCTTAGGGTTAGGGTTAGGGTTAGGGTGAGGGTTAGGGTACGGCTTAGGGTACGGGTTCGGGGAGGGGTTCGGGTAGGGCGTAGGGTATGGGTTAGGGTTACGGTTAGGGTTAGTGTTAGGGTTAGGGCTCGGTTGAGGGTACGGGTTAGGATTAGGGTACGCGTTAGGGTTAGGGTAGGGGTTAGGGTTAGGGTACGCGATAGGGTGAGGGTAGTTATTAAACCTATCCCACTCTCTAGATACCCCTTAGCACGTAAAGGAATATTATTTGGGGGTCCAGCCATGGAGAAGAGTTTAGACACTAGGAGAAGATAAGGAACACACCCATTATCAAGAAATCACATTAGGATTCTCTTTTTAACCTGTTCCTTAAAACACTAGTGCTTAGGAAATCTATTGGAGGCAAAAGCAGTCAAGGGTAGCTTAGGGTTAGGGTTAGGGTTAGGGTGAGGGTTAGGGTACGGCTTAGGGTACGGGTTCGGGGAGGGGTTCGGGTAGGGCTTAGGGTATGTGTTAGGGTTAGGGCTAGTGTTAGGGTTAGGGCTCGGTTTAGGGTACGGGTTAGGATTAGGGTACGCGTTAGGGTTAGGGTAGGGGTTAGGGTTAGGGTGTGCGTTAGGGTGAGGGTAGTTATTAAACCTATCCCACTCTCTAGATACCCCTTAACACGTAAAGGAATATTATTTGGGTGTCCAGGCATGGAGAAGAGTTTAGACACTAGGAGAAGATAAGGAACACACCCATTATCACGAAATCACATTAGGATTCTCTTTTTAACCTGTTCCTTAAAACACTAGTGCTTAGGAAATCTATTGGAGGCAGAAGCAGTCAAGGGTAGCTTAGGGTTAGGGTTAGGGTTAGGGTGAGGGTTAGGGTACGGCTTAGGGTACGGGTTCGGGGAGGGGTTCGGGTAGGGCGTAGGGTATGGGTTAGGGTAAGGGTTAGGACTAGTGTTAGGGTTAAGGCTCGGTTTAGGGTACGGGTTAGGATTAGGGTACGCGTTAGGGTTAGGGTAGGGGTTAGGGTTAGGGTATGCTTTAGGGTGACGGTAGTTATTAAACCTATCCCACTCTCTAGATACCCCTTAGCACGTAAACGAATATTATTTGGGGGTCCAGCCATGGAGAAGAGGTTAGACACTAGGAGAAGATAAGGAACACACCCATTATCAAGAAATCACATTAGGATTCTCTTTTTAACCTGTTCCTTAAAACACTAGTGCTTAGGAAATCTATTGGAGGCAGAAGCAATCAAGGGTAGCTTAGCGTTAGGGTTAGGGTTAGGGTGAGCGTTAGGGTACGGCTTAGGGTACGGGTTCGGGGAGGGGTTCGGGTAGGTCGTAGGGTATGGGTTAGGGTTAGGGTTAGGGTTAGTGTTAGGGTTAGGGCTCGGTTGAGGGCACGGGTTAGGATTAGGGTACGCGTTAGGGTTAGGGTAGGGGTTAGGGTTAGGGTACGCGTTAGGGTGAGGGTAGTTATTAAACCTATCCCACTCTCTAGATACCCCTTAGCACGTAAAGGAATATTATTTGGGGGTCCAGCCATGGAGAAGAGTTTAGACACTAGGAGAAGATAAGGAACACACCCATTATCAAGAAATCACATTAGGATTCTCTTTTTAAACTGTTCCTTAAAACACTAGTGCTTAGGAAATCTATTGGAGGCAAAAGCAGTCAAGGGTAGCTTAGGGTTAGGGTTAGGGTTAGGGTGAGGGTTAGGGTACGGCTTAGGGTACGGGTTTGGGGAGGGGTTCGGGTAGGGCTTAGGGTATGGGTTAGGGTTAGGGTTAGGGCTAGTGTTAGGGTTAGGGCTCGGTTTAGGGTACGGGTTAGGATTAGGGTACGCGTTAGGGTTAGGGTAGGGGTTAGGGTTAGGGTATGCGTTAGGGTGAGGGTAGTTATTAAACCTATCCCACTCTCTAGATACCCCTTAGCACGTAAAGGAATATTATTTGGGTGTCCAGGCATGGTGAAGAGTTTAGACACTAGGAGAAGATAAGGAACACACCCATTATCACGAAATCACATTAGGATTCTCTTTTTAACCTGTTCCTTAAAACACTAGTGCTTAGGAAATCTATTGGAGGCAGAAGCAGTCAAGGGTAGCTTAGTGTTAGGGTGAGGGTTAGGGTACGGCTTAGGGTACGGGTTCGGGGAGGGGTTCGGGTAGGGCGTAGGGTATGGGTTAGGGTTAGGGTTAAGATTGGTGTTAGGGTTAGGGCTCGGTTTAGGGTACGGGTTAGGATTAGGGTACGCGTTAGGGTTAGGTATGGGTTAGGGTTAGGATTAGGGTTAGTGTTAGGGTTTGGGCTCGGTTTAGGGTACGGGTTAGGATTAGGGTACGCGTTAGTGTTAGGGTAGGGGTTAGGGTAAGGGTACGCGACAGGGTGAGGTTAGTTATTAAACCTATCCCACTCTCTAGATACCCCTTAGCACGTAAAGGAATATTATTTGGTGGTCCAGCCATGGAGAAGAGTTTAGACACTAGGAGAAGATAAGGAACACACCCATTATCAAGAAATCACATTAGGATTCTCTTTTTAACCTGTTCCTTAAAACACTAGTGCTTAGGAAATCTATTGGAGGCAGAAGCAGTCAAGGGTAGCTTAGGGTTAGGGTTAGGGTTAGGGTGAGGGTTAGGGTACGGCTTAGGGTACGGGTTCGGGGAGGGGTTCGCTTAGGGTGTAGGGTATGGGTTAGGGTTAGGGTTAGGACTAGTGTTAGGGTTAGGGCTCGGTTTAGGGTACGGGTTAGGATTAGGGCACGCGTTAGGGTTAGGGTAGGGGTTAGGGTTAGGGTATGCGTTAGGGTGACGGTAGTTATTAAACCTATCCCACTCTCTAGATACCCCTTAGCACGTAAAGGAATATTATTTGGGGGTCCAGCCATGGAGAAGAGTTTAGACACTAGGAGAAGATAAGGAACACACCCATTATCAAGAAATCACATTAGGATTCTCTTTTTAACCTGTTCCTTAAAACACTAGTGCTTCGGAAATCTATTGCAGGCAGAAGCAGTCAAGGGTAGCTTAGGGTTAGGGTTAGGGTTAGGGTGAGGGTTAGGGTATAGCTTATGGTACGGGTTCGGGGAGGGGTTCGGGTAGGGCGTAGGGTATGGGTTAGTGTTAGGGTTAGGGTTAGTGTTAGGGTTTGGGCTCGGTTTAGGGTACGGGTTAGGATTAGGGTACGCGTTAGTGTTAGGGTAGGGGTTAGGGTAAGGGTACGCGATAGGGTGAGGTTAGTTATTAAACCTATCCCACTCTCTAGATACCCCTTAGCACGTAAAGGAATATTATTTGGGTGTCCAGGCATGGAGAAGAGTTTAGACACTAGGAGAAGATAAGGAACACACCCATTATCAAGAAATCACATTAGGATTCTCTTTTTAACCTGTTCCTTAAAACACTAGTGCTTAGGAAATCTATTGGAGGCAGAAGCAGTCAAGGGTAGCTTAGGGTTAGGGTTAGGGTTAGGGTGAGGGTTAGGGTACGGCTTAGGGTACGGGTTCGGGGAGGGGTTCGGGTAGGGCGTAGGTTATGGGTTAGGGTTAGGGTTAGGACTAGTGTTAGGGTTAGGGCTCGGTTTAGGGTACGGGTTAGGATTAGGGTACGCGTTAGGGTTAGGGTAGGGGTTAGGGTTAGTGTATGCGTTAGGGTGACGGTAGTTATTAAACCTATCCCACTCTCTAGATACCCCTTAGCACATAAAGGAATATTATTTGGGGGTCCAGCCATGGAGAAGAGGTTAGACACTAGGAGAAGATAAGGAACACACCCATTATCAAGAAATCACATTAGGATTCTCTTTTTAACCTGTTCCTTAAAACACTAGTGCTTAGGAAATCTATTGGAGGCAGAAGCAATCAAGGGTAGCTTAGGGTTAGGGTTAGGGTTAGGGTGAGGGTTAGGGTACGGCTTACGGTACGGGTTCGGGGAGGGGTTCGGTTAGGGCGTAGGGTATGGGTTAGGGTTAGTGTTAGGGTTAGGGCTCGGTTGAGCGTACGGGTTAGGATTAGGGTACGCGTTAGGGTTAGGGTAGGGGTTAGGGTTAGGGTACGCGATAGGGTGAGGTTAGTTATTAAACCTATCCCAATCTCTAGATACCCCTTAGCACGTAAAGGAATATTATTTGGGGGTCCAGCCATGGAGAAGAGTTTAGACACTAGGAGAAGATAAGGAACACACCCATTATCAAGAAATCACATTAGGATTCTCTTTTTAAACTGTTCCTTAAAACACTAGTGCTTAGGAAATCTATTGGAGGCAAAAGCAGTCAAGGGTAGCTTAGGGTTAGGGTTAGGGTTAGGGTGAGGGTTAGGGTACGGCTTAGGGTACGGGTTCGGGGAGGGGTTCGGGTAGGGCGTAGGGTATGGGTTAGGGTTAGGGTTAGGACTAGTGTTAGGGTTAGGGCTCGGTTTAGGTTACGGGTTAGGATTAGGGTACGCGTTAGGGTTAGGTATGGGTTAGGGTTAGGGTTAGGACTAGTGTTAGGGTTAGGGCTCGGTTTAGGGTACGGGTTAGGATTAGTGTACGCGTTAGGGTTAGGGTAGGGGTTAGGGTTAGGGTATGCGTTAGGGTGACGGTAGTTATTAAACCTATCCCACTCTCTAGATACCCCTTAGCACGTAAACGAATATTATTTGGGGGTCCAGCCATGGAGAAGAGGTTAGACACTAGGAGAAGATAAGGAACACACCCATTATCAAAAATCACATTAGGATTCTGTTTTTAACCTGTTGCTTAAAACACTAGTGCTTAGGAAATCTATTGGAGGCAGAAGCAATCAAGGGTAGCTTAGCGTTAGGGTTAGGGTTAGGGTGAGGGTTAGGGTACGGCTTAGGGTACGGGTTCGGGGAGGGGTTCGGGTAGGTCGTAGGGTATGGGTTAGGGTTAGGGTTAGGGTTAGTGTTAGGGTTAGGGCTCGGTTGAGGGTACGGGTTAGGATTAGGGTACGCGTTAGGGTTAGGGTAGGGGTTAGGGTTAGGGTACGCGTTAGGGTAAGGGTAGTTATTAAACCTATCCCACTCTCTAGATACCCCTTAGCACGTAAAGGAATATTATTTGGGGGTCCAGCCATGGAGAAGAGTTTAGACACTAGGAGAAGATAAGGAACACACCCATTATCAAGAAATCACATTAGGATTCTCTTTTTAACCTGTTCCTTAAAACACTAGTTCTTCGGAAATCTATTGGAGGCAGAAGCAGTCAAGGGTAGCTTAGAGTTAGGGTTAGGGTTAGGGTGAGGGTTAGGGTACGGCTTAGGGTACGGGTTCGGGGAGGTGTTCGGGTAGGGCGTAGGGTATGAGTTAGGGTTAGGGTTAGGGCTAGTGTTACGGTTAGGGCTCGGTTTAGGGTACGGGTTAGGATTAGGGTACGCGTTAGGGTTAGGGTAGGGGTTAGGGTTAGGGTATGCGTTAGGGTGAGGTTAGTTATTAAACCTATCCCACTCTCTAGATACCCCTTAGCACATAAAGGAATATTATTTGGGTGTCCAGGCATGGAGAAGAGTTTAGACACTAGGAGAAGATAAGGAACACACCCATTATCACGAAATCACATTAGGATTCTCTTTTTAACCTGTTCCTTAAAACACTAGTGCTTAGGAAATCTATTGGAGGCAGAAGCAGTCAAGGGTAGCTTAGTGTTAGGGTTAGGGTTAGGGTGAGGGTTAGGGTACGGCTTAGGGTACGAGTTCGGGGAGGGGTTCGGGTAGGGCGTAGGGTATGGGTTAGGGTTAGGGTTAGGACTAGTGTTAGGGTTAGGGCTCGGTTTAGGGTACGGGTTAGGATTAGGGTACGCGTTAGGGTTAGGGTAGGGGTTAGGGTTAGGGTATGCGTTAGGGTGAGGGTAGTTATTAAACCTATCCCACTCTCTAGATACCCCTTAGCACGTAAAGGAATATTATTTGGGGGTCCAGCCATGGAGAAGAGTTTAGACACTAGGAGAAGATAAGGACACACCCATGATAACGAAATCACATTAGGATTCTCTTTTTAACCAGTTCCTTAAAACACTAGTGCTTAGGAAATCTATTGGAGGCAGAAGCAATCAAGGGTAGCTTAGGGTTAGGGTTAGGGTTAGGGTGAGGGTTAGGGTACGGCTTAGGGTACGGGTTCGGGGAGGGGTTCGGGTAGGGCGTAGGGTATGGGTTAGGGTTAGGGTTAGGGTTAGTGTTAGGGTTAGGGCTCGTTTGAGGGTACGGGTTAGGATTAGGGTACGCGTTAGGGTTAGGGTAGGGGTTAGGGTTAGGGTTCGCTTTAGGGTGAGGGTAGTTATTAAACCTATCCCACTCTCTAGATACCCCTTAGCACGTAAAGGAATATTATTTGGGGGTCCAGCCATGGAGAAGAGTTTAGATACTAGGAGAAGATAAGGAACACACCCATTATCAAGAAATCACAATATGATTCTCTTTTTAAACTGTTCCTTAAAACACTAGTGCTTAGGAAATCTATTGCAGGCAGAAGCAGTCAAGGGTAGCTTAGGGTTAGGGTTAGGGTTAGGGTGAGGGTTAGGGTACGGCTTAGGGTACGGGTTCGGGGAGGGGTTCGGGTAGGGCTTAGGTTATGGGTTAGGGTTAGGGTTAGGGCTAGTGTTAGGGTTAGGGCTCGGTTTAGGGTACGGGTTAGGATTAGGGTACGCATTAGGGTTAGGGTAGGGGTTAGGGTTAGGGTATGCGTTAGGGTGAGGGTAGTTATTAAACCTATCCCACTCTCTAGATACCCCTTAGCACGTAAAGGAATATTATTTGGGTGTCCAGGCATGGAGAAGAGTTTAGACACTAGGAGAAGATAAGGAACACACCCATTATCACGAAATCACATTAGGATTCTCTTTTTAACCTGTTCCTTAAAACACTAGTGCTTAGGAAATCTATTGGAGGCAGAAGCAGTCAAGGGTAGCTTAGTGTTAGGGTTAGGGTTAGGGTGAGGGTTAGGGTACGGCTTAGGGTACGGGTTCGGGGAGGGGTTCGGGTAGGGCGTAGGGTATGGGTTAGGGTTAGGGTTAGGACTAGTGTTAGGGTTAGGGCTCGGTTTAGGGTACGGGTTAGGATTAGGGTACGCGTTAGGGTTAGGTATGGGTTAGGGTTAGGGTTAGGGTTAGTGTTAGGGTTTGGGCTCGGTTTAGGGTACGGGTTAGGATTAGGGTACGCGTTAGTGTTAGGGTAGGGGTTAGGGTAAGGGTACGTGATAGGGTGAGGTTAGTTATTAAACCTATCCCACTCTCTAGATACCCCTTAGCACGTAAAGGAATATTATTTGGTGGTCCAGCCATGGAAAAGAGTTTAGACACTAGGAGAAGATAAGGAACACACCCATTATCAAGAAATCACATTAGGATTCTCTTTTTAACCTGTTCCTTAAAACACTAGTGCTTAGGAAATCTATTGGAGGCAGAAGCAGTCAAGGGTAGCTTAGGGTTAAGGTTAGGGTTAGGGTGAGGGTTAGGGTACAGCTTAGGGTACGGGTTCGGGGAGGGGTTCGGGTAGGGCGTAGGGTATGGGTTAGGGTAAGGGTTAGGACTAGTGTTAGGGTTAAGGCTCGGTTTAGGTTACGGGTTAGTATTAGGGTACGCGTTAGGGTTAGGGTAGGGGTTAGGGTTAGGGTATGCTTTAGGGTGACGGTAGTTATTAAACCTATCCCACTCTCTAGATACCCCTTAGCACGTAAACGAATATTATTTGGGGGTCCAGCCATGGAGAAGAGGTTAGACACTAGGAGAAGATAAGGAACACACCCATTATCAAGAAATCACATTAGGATTCTCTTTTTAACCTGTTGCTTAAAACACTAGTGCTTAGGAAATCTATTGGAGGCAGAAGCAATCAAGGGTAGCTTAGCGTTAGGGTTAGGGTTAGGGTGAGCGTTAGGGTACGGCTTAGGGTACGGGTTCGGGGAGGGGTTCGGGTAGGTCGTAGGGTATGGGTTAGGGTTAGGGTTAGGGTTAGTGTTAGGGTTAGGGCTCGGTTGAGGGTACGGGTTAGGATTAGGGTACGCGTTAGGGTTAGGGTAGTGGTTAGGGTTAGGGTACGCGTTAGGGTGAGGGGAGTTATTAAACCTATCCCACTCTCTAGATACCCCTTAGCACGTAAAGGAATATTATTTGGGGGTCCAGCCATGGAGAAGAGTTTAGACACTAGGAGAAGATAAGGAACACACCCATTATCAAGAAATCACATTAGGATTCTCTTTTTAACCTGTTCCTTAAAACACTAGTGCTTAGGAAATCTATTGGAGGCAGAAGCAGTCAAGGGTAGCTTAGGGTTAGGGTTAGGGTTAGGGTGAGGGTTAGGGTACGGCTTAGGGTACGGGTTCGGGGAGGGGTTCGGGTAGGGTGTAGGGTATGGGTTAGGGTTAGGGTTAGGGTTAGTGTTAGGGTTAGGGCTCGGTTGAGGGTACGGGTTAGGATTAGGGTACGCGTTCGTGTTAGGGTAGGGGTTAGGGTAAGGGTACGCGATAGGGTGAGGTTAGTTATTAAACCTATCCCACTCTCTAGATACCCCTTAGCACGTAAAGGAATATTATTTGGGGGTCCAGCCATGGAGAAGAGTTTAGACACTAGGAGAAGATAAGGAACACACCCATTATCAAGAAATCACATTAGGATTCTCTTTTTAACCTGTTCCTTAAAACACTAGTGCTTAGGAAATCTATTGGAGGCAAAAGCAGTCAAGGGTAGCTTAGGGTTAGGGTTAGGGTTAGGATGAGGGTTAGGGTACGGCTTAGGGTACGGGTTCGGGGAGGGGTTCGGGTAGGGCTTAGGGTATGGGTTAGGGTTAGGGTTAGGGCTAGTGTTAGGGTTAGGGCTCGGTTTAGGGTACGGGTTATGATTAGGGTACGCGTTAGGGTTAGGGTAGGGGTTAGGGTTAGGGTATGCGTTAGGGTGAGGGTAGTTATTAAACCTATCCCACTCTCTAGATACCCCTTAGCACGTAAAGGAATATTATTTGGGTGTCCAGGCATGGAGAAGTGTTTAGACACTAGGAGAAGATAAGAAACACACCCATTATTACGAAATCACATTAGGATTCTCTTTTTAACCTGTTCCTTAAAACACTAGTGCTTAGGAAATCTATTGGAGGCAGAAGCAGTAAAGGGTAGCTTAGTGTTAGGGTTAGGGTTAGGGTGAGGGTTAGGGTACGGCTTAGGGTACGGGTTCGGGGAGGGGTTCGGGTAGGGCGTAGGGTATGGGTTAGGGTTAGGGTTAGGACTAGTGTTAGGGTTAGGGCTCGGTTTAGGGTACGGGTTAGGATTAGGGTACGCGTTAGGGTTATGTATGGGTTAGGGTTAGGGTTAGGGTTAGTGTTAGGGTTTGGGCTCGGTTTAGGGTACGGGTTAGGATTAGGGTACGCGTCAGTGTTAGGGTAGGGGTTAGGGTAAGGGTACGCGATAGGGTGAGGTTAGTTATTAAACCTATCCCACTCTCTAGATACCCCTTAGCACGTAAAGGAATATTATTTGGTGGTCCAGCCATGGAGAAGAGTTTAGACACTAGGAGAAGATAAGGAACACACCCATTATCAAGAAATCACATTAGGATTCTCTTTTTAACCTGTTCCTTAAAACACTAGTGCTTAGGAAATCTATTGGAGGCAGAAGAAGTCAAGGGTAGCTTAGGGTTAGGGTTAGGGTTAGGGTGAGGTTTAGGGTACGGCTTAGGGTACGGGTTCGGGGAGGGGTTCGGGTAGGGCGTAGGTTATGGGTTAGGGTTAGGGTTAGGACTAGTGTTAGGGTTAGGGCTCGGTTTAGGGTACGGGTTAGGATTAGGGTACGCGTTAGGGTTAGGGTAGGGGTTAGGGTTAGGGTATGCGTTAGGGTGACGGTAGTTATTAAACCTATCCCACTCTCTAGATACCCCTTAGCACGTAAAGGAATATTATTTGGGGGTCCAGCCATGGAGAAGAGGTTAAACAATAGGAGAAGATAAGGAACACACCCATTATCAAGAAATCACATTAGGATTCTCTTTTTAACCTGTTCCTTAAAACACTAGTGCTTAGGAAATCTATTGGAGGCAGAAGCAATCAAGGGTAGCTTAGGGTTAGGGTTAGGGTTATGGTGAGGGTTAGGGTACGGCTTAGGGTACGGGTTCGGTGAGGGGTTCGGGTAGGGCATAGGGTATGGGTTAGGGTTAGGGTTAGGGTTAGTGTTAGGGTTAGGGCTCGGTTGAGGGTACGGGTTAGGATTAGGGTACGCGTTAGGGTTAGGGTAGGGGTTAGGGTTAGGGTACGCGATAGGGTGAGGGTAGTTATTAAACCTATCCCACTCTCTAGATACCCCTTAGCACGTAAAGGAATATTATTTGGGGGTCCAGCCATGGAGAAGAGTTTAGACACTAGGAGAAGATAAGGAACACACCCATTATCAAGAAATCACATTAGGATTCTCTTTTTAAACTGTTCCTTAAAACACTAGTGCTTAGGAAATCTATTGGAGGCAGAAGCAGGCAAGGGTAGCTTAGGGTTAGGGTTAGGGTTAGGGTGAGGGTTAGGGTACGGCTTAGGGTACGGGTTCGGGTAGGGCGTAGGGTATGGGTTAGGGTTAGGCTTAGGGTTAGTGTTAGGGTTAGGGCTCGGTTTAGGGTACGGGTTAGGATTAGGGTACGCGTTCGTGTTAGGGTAGGTGTTAGGGTAAGGGTACGCGATAGGGTGAGGTTAGTTATTAAACCTAACCCAATCTCTAGATACCCCTTAGCACGTAAAGGAATATTATTTGGGGGTACAGCCATGGAGAAAAGTTTAGACACTAGGAGAAAATAAGGAACACACCCATTATCAAGAAATCACATTAGGATTCTCTTTTTAACCTGTTCCTTAAAACACTAGTGCTTAGGAAATCTATTGGAGGCAAAAGCAGTCAAGGGTAGCTTAGGGTTAGGGTTAGGGTTAGGGTGAGGGTTAGGGTACGGCTTAGGGTATGGGTTCGGGGAGGGGTTCGGGTAGGGCTTAGGGTATGGGTTAGGGTTAGGGCTAGTGTTAGGGTTAGGGCTCGGTTTAGGGTACGGGTTAGGATTAGGGTACGCGTTAGGGTTATGTATGGGTTAGGGTTAGGGTTAGGGTTAGTGTTAGGGTTTGGGCTCGGTTTAGGGTACGGGTTAGGATTAGGGTACGCGTTAGTGTTAGGGTAGGGGTTAGGGTAAGGGTACGCGATAGGGTGAGGTTAGTTATTAAACCTATCCCACTCTCTAGATACCCATTAGCACGTAAAGGAATATTATTTGGTGGTCCAGCCATGGAGAAGAGTTTAGACACTAGGAGAAGATAAGGAACACACCCATTATCAAGAAATCACATTAGGATTCTCTTTTTAACCTGTTCCTTAAAACACTAGTGCTTAGGAAATCTATTGGAGGCAGAAGCAGTCAAGGGTAGCTTAGGGTTAGGGTTAGGGTTAGGGTGAGGTTTAGGGTACGGCTTAGGGTACGGGTTCGGGGAGGGGTTCGGGTAGGGCGTAGGTTATGGGTTAGGGTTAGGGTTAGGACTAGTGTTAGAGTTAGGGCTCGGTTTAGGGTACGGGTTAGGATTAGGGTACGCGTTAGGGTTAGGGTAGGGGTTAGGGTTAGGCTATGCGTTAGGGTGACGGTAGTTATTAAACCTATCCCACTCTCTAGATACCCCTTAGCACGTAAAGGAATATTATTTGGGGGTCCAGCCATGGAGAAGAGTTTAGACACTAGGAGAAGATAAGGAACACACCCATTATCAAGAAATCACATTAGGATTCTCTTTTTAACCTGTTCCTTAAAACACTAGTGCTTAGGAAATCTATTGGAGGCAAAAGCAGTCAAGGGTAGCTTAGGGTTAGGGTTAGGGTTAGGGTGAGGGTTAGGGTACGGCTTAGGGTACGGGTTCGGGGAGGGGTTCGGGTAGGGCTTAGGGTATGTGTTAGGGTTAGGGCTAGTGTTAGGGTTAGGGCTCGGTTTAGTGTACGGGTTAGGATTAGGGTACGCGTTAGGGTTAGGGTAGGGGTTAGGGTTAGGGTGTGCGTTAGGGTGAGGGTAGTTATTAAACCTATCCCACTCTCTAGATACCCCTTAACACGTAAAGGAATATTATTTGGGTGTCCAGGCATGGAGAAGAGTTTAGACACTAGGAGAAGATAAGGAACACACCCATTATCACGAAATCACATTAGGATTCTCTTTTTAACCTGTTCCTTAAAACACTAGTGCTTAGGAAATCTATTGGAGGCAGAAGCAGTCAAGGGTAGCTTAGGGTTAGGGTTAGGGTTAGGGTGAGGGTTAGGGTACGGCTTAGGGTACGGGTTCGGGGAGGGGTTCGGGTAGGGCGTAGGGTATGGGTTAGGGTAAGGGTTAGGACTAGTGTTAGGGTTAACGCTCGGTTTAGGGTACGGGTTAGGATTAGGGTACGCGTTAGGGTTAGGGTAGGGGTTAGGGTTAGGGTATGCTTTAGGGTGACGGTAGTTATTAAACCTATCCCACTCTCTAGATACCCCTTAGCACGTAAACGAATATTATTTGGGGGTCCAGCCATGGAGAAGAGGTTAGACACTAGGAGAAGATAAGGAACACACCCATTATCAAGAAATCACATTAGGATTCTCTTTTTAACCTGTTCCTTAAAACACTAGTGCTTAGGAAATCTATTGGAGGCAGAAGCAATCAAGGGTAGCTTAGCGTTAGGGTTAGGGTTAGGGTGAGCGTTAGGGTACGGCTTAGGGTACGGGTTCGGGGAAGGGTTCGGGTAGGTCGTAGGGTATGGGTTAGGGTTAGGGTTAGGGTTAGTGTTAGGGTTAGGGCTCGGTTGAGGGTACGGGTTAGGATTAGGGTACGCGTTAGGGTTAGGGTAGGGGTTAGGGTTAGGGTACGCGTTAGGGTGAGGGTAGTTATTAAACCTATCCCACTCTCTAGATACCCCTTAGCACGTAAAGGAATATTATTTGGGGGTCCAGCCATGGAGAAGAGTTTAGACACTAGGAGAAGATAAGGAACACACCCATTATCAAGAAATCACATTATGATTCTCTTTTTAAACTGTTCCTTAAAACACTAGTGCTTAGGAAATCTATTGGAGGCAAAAGCAGTCAAGGGTAGCTTAGGGTTAGGGTTAGGGTTAGGGTGAGGGTTAGGGTACGGCTTAGGGTACGGGTTCGGAGAGGGGTTCGGGTAGGGCTTAGGGTATGTGTTAGGGTTAGGGCTAGTGTTAGGGTTAGGGCTCGGTTTAGTGTACGGGTTAGGATTAAGGTACGCGTTAGGGTTAGGGTAGGGGTTAGGGTTAGGGTGTGCGTTAGGGTGAGGGTAGTTATTAAACCTATCCCACTCTCTAGATACCCCTTAACACGTAAAGGAATATTATTTGGGTGTCCAGGCATGGAGAAGAGTTTAGACACTAGGAGAAGATAAGGAACACACCCATTATCACGAAATCACATTAGGATTCTCTTTTTAACCTGTTCCTTAAAACACTAGTGCTTAGGAAATCTATTGGAGGCAGAAGCAGTCAAGGGTAGCTTAGGGTTAGGGTTAGGGTTAGGGTGAGGGTTAGGGTACGGCTTAGGGTACGGGTTCGGGGAGGGGTTCGGGTAGGGCGTAGGGTATGGGTTAGGGTAAGGGTTAGGACTAGTGTTAGGGTTAACGCTCGGTTTAGGGTACGGGTTAGGATTAGGGTACGCGTTAGGGTTATGTATGGGTTAGGGTTAGGGTTAGGGTTAGTGTTAGGGTTTGGGCTCGGTTTAGGGTACGGGTTAGGATTAGGGTACGCGTCAGTGTTAGGGTAGGGGTTAGGGTAAGGGTACGCGATAGGGTGAGGTTAGTTATTAAACCTATCACACTCTCTAGATACCCCTTAGCACGTAAAGGAATATTATTTGGTGGTCCAGCCATGGAGAAGAGTTTAGACACTAGGAGAAGATAAGGAACACACCCATTATCAAGAAATCACATTAGGATTCTCTTTTTAACCTGTTCCTTAAAACACTAGTGCTTAGGAAATCTATTGGAGGCAGAAGAAGTCAAGGGTAGCTTAGGGTTAGGGTTAGGGTTAGGGTGAGGTTTAGGGTACGGCTTAGGGTACGGGTTCGGGGAGGGGTTCGGGTAGGGCGTAGGTTATGGGTTAGGGTTAGGGTTAGGACTAGTGTTAGGGTTAGGGCTCGGTTTAGGGTACGGGTTAGGATTAGGGTACGCGTTAGGGTTAGGGTAGGGGTTAGGGTTAGGGTATGCGTTAGGGTGACGGTAGTTATTAAACCTATCCCACTCTCTAGATACCCCTTAGCACGTAAAGGAATATTATTTGGGGGTCCAGCCATGGAGAAGAGGTTAAACAATAGGAGAAGATAAGGAACACACCCATTATCAAGAAATCACATTAGGATTCTCTTTTTAACCTGTTCCTTAAAACACTAGTGCTTAGGAAATCTATTGGAGGCAGAAGCAATCAAGGGTAGCTTAGGGTTAGGGTTAGGGTTATGGTGAGGGTTAGGGTACGGCTTAGGGTACGGGTTCGGTGAGGGGTTCGGGTAGGGCATAGGGTATGGGTTAGGGTTAGGGTTAGGGTTAGTGTTAGGGTTAGGGCTCGGTTGAGGGTACGGGTTAGGATTAGGGTACGCGTTAGGGTTAGGGTAGGGGTTAGGGTTAGGGTACGCGATAGGGTGAGGGTAGTTATTAAACCTATCCCACTCTCTAGATACCCCTTAGCACGTAAAGAAATATTATTTGGGGGTCCAGCCATGGAGAAGAGTTTAGACACTAGGAGAAGATAAGGAACACACCCATTATCAAGAAATCACATTAGGATTCTCTTTTTAAACTGTTCCTTAAAACACTAGTGCTTAGGAAATCTATTGGAGGCAGAAGCAGGCAAGGGTAGCTTAGGGTTAGGGTTAGGGTTAGGGTGAGGGTTAGGGTACGGCTTAGGGTACGGGTTCGGGTAGGGCGTAGGGTATGGGTTAGGGTTAGGCTTAGGGTTAGTGTTAGGGTTAGGGCTCGGTTTAGGGTACGGGTTAGGATTAGGGTACGCGTTCGTGTTAGGGTAGGTGTTAGGGTAAGGGTACGCGATAGGGTGAGGTTAGTTATTAAACCTAACCCAATCTCTAGATACCCCTTAGCACGTAAAGGAATATTATTTGGGGGTACAGCCATGGAGAAAAGTTTAGACACTAGGAGAAAATAAGGAACACACCCATTATCAAGAAATCACATTAGGATTCTCTTTTTAACCTGTTCCTTAAAACACTAGTGCTTAGGAAATCTATTGGAGGCAAAAGCAGTCAAGGGTAGCTTAGGGTTAGGGTTAGGGTTAGGGTGAGGGTTAGGGTACGGCTTAGGGTACGGGTTCGGGGAGGGGTTCGGGTAGGGCTTAGGGTATGGGTTAGGGTTAGGGCTAGTGTTAGGGTTAGGGCTCGGTTTAGGGTACGGGTTAGGATTAGGGTACGCGTTAGGGTTATGTATGGGTTAGGGTTAGGGTTAGGGTTAGTGTTAGGGTTTGGGCTCGGTTTAGGGTACGGGTTAGGATTAGGGTACGCGTTAGTGTTAGGGTAGGGGTTAGGGTAAGGGTACGCGATAGGGTGAGGTTAGTTATTAAACCTATCCCACTCTCTAGATACCCATTAGCACGTAAAGGAATATTATTTGGTGGTCCAGCCATGGAGAAGAGTTTAGACACTAGGAGAAGATAAGGAACACACCCATTATCAAGAAATCACATTAGGATTCTCTTTTTAACCTGTTCCTTAAAACACTAGTGCTTAGGAAATCTATTGGAGGCAGAAGCAGTCAAGGGTAGCTTAGGGTTAGGGTTAGGGTTAGGGTGAGGTTTAGGGTACGGCTTACGGTACGGGTTCGGGGAGGGGTTCGGGTAGGGCGTAGGTTATGGGTTAGGGTTAGGGTTAGGACTAGTGTTAGAGTTAGGGCTCGGTTTAGGGTACGGGTTAGGATTAGGGTACGCGTTAGGGTTAGGGTAGGGGTTAGGGTTAGGCTATGCGTTAGGGTGACGGTAGTTATTAAACCTATCCCACTCTCTAGATACCCCTTAGCACGTAAAGGAATATTATTTGGGGGTCCAGCCATGGAGAAGAGTTTAGACACTAGGAGAAGATAAGGAACACACCCATTATCAAGAAATCACATTAGGATTCTCTTTTTAACCTGTTCCTTAAAACACTAGTGCTTAGGAAATCTATTGGAGGCAAAAGCAGTCAAGGGTAGCTTAGGGTTAGGGTTAGGGTTAGGGTGAGGGTTAGGGTACGGCTTAGGGTACGGGTTCGGGGAGGGGTTCGGGTAGGGCTTAGGGTATGTGTTAGGGTTAGGGCTAGTGTTAGGGTTAGGGCTCGGTTTAGTGTACGGGTTAGGATTAGGGTACGCGTTAGGGTTAGGGTAGGGGTTAGGGTTAGGGTGTGCGTTAGGGTGAGGGTAGTTATTAAACCTATCCCACTCTCTAGATACCCCTTAACACGTAAAGGAATATTATTTGGGTGTCCAGGCATGGAGAAGAGTTTAGACACTAGGAGAAGATAAGGAACACACCCATTATCACGAAATCACATTAGGATTCTCTTTTTAACCTGTTCCTTAAAACACTAGTGCTTAGGAAATCTATTGGAGGCAGAAGCAGTCAAGGGTAGCTTAGGGTTAGGGTTAGGGTTAGGGTGAGGGTTAGGGTACGGCTTAGGGTACGGGTTCGGGGAGGGGTTCGGGTAGGGCGTAGGGTATGGGTTAGGGTAAGGGTTAGGACTAGTGTTAGGGTTAACGCTCGGTTTAGGGTACGGGTTAGGATTAGGGTACGCGTTAGGGTTAGGGTAGGGGTTAGGGTTAGGGTATGCTTTAGGGTGACGGTAGTTTTTAAACCTATCCCACTCTCTAGATACCCCTTAGCACGTAAACGAATATTATTTGGGGGTCCAGCCATGGAGAAGAGGTTAGACACTAGGAGAAGATAAGGAACACACCCATTATCAAGAAATCACATTAGGATTCTCTTTTTAACCTGTTCCTTAAAACACTAGTGCTTAGGAAATCTATTGGAGGCAGAAGCAATCAAGGGTAGCTTAGCGTTAGGGTTAGGGTTAGGGTGAGCGTTAGGGTACGGCTTAGGGTACGGGTTCGGGGAAGGGTTCGGGTAGGTCGTAGGGTATGGGTTAGGGTTAGGGTTAGGGTTAGTGTTAGGGTTAGGGCTCGGTTGAGGGTACGGGTTAGGATTAGGGTACGCGTTAGGGTTAGGGTAGGGGTTAGGGTTAGGGTACGCGTTAGGGTGAGGGTAGTTATTAAACCTATCCCACTCTCTAGATACCCCTTAGCACGTAAAGGAATATTATTTGGGGGTCCAGCCATGGAGAAGAGTTTAGACACTAGGAGAAGATAAGGAACACACCCATTATCAAGAAATCACATTATGATTCTCTTTTTAAACTGTTCCTTAAAACACTAGTGCTTAGGAAATCTATTGGAGGCAAAAGCAGTCAAGGGTAGCTTAGGGTTAGGGTTAGGGTTAGGGTGAGGGTTAGGGTACGGCTTAGGGTACGGGTTCGGAGAGGGGTTCGGGTAGGGCTTAGGGTATGTGTTAGGGTTAGGGCTAGTGTTAGGGTTAGGGCTCGGTTTAGTGTACGGGTTAGGATTAAGGTACGCGTTAGGGTTAGGGTAGGGGTTAGGGTTAGGGTGTGCGTTAGGGTGAGGGTAGTTATTAAACTTATCCCACTCTCTAGATACCCCTTAACACGTAAAGGAATATTATTTGGGTGTCCAGGCATGGAGAAGAGTTTAGACACTAGGAGAAGATAAGGAACACACCCATTATCACGAAATCACATTAGGATTCTCTTTTTAACCTGTTCCTTAAAACACTAGTGCTTAGGAAATCTATTGGAGGCAGAAGCAGTCAAGGGTAGCTTAGGGTTAGGGTTAGGGTTAGGGTGAGGGTTAGGGTACGGCTTAGGGTACGGGTTTGGGGAGGGGTTCGTGTAGGGCTTAGGGTATGGGTTAGGGTTAGGGTTAGGGCTAGTGTTAGGGTTAGGGCTCGGTTTAGGGTACGGGTTAGGATTAGGGTACGCGTTAGGGTTAGGGTAGGGGTTAGGGTTAGGGTATGCGTTAGGGTGAGGGTAGTTATTAAACCTATCCCATTCTCTAGATACCCCTTAGCACGTAAAGGAATATTATTTGGGTGTCCAGGCATGGAGAAGAGTTTAGACACTAGGAGAAGATAAGGAACACACCCATTATCACGAAATCACAATAGGATTCTCTTTTTAACCTGTTCCTTAAAACACTAGTGCTTAGGAAATCTATTGGAGGCAGAAGCAGTCAAGGGTAGCTTAGTGTTAGGGTTAGGGTTAGGGTGAGGGTTAGGGTACGGCTTAGGGTACGGGTTCGGGGAGGGGTTCGGGTAGGGCGTAGGGTATGGGTTAGGGTTAGGGTTAGGACTAGTGTTAGGGTTAGGGCTCGGTTTAGGGTACGGGTTAGGATTAGGGTACGCGTTAGTGTTAGGGTAGGGGTTAGGGTAAGGGTACGCGACAGGGTGAGGTTAGTTATTAAACCTATCCCACTCTCTAGATACCCCTTAGCACGTAAAGGAATATTATTTGGGGGTCCAGCCATGGAGAAGAGTTTAGACACTAGGAGAAGATAAGGAACACACCCATTATCAAGAAATCACATTATGATTCTCTTTTTAAACTGTTCCTTAAAACACTAGTGCTTAGGAAATCTATTGGAGGCAAAAGCAGTCAAGGGTAGCTTAGGGTTAGGGTTAGGGTTAGGGTGAGGGTTAGGGTACGGCTTAGGGTACGGGTTCGGAGAGGGGTTCGGGTAGGGCTTAGGGTATGTGTTAGGGTTAGGGCTAGTGTTAGGGTTAGGGCTCGGTTTAGTGTACGGGTTAGGATTAAGGTACGCGTTAGGGTTAGGGTAGGGGTTAGGGTTAGGGTGTGCGTTAGGGTGAGGGTAGTTATTAAACCTATCCCACTCTCTAGATACCCCTTAACACGTAAAGGAATATTATTTGGGTGTCCAGGCATGGAGAAGAGTTTAGACACTAGGAGAAGATAAGGAACACACCCATTATCACGAAATCACATTAGGATTCTCTTTTTAACCTGTTCCTTAAAACACTAGTGCTTAGGAAATCTATTGGAGGCAGAAGCAGTCAAGGGTAGCTTAGGGTTAGGGTTAGGGTTAGGGTGAGGGTTAGGGTACGGCTTAGGGTACGGGTTCGGGGAGGGGTTCGGGTAGGGCGTAGGGTATGGGTTAGGGTAAGGGTTAGGACTAGTGTTAGGGTTAACGCTCGGTTTAGGGTACGGGTTAGGATTAGGGTACGCGTTAGGGTTATGTATGGGTTAGGGTTAGGGTTAGGGTTAGTGTTAGGGTTTGGGCTCGGTTTAGGGTACGGGTTAGGATTAGGGTACGCGTCAGTGTTAGGGTAGGGGTTAGGGTAAGGGTACGCGATAGGGTGAGGTTAGTTATTAAACCTATCACACTCTCTAGATACCCCTTAGCACGTAAAGGAATATTATTTGGTGGTCCAGCCATGGAGAAGAGTTTAGACACTAGGAGAAGATAAGGAACACACCCATTATCAAGAAATCACATTAGGATTCTCTTTTTAACCTGTTCCTTAAAACACTAGTGCTTAGGAAATCTATTGGAGGCAGAAGAAGTCAAGGGTAGCTTAGGGTTAGGGTTAGGGTTAGGGTGAGGTTTAGGGTACGGCTTAGGGTACGGGTTCGGGGAGGGGTTCGGGTAGGGCGTAGGTTATGGGTTAGGGTTAGGGTTAGGACTAGTGTTAGGGTTAGGGCTCGGTTTAGGGTACGGGTTAGGATTAGGGTACGCGTTAGGGTTAGGGTAGGGGTTAGGGTTAGGGTATGCGTTAGGGTGACGGTAGTTATTAAACCTATCCCACTCTCTAGATACCCCTTAGCACGTAAAGGAATATTATTTGGGGGTCCAGCCATGGAGAAGAGGTTAAACAATAGGAGAAGATAAGGAACACACCCATTATCAAGAAATCACATTAGGATTCTCTTTTTAACCTGTTCCTTAAAACACTAGTGCTTAGGAAATCTATTGGAGGCAGAAGCAATCAAGGGTAGCTTAGGGTTAGGGTTAGGGTTATGGTGAGGGTTAGGGTACGGCTTAGGGTACGGGTTCGGTGAGGGGTTCGGGTAGGGCATAGGGTATGGGTTAGGGTTAGGGTTAGGGTTAGTGTTAGGGTTAGGGCTCGGTTGAGGGTACGGGTTAGGATTAGGGTACGCGTTAGGGTTAGGGTAGGGGTTAGGGTTAGGGTACGCGATAGGGTGAGGGTAGTTATTAAACCTATCCCACTCTCTAGATACCCCTTAGCACGTAAAGAAATATTATTTGGGGGTCCAGCCATGGAGAAGAGTTTAGACACTAGGAGAAGATAAGGAACACACCCATTATCAAGAAATCACATTAGGATTCTCTTTTTAAACTGTTCCTTAAAACACTAGTGCTTAGGAAATCTATTGGAGGCAGAAGCAGGCAAGGGTAGCTTAGGGTTAGGGTTAGGGTTAGGGTGAGGGTTAGGGTACGGCTTAGGGTACGGGTTCGGGTAGGGCGTAGGGTATGGGTTAGGGTTAGGCTTAGGGTTAGTGTTAGGGTTAGGGCTCGGTTTAGGGTACGGGTTAGGATT
Organism: Balaenoptera acutorostrata; assembly: GCF_949987535.1. NCBI lineage: Eukaryota > Metazoa > Chordata > Mammalia > Artiodactyla > Balaenopteridae > Balaenoptera > Balaenoptera acutorostrata. The sequence goes on from NW_026645564.1 coordinate 86,846, forward strand.
AGGGTACGCGTTCGTGTTAGGGTAGGTGTTAGGGTAAGGGTACGCGATAGGGTGAGGTTAGTTATTAAACCTAACCCAATCTCTAGATACCCCTTAGCACGTAAAGGAATATTATTTGGGGGTACAGCCATGGAGAAAAGTTTAGACACTAGGAGAAAATAAGGAACACACCCATTATCAAGAAATCACATTAGGATTCTCTTTTTAACCTGTTCCTTAAAACACTAGTGCTTAGGAAATCTATTGGAGGCAAAAGCAGTCAAGGGTAGCTTAGGGTTAGGGTTAGGGTTAGGGTGAGGGTTAGGGTACGGCTTAGGGTACGGGTTCGGGGAGGGGTTCGGGTAGGGCTTAGGGTATGGGTTAGGGTTAGGGCTAGTGTTAGGGTTAGGGCTCGGTTTAGGGTACGGGTTAGGATTAGGGTACGCGTTAGGGTTATGTATGGGTTAGGGTTAGGGTTAGGGTTAGTGTTAGGGTTTGGGCTCGGTTTAGGGTACGGGTTAGGATTAGGGTACGCGTTAGTGTTAGGGTAGGGGTTAGGGTAAGGGTACGCGATAGGGTGAGGTTAGTTATTAAACCTATCCCACTCTCTAGATACCCATTAGCACGTAAAGGAATATTATTTGGTGGTCCAGCCATGGAGAAGAGTTTAGACACTAGGAGAAGATAAGGAACACACCCATTATCAAGAAATCACATTAGGATTCTCTTTTTAACCTGTTCCTTAAAACACTAGTGCTTAGGAAATCTATTGGAGGCAGAAGCAGTCAAGGGTAGCTTAGGGTTAGGGTTAGGGTTAGGGTGAGGTTTAGGGTACGGCTTACGGTACGGGTTCGGGGAGGGGTTCGGGTAGGGCGTAGGTTATGGGTTAGGGTTAGGGTTAGGACTAGTGTTAGAGTTAGGGCTCGGTTTAGGGTACGGGTTAGGATTAGGGTACGCGTTAGGGTTAGGGTAGGGGTTAGGGTTAGGCTATGCGTTAGGGTGACGGTAGTTATTAAACCTATCCCACTCTCTAGATACCCCTTAGCACGTAAAGGAATATTATTTGGGGGTCCAGCCATGGAGAAGAGTTTAGACACTAGGAGAAGATAAGGAACACACCCATTATCAAGAAATCACATTAGGATTCTCTTTTTAACCTGTTCCTTAAAACACTAGTGCTTAGGAAATCTATTGGAGGCAAAAGCAGTCAAGGGTAGCTTAGGGTTAGGGTTAGGGTTAGGGTGAGGGTTAGGGTACGGCTTAGGGTACGGGTTCGGGGAGGGGTTCGGGTAGGGCTTAGGGTATGTGTTAGGGTTAGGGCTAGTGTTAGGGTTAGGGCTCGGTTTAGTGTACGGGTTAGGATTAGGGTACGCGTTAGGGTTAGGGTAGGGGTTAGGGTTAGGGTGTGCGTTAGGGTGAGGGTAGTTATTAAACCTATCCCACTCTCTAGATACCCCTTAACACGTAAAGGAATATTATTTGGGTGTCCAGGCATGGAGAAGAGTTTAGACACTAGGAGAAGATAAGGAACACACCCATTATCACGAAATCACATTAGGATTCTCTTTTTAACCTGTTCCTTAAAACACTAGTGCTTAGGAAATCTATTGGAGGCAGAAGCAGTCAAGGGTAGCTTAGGGTTAGGGTTAGGGTTAGGGTGAGGGTTAGGGTACGGCTTAGGGTACGGGTTCGGGGAGGGGTTCGGGTAGGGCGTAGGGTATGGGTTAGGGTAAGGGTTAGGACTAGTGTTAGGGTTAACGCTCGGTTTAGGGTACGGGTTAGGATTAGGGTACGCGTTAGGGTTAGGGTAGGGGTTAGGGTTAGGGTATGCTTTAGGGTGACGGTAGTTTTTAAACCTATCCCACTCTCTAGATACCCCTTAGCACGTAAACGAATATTATTTGGGGGTCCAGCCATGGAGAAGAGGTTAGACACTAGGAGAAGATAAGGAACACACCCATTATCAAGAAATCACATTAGGATTCTCTTTTTAACCTGTTCCTTAAAACACTAGTGCTTAGGAAATCTATTGGAGGCAGAAGCAATCAAGGGTAGCTTAGCGTTAGGGTTAGGGTTAGGGTGAGCGTTAGGGTACGGCTTAGGGTACGGGTTCGGGGAAGGGTTCGGGTAGGTCGTAGGGTATGGGTTAGGGTTAGGGTTAGGGTTAGTGTTAGGGTTAGGGCTCGGTTGAGGGTACGGGTTAGGATTAGGGTACGCGTTAGGGTTAGGGTAGGGGTTAGGGTTAGGGTACGCGTTAGGGTGAGGGTAGTTATTAAACCTATCCCACTCTCTAGATACCCCTTAGCACGTAAAGGAATATTATTTGGGGGTCCAGCCATGGAGAAGAGTTTAGACACTAGGAGAAGATAAGGAACACACCCATTATCAAGAAATCACATTATGATTCTCTTTTTAAACTGTTCCTTAAAACACTAGTGCTTAGGAAATCTATTGGAGGCAAAAGCAGTCAAGGGTAGCTTAGGGTTAGGGTTAGGGTTAGGGTGAGGGTTAGGGTACGGCTTAGGGTACGGGTTCGGAGAGGGGTTCGGGTAGGGCTTAGGGTATGTGTTAGGGTTAGGGCTAGTGTTAGGGTTAGGGCTCGGTTTAGTGTACGGGTTAGGATTAAGGTACGCGTTAGGGTTAGGGTAGGGGTTAGGGTTAGGGTGTGCGTTAGGGTGAGGGTAGTTATTAAACTTATCCCACTCTCTAGATACCCCTTAACACGTAAAGGAATATTATTTGGGTGTCCAGGCATGGAGAAGAGTTTAGACACTAGGAGAAGATAAGGAACACACCCATTATCACGAAATCACATTAGGATTCTCTTTTTAACCTGTTCCTTAAAACACTAGTGCTTAGGAAATCTATTGGAGGCAGAAGCAGTCAAGGGTAGCTTAGGGTTAGGGTTAGGGTTAGGGTGAGGGTTAGGGTACGGCTTAGGGTACGGGTTTGGGGAGGGGTTCGTGTAGGGCTTAGGGTATGGGTTAGGGTTAGGGTTAGGGCTAGTGTTAGGGTTAGGGCTCGGTTTAGGGTACGGGTTAGGATTAGGGTACGCGTTAGGGTTAGGGTAGGGGTTAGGGTTAGGGTATGCGTTAGGGTGAGGGTAGTTATTAAACCTATCCCATTCTCTAGATACCCCTTAGCACGTAAAGGAATATTATTTGGGTGTCCAGGCATGGAGAAGAGTTTAGACACTAGGAGAAGATAAGGAACACACCCATTATCACGAAATCACAATAGGATTCTCTTTTTAACCTGTTCCTTAAAACACTAGTGCTTAGGAAATCTATTGGAGGCAGAAGCAGTCAAGGGTAGCTTAGTGTTAGGGTTAGGGTTAGGGTGAGGGTTAGGGTACGGCTTAGGGTACGGGTTCGGGGAGGGGTTCGGGTAGGGCGTAGGGTATGGGTTAGGGTTAGGGTTAGGACTAGTGTTAGGGTTAGGGCTCGGTTTAGGGTACGGGTTAGGATTAGGGTACGCGTTAGTGTTAGGGTAGGGGTTAGGGTAAGGGTACGCGACAGGGTGAGGTTAGTTATTAAACCTATCCCACTCTCTAGATACCCCTTAGCACGTAAAGGAATATTATTTGGTGGTCCAGCCATGGAGAAGAGTTTAGACACTAGGAGAAGATAAGGAACACACCCATTATCAAGAAATCACATTAGGATTCTCTTTTTAACCTGTTCCTTAAAACACTAGTGCTTAGGAAATCTATTGGAGGCAGAAGCAGTCAAGGGTAGCTTAGGGTTAGGGTTAGGGTTAGGGTGAGGGTTAGGGTACGGCTTAGGGTACGGGTTCGGGTAGGGCGTAGGGTATGGGTTAGGGTTAGTGTTAGGGTTAGGGCTCGGTTTAGGGTACGGGTTAGGATTAGGGTACGCGTTCGTGTTAGGGTAGGTGTTAGGGTAAGGGTACGCGATAGGGTGAGGTTAGTTATTAAACCTAACCCAATCTCTAGATACCCCTTAGCACGTAAAGGAATATTATTTGGGGGTACAGCCATGGAGAAGAGTTTAGACAGTAGGAGAAAATAAGGAACACACCCATTATCAAGAAATCACATTAGGATTCTCTTTTTAACCTGTTCCTTAAAACACTAGTGCTTAGGAAATCTATTGGAGGCAAAAGCAGTCAAGGGTAGCTTAGGGTTAGGGTTAGGGTTAGGGTGAGGGTTAGGGTACGGCTTAGGGTACGGGTTCGGGTAGGGCGTAGGGTATGGGTTAGGGTTAGGCTTAGGGTTAGTGTTAGGGTTAGGGCTCGGTTTAGGGTACGGGTTAGGATTAGGGTACGCGTTCGTGTTAGGGTAGGTGTTAGGGTAAGGGTACGCGATAGGGTGAGGTTAGTTATTAAACCTAACCCAATCTCTAGATACCCCTTAGCACGTAAAGGAATATTATTTGGGGGTACAGCCATGGAGAAAAGTTTAGACACTAGGAGAAAATAAGGAACACACCCATTATCAAGAAATCACATTAGGATTCTCTTTTTAACCTGTTCCTTAAAACACTAGTGCTTAGGAAATCTATTGGAGGCAAAAGCAGTCAAGGGTAGCTTAGGGTTAGGGTTAGGGTTAGGGTGAGGGTTAGGGTACGGCTTAGGGTACGGGTTCGGGGAGGGGTTCGGGTAGGGCTTAGGGTATGGGTTAGGGTTAGGGCTAGTGTTAGGGTTAGGGCTCGGTTTAGGGTACGGGTTAGGATTAGGGTACGCGTTAGGGTTATGTATGGGTTAGGGTTAGGGTTAGGGTTAGTGTTAGGGTTTGGGCTCGGTTTAGGGTACGGGTTAGGATTAGGGTACGCGTTAGTGTTAGGGTAGGGGTTAGGGTAAGGGTACGCGATAGGGTGAGGTTAGTTATTAAACCTATCCCACTCTCTAGATACCCCTTAGCACGTAAAGGAATATTATTTGGTGGTCCAGCCATGGAGAAGAGTTTAGACACTAGGAGAAGATAAGGAACACACCCATTATCAAGAAATCACATTAGGATTCTCTTTTTAACCTGTTCCTTAAAACACTAGTGCTTAGGAAATCTATTGGAGGCAGAAGCAGTCAAGGGTAGCTTAGGGTTAGGGTTAGGGTTAGGGTGAGGTTTAGGGTACGGCTTAGGGTACGGGTTCGGGGAGGGGTTCGGGTAGGGCGTAGGTTATGGGTTAGGGTTAGGGTTAGGACTAGTGTTAGAGTTAGGGCTCGGTTTAGGGTACGGGTTAGGATTAGGGTACGCGTTAGGGTTAGGGTAGGGGTTAGGGTTAGGGTATGCGTTAGGGTGACGGTAGTTATTAAACCTATCCCACTCTCTAGATACCCCTTAGCACGTAAAGGAATATTATTTGGGGGTCCAGCCATGGAGAAGAGGTTAGACACTAGGAGAAGATAAGGAACACACCCATTATCAAGAAATCACATTAGGATTCTCTTTTTAACCTGTTCCTTAAAACACTAGTGCTTAGGAAATCTATTGGAGGCAGAAGCAATCAAGGGTAGCTTAGGGTTAGGGTTAGGGTTAGGGTGAGGGTTAGGGTACGGCTTAGGGTACGGGTTCGGGGAGGGGTTCGGGTAGGGCGTAGGTTATGGGTTAGGGTTAGGGTTAGGGTTAGTGTTAGGGTTAGGGCTCGGTTGAGGGTACGGGTTAGGATTAGGGTACGCGTTAGGGTTAGGGTAGGGGTTAGGGTTAGGGTACGCGATAGGGTGAGGGTAGTTATTAAACCTATCCCACTCTCTAGATACCCCTTAGCACGTAAAGGAATATTATTTGGGGGTCCAGCCATGGAGAAGAGTTTAGACACTAGGAGAAGATAAGGAACACACCCATTATCAAGAAATCACATTAGGATTCTCTTTTTAACCTGTTCCTTAAAACACTAGTGCTTAGGAAATCTATTGGAGGCAAAAGCAGTCAAGGGTAGCTTAGGGTTAGGGTTAGGGTTAGGGTGAGGGTTAGGGTACGGCTTAGGGTACGGGTTCGGGGAGGGGTTCGAGTAGGGCTTAGGGTATGTGTTAGGGTTAGGGCTAGTGTTAGGGTTAGGGCTCGGTTTAGGGTACGGGTTAGGATTAGGGTACGCGTTAGGGTTAGGGTAGGGGTTAGGGTTAGGGTATGCGTTAGGGTGAGGGTAATTATTAAACCTATCCCATTCTCTAGATACCCCTTAGCACGTAAAGGAATATTATTTGGGTGTCCAGGCATGGAGAAGAGTTTAGACACTAGGAGAATATAAGGAACACACCCATTATCACGAAATCACATTAGGATTCTCTTTTTAACCTGTTCCTTAAAACACTAGTGCTTAGGAAATCTATTGGAGGCAGAAGCAGTCAAGGGTAGCTTAGTGTTAGGGTTAGGGTTAGGGTGAGGGTTAGGGTACGGCTTAGGGTACGGGTTCGGGGAGGGGTTCGGGTAGGGCGTAGGGTATGGGTTAGGGTTAGGGTTAGGACTAGTGTTAGGGTTAGGGCTCGGTTTAGGGTACGGGTTAGGATTAGGGTACGCGTTAGTGTTAGGGTAGGGGTTAGGGTAAGGGTACGCGACAGGGTGAGGTTAGTTATTAAACCTATCCCACTCTCTAGATACCCCTTAGCACGTAAAGGAATATTATTTGGTGGTCCAGCCATGGAGAAGAGTTTAGACACTAGGAGAAGATAAGGAACACACCCATTATCAAGAAATCACATTAGGATTCTCTTTTTAACCTGTTCCTTAAAACACTAGTGCTTAGGAAATCTATTGGAGGCAGAAGCAGTCAAGGGTAGCTTAGGGTTAGGGTTAGGGTTAGGGTGAGGGTTAGGGTACGGCTTAGGGTACGGGTTCGGGGAGGGGTTCGCTTAGGGTGTAGGGTATGGGTTAGGGTTAGGGTTAGGACTAGTGTTAGGGTTAGGGCTCGGTTTAGGGTACGGGTTAGGATTAGGGTACGCGTTAGGGTTAGGGTAGGGGTTAGGGTTAGGGTATGCGTTAGGGTGACGGTAGTTATTAAACCTATCCCACTCTCTAGATACCCCTTAGCACGTAAAGGAATATTATTTGGGGGTCCAGCCATGGAGAAGAGTTTAGACACTAGGAGAAGATAAGGAACACACCCATTATCAAGAAATCACATTAGGATTCTCTTTTTAACCTGTTCCTTAAAACACTAGTGCTTCGGAAATCTATTGCAGGCAGAAGCAGTCAAGGGTAGCTTAGGGTTAGGGTTAGGGTTAGGGTGAGGGTTAGGGTATAGCTTAGGGTACGGGTTCGGGGAGGGGTTCGGGTAGGGCGTAGGGTATGGGTTAGTGTTAGGGTTAGGGTTAGTGTTAGGGTTTGGGCTCGGTTTAGGGTACTGGTTAGGATTAGGGTACGCGTTAGTGTTAGGGTAGGGGTTAGGGTAAGGGTACGCGATAGGGTGAGGTTAGTTATTAAACCTATCCCACTCTCTAGATACCCCTTAGCACGTAAAGGAATATTATTTGGGTGTCCAGGCATGGAGAAGAGTTTAGACACTAGGAGAAGATAAGGAACACACCCATTATCAAGAAATCACATTAGGATTCTCTTTTTAACCTGTTCCTTAAAACACTAGTGCTTAGGAAATCTATTGGAGGCAAAAGCAGTCAAGGGTAGCTTAGGGTTAGGGTTAGGGTTAGGGTGAGGGTTAGGGTACGGCTTAGGGTACGGGTTCGGGGAGGGGTTCGGGTAGGGCTTAGGGTATGGGTTAGGGTTAGGGCTAGTGTTAGGGTTAGGGCTCGGTTTAGGGTACGGGTTAGGATTAGGGTACGCGTTAGGGTTATGTATGGGTTAGGGTTAGGGTTAGGGTTAGTGTTAGGGTTTGGGCTCGGTTTAGGGTACGGGTTAGGATTAGGGTACGCGTTAGTGTTAGGGTAGGGGTTAGGGTAAGGGTACGCGATAGGGTGAGGTTAGATATTAAACCTATCCCACTCTCTAGATACCCCTTAGCACGTAAAGGAATATTATTTGGTGGTCCAGCCATGGAGAAGAGTTTAGACACTAGGAGAAGATAAGGAACACACCCATTATCAAGAAATCACATTAGGATTCTCTTTTTAACCTGTTCCTTAAAACACTAGTGCTTAGGAAATCTATTGGAGGCAGAAGCAGTCAAGGGTAGCTTAGGGTTAGGGTTAGGGTTAGGGTGAGGTTTAGGGTACGGCTTAGGGTACGGGTTCGGGGAGGGGTTCGGGTAGGGCGTAGGTTATGGGTTAGGGTTAGGGTTAGGACTAGTGTTAGAGTTAGGGCTCGGTTTAGGGTACGGGTTAGGATTAGGGTACGCGTTAGGGTTAGGGTAGGGGTTAGGGTTAGGGTATGCGTTAGGGTGACGGTAGTTATTAAACCTATCCCACTCTCTAGATACCCCTTAGCACGTAAAGGAATATTATTTGGGGGTCCAGCCATGGAGAAGAGGTTAGACACTAGGAGAAGATAAGGAACACACCCATTATCAAGAAATCACATTAGGATTCTCTTTTTAACCTGTTCCTTAAAACACTAGTGCTTAGGAAATCTATTGGAGGCAGAAGCAATCAAGGGTAGCTTAGGGTTAGGGTTAGGGTTAGGGTGAGGGTTAGGGTACGGCTTAGGGTACGGGTTCGGGGAGGGGTTCGGGTAGGGCGTAGGGTATGGGTTAGGGTTAGGGTTAGGGTTAGTGTTAGGGTTAGGGCTCGGTTGAGGGTACGGGTTAGGATTAGGGTACGCGTTAGGGTTAGGGTAGGGGTTAGGGTTAGGGTACGCGATAGGGTGAGGGTAGTTATTAAACCTATCCCACTCTCTAGATACCCCTTAACACGTAAAGGAATATTATTTGGGTGTCCAGGCATGGAGAAGAGTTTAGACACTAGGAGAAGATAAGGAACACACCCATTATCACGAAATCACATTAGGATTCTCTTTTTAACCTGTTCCTTAAAACACTAGTGCTTAGGAAATCTATTGGAGGCAGAAGCAGTCAAGGGTAGCTTAGGGTTAGGGTTAGGGTTAGGGTGAGGGTTAGGGTACGGCTTAGGGTACGGTTTCGGGGAGGGGTTCGGGTAGGGCGTAGGGTATGGGTTAGGGTAAGGGTTAGGACTAGTGTTAGGGTTAACGCTCGGTTTAGGGTACGGGTTAGGATTAGGGTACGCGTTAGGGTTAGGGTAGGGGTTAGGGTTAGGGTATGCTTTAGGGTGACGGTAGTTATTAAACCTATCCCACTCTCTAGATACCCCTTAGCACGTAAACGAATATTATTTGGGGGTCCAGCCATGGAGAAGAGGTTAGACACTAGGAGAAGATAAGGAACACACCCATTATCAAGAAATCACATTAGGATTCTCTTTTTAACCTGTTCCTTAAAACACTAGTGCTTAGGAAATCTATTGGAGGCAGAAGCAATCAAGGGTAGCTTAGCGTTAGGGTTAGGGTTAGGGTGAGCGTTAGGGTACGGCTTAGGGTACGGGTTCGGGGAAGGGTTCGGGTAGGTCGTAGGGTATGGGTTAGGGTTAGGGTTAGGGTTAGTGTTAGGGTTAGGGCTCGGTTGAGGGTACGGGTTAGGATTAGGGTACGCGTTAGGGTTAGGGTAGGGGTTAGGGTTAGGGTACGCGTTAGGGTGAGGGTAGTTATTAAACCTATCCCACTCTCTAGATACCCCTTAGCACGTAAAGGAATATTATTTGGGGGTCCAGCCATGGAGAAGAGTTTAGACACTAGGAGAAGATAAGGAACACACCCATTATCAAGAAATCACATTAGGATTCTCTTTTTAAACTGTTCCTTAAAACACTAGTGCTTAGGAAATCTATTGGAGGCAAAAGCAGTCAAGGGTAGCTTAGGGTTAGGGTTAGGGTTAGGGTGAGGGTTAGGGTACGGCTTAGGGTACGGGTTTGGGGAGGGGTTCGGGTAGGGCTTAGGGTATGGGTTAGGGTTAGGGTTAGGGCTAGTGTTAGGGTTAGGGCTCGGTTTAGGGTACGTGTTAGGATTAGGGTACGCGTTAGGGTTAGGGTAGGGGTTAGGGTTAGGGTATGCGTTAGGGTGAGGGTAGTTATTAAACCTATCCCATTCTCTAGATACCCCTTAGCACGTAAAGGAATATTATTTGGGTGTCCAGGCATGGAGAAGAGTTTAGACACTAGGAGAATATAAGGAACACACCCATTATCACGAAATCACATTAGGATTCTCTTTTTAACCTGTTCCTTAAAACACTAGTGCTTAGGAAATCTATTGGAGGCAGAAGCAGTCAAGGGTAGCTTAGTGTTAGGGTTAGGGTTAGGGTGAGGGTTAGGGTACGGCTTAGGGTACGGGTTCGGGGAGGGGTTCGGGTAGGGCGTAGGGTATGGGTTAGGGTTAGGGTTAGGACTAGTGTTAGGGTTAGGGCTCGGTTTAGGGTACGGGTTAGGATTAGGGTACGCGTTAGTGTTAGGGTAGGGGTTAGGGTAAGGGTACGCGACAGGGTGAGGTTAGTTATTAAACCTATCCCACTCTCTAGATACCCCTTAGCACGTAAAGGAATATTATTTGGTGGTCCAGCCATGGAGAAGAGTTTAGACACTAGGAGAAGATAAGGAACACACCCATTATCAAGAAATCACATTAGGATTCTCTTTTTAACCTGTTCCTTAAAACACTAGTGCTTAGGAAATCTATTGGAGGCAGAAGCAGTCAAGGGTAGCTTAGGGTTAGGGTTAGGGTTAGGGTGAGGGTTAGGGTACGGCTTAGGGTACGGGTTCGGGGAGGGGTTCGCTTAGGGTGTAGGGTATGGGTTAGGGTTAGGGTTAGGACTAGTGTTAGGGTTAGGGCTCGGTTTAGGGTACGGGTTAGGATTAGGGTACGCGTTAGGGTTAGGGTAGGGGTTAGGGTTAGGGTATGCGTTAGCGTGACGGTAGTTATTAAACCTATCCCACTCTCTAGATACCCCTTAGCACGTAAAGGAATATTATTTGGGGGTCCAGCCATGGAGAAGAGTTTAGACACTAGGAGAAGATAAGGAACACACCCATTATCAAGAAATCACATTAGGATTCTCTTTTTAACCTGTTCCTTAAAACACTAGTGCTTCGGAAATCTATTGCAGGCAGAAGCAGTCAAGGGTAGCTTAGGGTTAGGGTTAGGGTTAGGGTGAGGGTTAGGGTATAGCTTAGGGTACGGGTTCGGGGAGGGGTTCGGGTAGGGCGTAGGGTATGGGTTAGTGTTAGGGTTAGGGTTAGTGTTAGGGTTTGGGCTCGGTTTAGGGTACGGGTTAGGATTAGGGTACGCGTTAGTGTTAGGGTAGGGGTTAGGGTAAGGGTACGCGATAGGGTGAGGTTAGTTATTAAACCTATCCCACTCTCTAGATATCCCTTAGCACGTAAAGGAATATTATTTGGGTGTCCAGGCATGGAGAAGAGTTTAGACACTAGGAGAAGATAAGGAACACACCCATTATCAAGAAATCACATTAGGATTCTCTTTTTAACCTGTTCCTTAAAACACTAGTGCTTAGGAAATCTATTGGAGGCAGAAGCAGTCAAGGGTAGCTTAGGGTTAGGGTTAGGGTTAGGGTGAGGGTTAGGGTACGGCTTAGGGTACGGGTTCGGGGAGGGGTTCGGGTAGGGCGTAGGTTATGGGTTAGGGTTAGGGTTAGGACTAGTGTTAGGGTTAGGGCTCGGTTTAGGGTACGGGTTAGGATTAGGGTACGCGTTAGGGTTAGGGTAGGGGTTAGGGTTAGGGTATGCGTTAGGGTGACGGTAGTTATTAAACCTATCCCACTCTCTAGATACCCCTTAGCACGTAAAGGAATATTATTTGGGGGTCCAGCCATGGAGAAGAGGTTAGACACTAGGAGAAGATAAGGAACACACCCATTATCACGAAATCACATTAGGATTCTCTTTTTAACCTGTTCCTTAAAACACTAGTGCTTAGGAAATCTATTGGAGGCAGAAGCAGTCAAGGGTAGCTTAGGGTTAGGGTTAGGGTTAGGGTGAGGGTTAGGGTACGGCTTAGGGTACGGGTTCGGGGAGGGGTTCGGGTAGGGCGTAGGGTATGGGTTAGGGTAAGGGTTAGGACTAGTGTTAGGGTTAACGCTCGGTTTAGGGTACGGGTTAGGATTAGGGTACGCGTTAGGGTTAGGGTAGGGGTTAGGGTTAGGGTATGCTTTAGGGTGACGGTAGTTATTAAACCTATCCCACTCTCTAGATACCCCTTAGCACGTAAACGAATATTATTTGGGGGTCCAGCCATGGAGAAGAGGTTAGACACTAGGAGAAGATAAGGAACACACCCATTATCAAGAAATCACATTAGGATTCTCTTTTTAACCTGTTCCTTAAAACACTAGTGCTTAGGAAATCTATTGGAGGCAGAAGCAATCAAGGGTAGCTTAGCGTTAGGGTTAGGGTTAGGGTGAGCGTTAGGGTACGGCTTAGGGTACGGGTTCGGGGAAGGGTTCGGGTAGGTCGTAGGGTATGGGTTAGGGTTAGGGTTAGGGTTAGTGTTAGGGTTAGGGCTCGGTTGAGGGTACGGGTTAGGATTAGGGTACGCGTTAGGGTTAGGGTAGGGGTTAGGGTTAGGGTACGCGTTAGGGTGAGGGTAGTTATTAAACCTATCCCACTCTCTAGATACCCCTTAGCACGTAAAGGAATATTATTTGGGGGTCCAGCCATGGAGAAGAGTTTAGACACTAGGAGAAGATAAGGAACACACCCATTATCAAGAAATCACATTAGGATTCTCTTTTTAAACTGTTCCTTAAAACACTAGTGCTTAGGAAATCTATTGGAGGCAAAAGCAGTCAAGGGTAGCTTAGGGTTAGGGTTAGGGTTAGGGTGAGGGTTAGGGTACGGCTTAGGGTACGGGTTTGGGGAGGGGTTCGGGTAGGGCTTAGGGTATGGGTTAGGGTTAGGGTTAGGGCTAGTGTTAGGGTTAGGGCTCGGTTTAGGGTACGTGTTAGGATTAGGGTACGCGTTAGGGTTAGGGTAGGGGTTAGGGTTAGGGTATGCGTTAGGGTGAGGGTAGTTATTAAACCTATCCCATTCTCTAGATACCCCTTAGCACGTAAAGGAATATTATTTGGGTGTCCAGGCATGGAGAAGAGTTTAGACACTAGGAGAATATAAGGAACACACCCATTATCACGAAATCACATTAGGATTCTCTTTTTAACCTGTTCCTTAAAACACTAGTGCTTAGGAAATCTATTGGAGGCAGAAGCAGTCAAGGGTAGCTTAGTGTTAGGGTTAGGGTTAGGGTGAGGGTTAGGGTACGGCTTAGGGTACGGGTTCGGGGAGGGGTTCGGGTAGGGCGTAGGGTATGGGTTAGGGTTAGGGTTAGGACTAGTGTTAGGGTTAGGGCTCGGTTTAGGGTACGGGTTAGGATTAGGGTACGCGTTAGTGTTAGGGTAGGGGTTAGGGTAAGGGTACGCGACAGGGTGAGGTTAGTTATTAAACCTATCCCACTCTCTAGATACCCCTTAGCACGTAAAGGAATATTATTTGGTGGTCCAGCCATGGAGAAGAGTTTAGACACTAGGAGAAGATAAGGAACACACCCATTATCAAGAAATCACATTAGGATTCTCTTTTTAACCTGTTCCTTAAAACACTAGTGCTTAGGAAATCTATTGGAGGCAGAAGCAGTCAAGGGTAGCTTAGGGTTAGGGTTAGGGTTAGGGTGAGGGTTAGGGTACGGCTTAGGGTACGGGTTCGGGGAGGGGTTCGCTTAGGGTGTAGGGTATGGGTTAGGGTTAGGGTTAGGACTAGTGTTAGGGTTAGGGCTCGGTTTAGGGTACGGGTTAGGATTAGGGTACGCGTTAGGGTTAGGGTAGGGGTTAGGGTTAGGGTATGCGTTAGCGTGACGGTAGTTATTAAACCTATCCCACTCTCTAGATACCCCTTAGCACGTAAAGGAATATTATTTGGGGGTCCAGCCATGGAGAAGAGTTTAGACACTAGGAGAAGATAAGGAACACACCCATTATCAAAAAATCACATTAGGATTCTCTTTTTAACCTGTTCCTTAAAACACTAGTGCTTCGGAAATCTATTGCAGGCAGAAGCAGTCAAGGGTAGCTTAGGGTTAGGGTTAGGATTAGGGTGAGGGTTAGGGTATAGCTTAGGGTACGGGTTCGGGGAGGGGTTCGGGTAGGGCGTAGGGTATGGGTTAGTGTTAGGGTTAGGGTTAGTGTTAGGGTTTGGGCTCGGTTTAGGGTACGGGTTAGGATTAGGGTACGCGTTAGTGTTAGGGTAGGGGTTAGGGTAAGGGTACGCGATAGGGTGAGGTTAGTTATTAAACCTATCCCACTCTCTAGATACCCCTTAGCACGTAAAGGAATATTATTTGGGTGTCCAGGCATGGAGAAGAGTTTAGACACTAGGAGAAGATAAGGAACACACCCATTATCAAGAAATCACATTAGGATTCTCTTTTTAACCTGTTCCTTAAAACACTAGTGCTTAGGAAATCTATTGGAGGCAGAAGCAGTCAAGGGTAGCTTAGGGTTAGGGTTAGGGTTAGGGTGAGGGTTAGGGTACGGCTTAGGGTACGGGTTCGGGGAGGGGTTCGGGTAGGGCGTAGGTTATGGGTTAGGGTTAGGGTTAGGACTAGTGTTAGGGTTAGGGCTCGGTTTAGGGTACGGGTTAGGATTAGGGTACGCGTTAGGGTTAGGGTAGGGGTTAGGGTTAGGGTATGCGTTAGGGTGACGGTAGTTATTAAACCTATCCCACTCTCTAGATACCCCTTAGCACGTAAAGGAATATTATTTGGGGGTCCAGCCATGGAGAAGAGGTTAGACACTAGGAGAAGATAAGGAACACACCCATTATCAAGAAATCACATTAGGATTCTCTTTTTAACCTGTTCCTTAAAACACTAGTGCTTAGGAAATCTATTGGAGGCAGAAGCACTCAAGGGTAGCTTAGGGTTAGGGTTAGGGTTAGGGTGAGGGTTAGGGTACGGCTTAGGGTACGGGTTCGGGGAGGGGTTCGGGTAGGGCGTAGGGTATGGGTTAGGGTTAGGGTTAGGACTAGTGTTAGGGTTAGGGCTCGGTTTAGGGTACGGGTTAGGATTAGGGTACGCGTTAGGGTTAGGGTAGGGGTTAGGGTTAGGGTATGCGTTAGGGTGACGGTAGTTATTAAACCTATCCCACTCTCTAGATACCCCTTAGCACGTAAAGGAATATTATTTGGGGGTCCAGCCATGGAGAAGAGGTTAGACACTAGGAGAAGATAAGGAACACACCCATTATCACGAAATCACATTAGGATTCTCTTTTTAACCTGTTCCTTAAAACACTAGTGCTTAGGAAATCTATTGGAGGCAGAAGCAGTCAAGGGTAGCTTAGTGTTAGGGTTAGGGTTAGGGTGAGGGTTAGGGTACGGCTTAGGGTACGGGTTCGGGGAGGGGTTCGGGTAGGGCGTAGGGTATGGGTTAGGGTTAGGGTTAGGACTAGTGTTAGGGTTAGGGCTCGGTTTAGGGTACGGGTTAGGATTAGGGTACGCGTTAGGGTTAGGTATGGGTTAGGGTTAGGGTTAGGACTAGTGTTAGGGTTAGGGCTCGGTTTAGGGTACGGGTTAGGATTAGGGTACGCGTTAGGGTTAGGGTAGGGGTTAGGGTTAGGGTATGCGTTAGGGTGACGGTAGTTATTAAACCTATCCCACTCTCTAGATACCCCTTAGCACGTAAACGAATATTATTTGGGGGTCCAGCCATGGAGAAGAGGTTAGACACTAGGAGAAGATAAGGAACACACTCATTATCAAGAAATCACATTAGGATTCTGTTTTTAACCTGTTGCTTAAAACACTAGTGCTTAGGAAATCTATTGGAGGCAGAAGCAATCAAGGGTAGCTTAGCGTTAGGGTTAGGGTTAGGGTGAGGGTTAGGGTACGGCTTAGGGTACGGGTTCGGGTAGGGGTTCGGGTAGGTCGTAGGGTATGGGTTAGGGTTAGGGTTAGGGTTAGTGTTAGGGTTAGGGCTCGGTTGAGGGTACGGGTTAGGATTAGGGTACGCGTTAGGGTTAGGGTAGGGGTTAGGGTTAGGGTACGCGTTAGGGTGAGGGTAGTTATTAAACCTATCCCACTCTCTAGATACCCCTTAGCACGTAAAGGAATATTATTTGGGGGTCCAGCCATGGAGAAGAGTTTAGACACTAGGAGAAGATAAGGAACACACCCATTATCAAGAAATCACATTAGGATTCTCTTTTTAACCTGTTCCTTAAAACACTAGTTCTTCGGAAATCTATTGGAGGCAGAAGCAGTCAAGGGTAGCTTAGGGTTAGGGTTAGGGTTAGGGTGAGGGTTAGGGTACGGCTTAGGGTACGGGTTCGGGGAGGTGTTCGGGTAGGGCGTAGGGTATGAGTTAGGGTTAGGGTTAGGGCTAGTGTTACGGTTAGGGCTCGGTTTAGGGTACGGGTTAGGATTAGGGTACGCGTTAGGGTTAGGGTAGGGGTTAGGGTTAGGGTATGCGTTAGGGTGAGGTTAGTTATTAAACCTATCCCACTCTCTAGATACCCCTTAGCACATAAAGGAATATTATTTGGGTGTCCAGGCATGGAGAAGAGTTTAGACACTAGGAGAAGATAAGGAACACACCCATTATCACGAAATCACATTAGGATTCTCTTTTTAACCTGTTCCTTAAAACACTAGTGCTTAGGAAATCTATTGGAGGCAGAAGCAGTCAAGGGTAGCTTAGTGTTAGGGTTAGGGTTAGGGTGAGGGTTAGGGTACGGCTTAGGGTACGGGTTCGGGGAGGGGTTCGGGTAGGGCGTAGGGTATGGGTTAGGGTTAGGGTTAGGACTAGTGTTAGGGTTAGGGCTCGGTTTAGGGTACGGGTTAGGATTAGGGTACGCGTTAGGGTTAGGGTAGGGGTTAGGGTTAGGGTATGCGTTAGGGTGAGGGTAGTTATTAAACCTATCCCACTCTCTAGATACCCCTTAGCACGTAAAGGAATATTATTTGGGGGTCCAGCCATGGAGAAGAGTTTAGACACTAGGAGAAGATAAGGACACACCCATTATCACGAAATCACATTAGGATTCTCTTTTTAAACTGTTCCTTAAAACACTAGTGCTTAGGAAATCTATTGGAGGCAGAAGCAATCAAGGGTAGCTTAGGGTTAGGGTTAGGGTTAGGGTGAGGGTTAGGGTACGGCTTAGGGTACGGGTTCGGGGAGGGGTTCGGGTAGGGCGTAGGGTATGGGTTAGGGTTAGGGTTAGGGTTAGTGTTAGGGTTAGGGCTCGTTTGAGGGTACGGGTTAGGATTAGGGTACGCGTTAGGGTTAGGGTAGGGGTTAGGGTTAGGGTTCGCTTTAGGGTGAGGGTAGTTATTAAACCTATCCCACTCTCTAGATACCCCTTAGCACGTAAAGGAATATTATTTGGGGGTCCAGCCATGGAGAAGAGTTTAGATACTAGGAGAAGATAAGGAACACACCCATTATCAAGAAATCACAATATGATTCTCTTTTTAAACTGTTCCTTAAAACACTAGCGCTTAGGAAATCTATTGCAGGCAGAAGCAGTCAAGGGTAGCTTAGGGTTAGGGTTAGGGTTAGGGTGAGGGTTAGGGTACGGCTTAGGGTACGGGTTCGGGGAGGGGTTCGGGTAGGGCGTAGGGTATGGGTTAGGGTTAGGGTTAGGACTAGTGTTAGGGTTAGGGCTCGGTTTAGGGTACGGGTTAGGATTAGGGTACGCGTTAGTGTTAGGGTAGGGGTTAGGGTAAGGGTACGCGACAGGGTGAGGTTAGTTATTAAACCTATCCCACTCTCTAGATACCCCTTAGCACGTAAAGGAATATTATTTGGTGGTCCAGCCATGGAGAAGAGTTTAGACACTAGGAGAAGATAAGGAACACACCCATTATCAAGAAATCACATTAGGATTCTCTTTTTAACCTGTTCCTTAAAACACTAGTGCTTAGGAAATCTATTGGAGGCAGAAGCAGTCAAGGGTAGCTTAGGGTTAGGGTTAGGGTTAGGGTGAGGGTTAGGGTACGGCTTAGGGTACGGGTTCGGGGAGGGGTTCGCTTAGGGTGTAGGGTATGGGTTAGGGTTAGGGTTAGGACTAGTGTTAGGGTTAGGGCTCGGTTTAGGGTACGGGTTAGGATTAGGGTACGCGTTAGGGTTAGGGTAGGGGTTAGGGTTAGGGTATGCGTTAGCGTGACGGTAGTTATTAAACCTATCCCACTCTCTAGATACCCCTTAGCACGTAAAGGAATATTATTTGGGGGTCCAGCCATGGAGAAGAGTTTAGACACTAGGAGAAGATAAGGAACACACCCATTATCAAGAAATCACATTAGGATTCTCTTTTTAACCTGTTCCTTAAAACACTAGTGCTTCGGAAATCTATTGCAGGCAGAAGCAGTCAAGGGTAGCTTAGGGTTAGGGTTAGGGTTAGGGTGAGGGTTAGGGTATAGCTTAGGGTACGGGTTCGGGGAGGGGTTCGGGTAGGGCGTAGGGTATGGGTTAGTGTTAGGGTTAGGGTTAGTGTTAGGGTTTGGGCTCGGTTTAGGGTACGGGTTAGGATTAGGGTACGCGTTAGTGTTAGGGTAGGGGTTAGGGTAAGGGTACGCGATAGGGTGAGGTTAGTTATTAAACCTATCCCACTCTCTAGATACCCCTTAGCACGTAAAGGAATATTATTTGGGTGTCCAGGCATGGAGAAGAGTTTAGACACTAGGAGAAGATAAGGAACACACCCATTATCAAGAAATCACATTAGGATTCTCTTTTTAACCTGTTCCTTAAAACACTAGTGCTTAGGAAATCTATTGGAGGCAGAAGCAGTCAAGGGTAGCTTAGGGTTAGGGTTAGGGTTAGGGTGAGGGTTAGGGTACGGCTTAGGGTACGGGTTCGGGGAGGGGTTCGGGTAGGGCGTAGGTTATGGGTTAGGGTTAGGGTTAGGACTAGTGTTAGGGTTAGGGCTCGGTTTAGGGTACGGGTTAGGATTAGGGTACGCGTTAGGGTTAGGGTAGGGGTTAGGGTTAGGGTATGCGTTAGGGTGACGGTAGTTATTAAACCTATCCCACTCTCTAGATACCCCTTAGCACGTAAAGGAATATTATTTGGGGGTCCAGCCATGGAGAAGAGGTTAGACACTAGGAGAAGATAAGGAACACACCCATTATCAAGAAATCACATTAGGATTCTCTTTTTAACCTGTTCCTTAAAACACTAGTGCTTAGGAAATCTATTGGAGGCAGAAGCAGTCAAGGGTAGCTTAGGGTTAGGGTTAGGGTTAGGGTGAGGGTTAGGGTACGGCTTAGGGTACGGGTTCGGGGAGGGGTTCGGGTAGGGCGTAGGGTATGGGTTAGGGTTAGGGTTAGGACTAGTGTTAGGGTTAGGGCTCGGTTTAGGGTACGGGTTAGGATTAGGGTACGCGTTAGGGTTAGGGTAGGGGTTAGGGTTAGGGTATGCGTTAGGGTGACGGTAGTTATTAAACCTATCCCACTCTCTAGATACCCCTTAGCACGTAAAGGAATATTATTTGGGGGTCCAGCCATGGAGAAGAGGTTAGACACTAGGAGAAGATAAGGAACACACCCATTATCACGAAATCACATTAGGATTCTCTTTTTAACCTGTTCCTTAAAACACTAGTGCTTAGGAAATCTATTGGAGGCAGAAGCAGTCAAGGGTAGCTTAGTGTTAGGGTTAGGGTTAGGGTGAGGGTTAGGGTACGGCTTAGGGTACGGGTTCGGGGAGGGGTTCGGGTAGGGCGTAGGGTATGGGTTAGGGTTAGGGTTAGGACTAGTGTTAGGGTTAGGGCTCGGTTTAGGGTACGGGTTAGGATTAGGGTACGCGTTAGGGTTAGGTATGGGTTAGGGTTAGGGTTAGGACTAGTGTTAGGGTTAGGGCTCGGTTTAGGGTACGGGTTAGGATTAGGGTACGCGTTAGGGTTAGGGTAGGGGTTAGGGTTAGGGTATGCGTTAGGGTGACGGTAGTTATTAAACCTATCCCACTCTCTAGATACCCCTTAGCACGTAAACGAATATTATTTGGGGGTCCAGCCATGGAGAAGAGGTTAGACACTAGGAGAAGATAAGGAACACACTCATTATCAAGAAATCACATTAGGATTCTGTTTTTAACCTGTTGCTTAAAACACTAGTGCTTAGGAAATCTATTGGAGGCAGAAGCAATCAAGGGTAGCTTAGCGTTAGGGTTAGGGTTAGGGTGAGGGTTAGGGTACGGCTTAGGGTACGGGTTCGGGTAGGGGTTCGGGTAGGTCGTAGGGTATGGGTTAGGGTTAGGGTTAGGGTTAGTGTTAGGGTTAGGGCTCGGTTGAGGGTACGGGTTAGGATTAGGGTACGCGTTAGGGTTAGGGTAGGGGTTAGGGTTAGGGTACGCGTTAGGGTGAGGGTAGTTATTAAACCTATCCCACTCTCTAGATACCCCTTAGCACGTAAAGGAATATTATTTGGGGGTCCAGCCATGGAGAAGAGTTTAGACACTAGGAGAAGATAAGGAACACACCCATTATCACGAAATCACATTAGGATTCTCTTTTTAACCTGTTCCTTAAAACACTAGTGCTTAGGAAATCTATTGGAGGCAGAAGCAGTCAAGGGTAGCTTAGTGTTAGGGTTAGGGTTAGGGTGAGGGTTAGGGTACGGCTTAGGGTACGGGTTCGGGGAGGGGTTCGGGTAGGGCGTAGGGTATGGGTTAGGGTTAGGGTTAGGACTAGTGTTAGGGTTAGGGCTCCGTTTAGGGTACGGTTTAGGATTAGGGTACGCGTTAGGTTTAGGTATGGGTTAGGGTTAGGGTTAGGGTTAGTGTTAGCGTTTGGGCTCGGTTTAGGGTACGGGTTAGGATTAGGGTACGCGTTAGGGTTAGGGTAGGGGTTAGGGTTAGGGTATGCGTTAGGGTGAGGGTAGAGATAAGGAACACACCCATTATCACGAAATCACATTAGGATTCTCTTTTTAACCTGTTCCTTAAAACACTAGTGCTTAGGAAATCTATTGGAGGCAGAAGCAGTCAAGGGTAGCTTAGTGTTAGGGTTAGGGTTAGGGTGAGGGTTAGGGTACGGCTTAGGGTACGGGTTCGGGGAGGGGTTCGGGTAGGGCGTAGGGTATGGGTTAGGGTTAGGGTTAGGACTAGTGTTAGGGTTAGGGCTCGGTTTAGGGTACGGGTTAGGATTAGGGTACGCGTTAGGGTTAGGGTAGGGGTTAGGGTTAGGGTATGCGTTAGGGTGAGGGTAGTTATTAAACCTATCCCACTCTCTAGATACCCCTTAGCACGTAAAGGAATATTATTTGGGGGTCCAGCCATGGAGAAGAGTTTAGACACTAGGAGAAGATAAGGACACACCCATTATCACGAAATCACATTAGGATTCTCTTTTTAAACTGTTCCTTAAAACACTAGTGCTTAGGAAATCTATTGGAGGCAGAAGCAATCAAGGGTAGCTTAGGGTTAGGGTTAGGGTTAGGGTGAGGGTTAGGGTACGGCTTAGGGTACGGGTTCGGGGAGGGGTTCGGGTAGGGCGTAGGGTATGGGTTAGGGTTAGGGTTAGGGTTAGTGTTAGGGTTAGGGCTCGTTTGAGGGTACGGGTTAGGATTAGGGTACGCGTTAGGGTTAGGGTAGGGGTTAGGGTTAGGGTTCGCTTTAGGGTGAGGGTAGTTATTAAACCTATCCCACTCTCTAGATACCCCTTAGCACGTAAAGGAATATTATTTGGGGGTCCAGCCATGGAGAAGAGTTTAGATACTAGGAGAAGATAAGGAACACACCCATTATCAAGAAATCACAATATGATTCTCTTTTTAAACTGTTCCTTAAAACACTAGCGCTTAGGAAATCTATTGCAGGCAGAAGCAGTCAAGGGTAGCTTAGGGTTAGGGTTAGGGTTAGGGTGAGGGTTAGGGTACGGCTTAGGGTACGGGTTCGGGGAGGGGTTCGGGTAGAGCTTAGGGTATGGGTTAGGGTTAGGGTTAGGGCTAGTGTTAGGGTTAGGGCTCGGTTTAGGGTACGGGTTAGGATTAGGGTACGCATTAGGGTTAGGGTAGGGGTTAGGGTTAGGGTATGCGTTAGGGTGAGGGTAGTTATTAAACCTATCCCACTCTCTAGATACCCCTTAGCACGTAAAGGAATATTATTTGGGTGTCCAGGCATGGAGAAGAGTTTAGACACTAGGAGAAGATAAGGAACACACCCATTATCACGAAATCACATTAGGATTCTCTTTTTAACCTGTTCCTTAAAACACTAGTGCTTAGGAAATCTATTGGAGGCAGAAGCAGTCAAGGGTAGCTTAGTGTTAGGGTTAGGGTTAGGGTGAGGGTTAGGGTACGGCTTAGGGTACGGGTTCGGGGAGGGGTTCGGGTAGGGCGTAGGGTATGGGTTAGGGTTAGGGTTAGGACTAGTGTTAGGGTTAGGGCTCGGTTTAGGGTACGGGTTAGGATTAGGGTACGCGTTAGGGTTAGGTATGGGTTAGGGTTAGGGTTAGGGTTAGTGTTAGGGTTTGGGCTCGGTTTAGGGTACGGGTTAGGATTAGGGTACGCGTTAGTGTTAGGGTAGGGGTTAGGGTAAGGGTACGTGATAGGGTGAGGTTAGTTATTAAACCTATCCCACTCTCTAGATACCCCTTAGCACGTAAAGGAATATTATTTGGTGGTCCAGCCATGGAGAAGAGTTTCGACACTAGGAGAAGATAAGGAACACACCCATTATCAAGAAATCACATTAGGATTCTCTTTTTAACCTGTTCCTTAAAACACTAGTGCTTAGGAAATCTATTGGAGGCAGAAGCAATCAAGGGTAGCTTAGGGTTAGGGTTAGGGTTAGGGTGAGGGTTAGGGTACGGCTTACGGTACGGGTTCGGGGAGGTGTTCGGTTAGGGCGTAGGGTATGGGTTAGGGTTAGTGTTAGGGTTAGGGCTCGGTTGAGCGTACGGGTTAGGATTAGGTTACGCGTTAGGGTTAGGGTAGGGGTTAGGGTTAGGGTACGCGATAGGGTGAGGTTAGTTATTAAACCTATCCCAATCTCTAGATACCCCTTAGCACGTAAAGGAATATTATTTGGGGGTCCAGCCATGGAGAAGAGTTTAGACACTAGGAGAAGATAAGGAACACACCCATTATCAAGAAATCACATTAGGATTCTCTTTTTAACCTGTTCCTTAAAACACTAGTGCTTAGGAAATCTATTGGAGGCAGAAGCAGTCAAGGGTAGCTTAGGGTTAGGGTTAGGGTTAGGGTGAGGGTTAGGGTACGGCTTAGGGTACGGGTTCGGGGAGGGGTTCGGGTAGGGCGTAGTTTATGGGTTAGGGTTAGGGTTAGGACTAGTGTTAGGGTTAGGGCTCGGTTTAGGGTACGGGTTAGGATTAGGGTACGCGTTAGGGTTAGGGTAGGGGTTAGGGTTAGGGTATGCGTTAGGGTGACGGTAGTTATTAAACCTATCCCACTCTCTAGATACCCCTTAGCACGTAAAGGAATATTATTTGGGGGTCCAGCCATGGAGAAGAGGTTAGACACTAGGAGAAGATAAGGAACACACCCATTATCAAGAAATCACATTAGGATTCTCTTTTTAACCTGTTCCTTAAAACACTAGTGCTTAGGAAATCTATTGGAGGCAGAAGCAGTCAAGGGTAGCTTAGGGTTAGGGTTAGGGTTAGGGTGAGGGTTAGGGTACGGCTTAGGGTACGGGTTCGGGGAGGGGTTCGGGTAGGGCGTAGGGTATGGGTTAGGGTTAGGGTTAGGACTAGTGTTAGGGTTAGGGCTCGGTTTAGGGTACGGGTTAGGATTAGGGTACGCGTTAGGGTTAGGGTAGGGGTTAGGGTTAGGGTATGCGTTAGGGTGACGGTAGTTATTAAACCTATCCCACTCTCTAGATACCCCTTAGCACGTAAAGGAATATTATTTGGGGGTCCAGCCATGGAGAAGAGGTTAGACACTAGGAGAAGATAAGGAACACACCCATTATCACGAAATCACATTAGGATTCTCTTTTTAACCTGTTCCTTAAAACACTAGTGCTTAGGAAATCTATTGGAGGCAGAAGCAGTCAAGGGTAGCTTAGTGTTAGGGTTAGGGTTAGGGTGAGGGTTAGGGTACGGCTTAGGGTACGGGTTCGGGGAGGGGTTCGGGTAGGGCGTAGGGTATGGGTTAGGGTTAGGGTTAGGACTAGTGTTAGGGTTAGGGCTCGGTTTAGGGTACGGGTTAGGATTAGGGTACGCGTTAGGGTTAGGTATGGGTTAGGGTTAGGGTTAGGACTAGTGTTAGGGTTAGGGCTCGGTTTAGGGTACGGGTTAGGATTAGGGTACGCGTTAGGGTTAGGGTAGGGGTTAGGGTTAGGGTATGCGTTAGGGTGACGTTAGTTATTAAACCTATCCCACTCTCTAGATACCCCTTAGCACGTAAACGAATATTATTTGGGGGTCCAGCCATGGAGAAGAGGTTAGACACTAGGAGAAGATAAGGAACACACTCATTATCAAGAAATCACATTAGGATTCTGTTTTTAACCTGTTGCTTAAAACACTAGTGCTTAGGAAATCTATTGGAGGCAGAAGCAATCAAGGGTAGCTTAGCGTTAGGGTTAGGGTTAGGGTGAGGGTTAGGGTACGGCTTAGGGTACGGGTTCGGGGAGGGGTTCGGGTAGGTCGTAGGGTATGGGTTAGGGTTAGGGTTAGGGTTAGTGTTAGGGTTAGGGCTCGGTTGAGGGTACGGGTTAGGATTAGGGTACGCGTTAGGGTTAGGGTAGGGGTTAGGGTTAGGGTACGCGTTAGAGTGAGGGTAGTTATTAAACCTATCCCACTCTCTAGATACCCCTTAGCACGTAAAGGAATATTATTTGGGGGTCCAGCCATGGAGAAGAGTTTAGACACTAGGAGAAGATAAGGAACACACCCATTATCAAGAAATCACATTAGGATTCTCTTTTTAACCTGTTCCTTAAAACACTAGTTCTTCGGAAATCTATTGGAGGCAGAAGCAGTCAAGGGTAGCTTAGGGTTAGGGTTAGGGTTAGGGTGAGGGTTAGGGTACGGCTTAGGGTACGGGTTCGGGGAGGTGTTCGGGTAGGGCGTAGGGTATGAGTTAGGGTTAGGGTTAGGGCTAGTGTTACGGTTAGGGCTCGGTTAGGGTTAGGGTTAGGGTTAGGGTTAGGGTTAGAGCTCGGTTTAGGGTACGGGTTAGGATTAGGGTACGCGTTAGGGTTAGGTATGGGTTAGGGTTAGGGTTAGGGTTAGTGTTAGGGTTTGGGCTCGGTTTAGGGTACGGGTTAGGATTAGGGTACGCGTTAGTGTTAGGGTAGGGGTTAGGGTAAGGGTACGTGATAGGGTGAGGTTAGTTATTAAACCTATCCCACTCTCTAGATACCCCTTAGCACGTAAAGGAATATTATTTGGTGGTCCAGCCATGGAGAAGAGTTTAGACACTAGGAGAAGATAAGGAACACACCCATTATCAAGAAATCACATTAGGATTCTCTTTTTAACCTGTTCCTTAAAACACTAGTGCTTAGGAAATCTATTGGAGGCAGAAGCAGTCAAGGGTAGCTTAGGGTTAAGGTTAGGGTTAGGGTGAGGGTTAGTGTACGGCTTAGGGTACGGGTTCGGGGAGGGGTTCGGGTAGGGTGTAGGGTATGGGTTAGGGTTAGGGTTAGGACTAGTGTTAGGGTTAGGGCTCGGTTTAGGGTACGGGTTAGGATTAGGGTACGCGTTAGTGTTAGGGTAGGGGTTAGGGTAAGGGTACGTGATAGGGTGAGGTTAGTTATTAAACCTATCCCACTCTCTAGATACCCCTTAGCACGTAAACGAATATTATTTGGGGGTCCAGCCATGGAGAAGAGGTTAGACACTAGGAGAAGATAAGGAACACACCCATTATCAAGAAATCACATTAGGATTCTCTTTTTAACCTGTTGCTTAAAACACTAGTGCTTAGGAAATCTATTGGAGGCAGAAGCAATCAAGGGTAGCTTAGCGTTAGGGTTAGGGTTAGGGTGAGGGTTAGGGTACGGCTTAGGGTACGGGTTCGGGGAGGGGTTCTGGTAGGTCGTAGGGTATGGGTTAGGGTTAGGGTTAGGGTTAGTGTTAGGGTTAGGGCTCGGTTGAGGGTACGGGTTAGGATTAGTGTACGTGTTAGGGTTAGGGTAGGGGTTAGGGTTAGGGAACGCGTTAGGGTGAGGGTAGTTATTAAACCTATCCCACTCTCTAGATACCCCTTAGCACGTAAAGGAATATTATTTGGGGGTCCAGCCATGGAGAAGAGTTTAGACACTAGGAGAAGATAAGGAACACACCCATTATCAAGAAATCACATTAGGATTCTCTTTTTAACCTGTTCCTTAAAACACTAGTTCTTCGGAAATCTATTGGAGGCAGAAGCAGTCAAGGGTAGCTTAGGGTTAGGGTTAGGGTTAGGGTGAGGGTTAGGGTACGGCTTAGGGTACGGGTTCGGGGAGGTGTTCGGGTAGGGCGTAGGGTATGAGTTAGGGTTAGGGTTAGGGGTAGTGTTACGGTTAGGGCTCGGTTTAGGGTACGGGTTAGGATTAGGGTACGCGTTAGGGTTAGGGTAGGGGTTAGGGTTAGGGTATGCGTTAGGGTGAGGGTAGTTATTAAACCTATCCCACTCTCTAGATACCCCTTAGCACGTAAAGGAATATTATTTGGGGGTCCAGCCATGGAGAAGAGTTTAGACACTAGGAGAAGATAAGGACACACCCATTATCACGAAATCACATTAGGATTATCTTTTTAACCTGTTCCTTAAAACACTAGTGCTTAGGAAATCTATTGGAGGCAGAAGCAATCAAGGGTAGCTTAGGGTTAGGGTTAGGGTTAGGGTGAGGGTTAGGGTACGGCTTAGGGTACGGGTTCGGGGAGGGGTTCGGGTAGGGCGTAGGGTATGGGTTAGGGTTAGGGTTAGTGTTAGTGTTAGGGTTAGGGCTCGTTTGAAGGTACGGGTTAGGATTAGGGTACGCGTTAGGGTTAGGGTAGGGGTTAGGGTTAGGGTTCGCTTTATGGTGAGGGTAGTTATTAAACCTATCCCACTCTCTAGATACCACTTAGCACGTAAAGGAATATTATTTGGGGGTCCAGCCATGGAGAAGAGTTTAGATACTAGGAGAAGATAAGGAACACACCCATTATCAAGAAATCACAATATGATTCTCTTTTTAAACTGTTCCTTAAAACACTAGTGCTTAGGAAATCTATTGCAGGCAGAAGCAGTCAAGGGTAGCTTAGGGTTAGGGTTAGGGTTAGGGTTAGGGTGAGGGTTAGGGTACGGCTTAGGGTACGGGTTCGGGGAGGGGTTCGGGTAGGGCGTAGGGTATCGGTTAGGGTTAGGGTTAGGGTTAGTGTTAGGGTTAGGGCTCGGTTTAGGGTACGGGTTAGGATTAGTGTACGCGTTAGTGTTAGGGTAGGGGTTAGGGTAAGGGTACGCGATAGGGTGAGGTTAGTTATTAAACCTATCCCACTCTCTAGATACCCCTTAGCACGTAAAGGAATATTATTTGGGGGTCCAGCCATGGAGAAGAGTTTAGACACTAGGAGAAGTTAAGGAACACACCCATTATCAAGAAATCACATTAGGATTCTCTTTTTAAACTGTTCCTTAAAACACTAGTGCTTAGGAAATCTATTGGAGGCAAAAGCAGTCAAGGGTAGCTTAGGGTTAGGGTTAGGGTTAGGGTGAGGGTTAGGGTACGGCATAGGGTACGGGTTCGGGGAGGGGTTCGCGTAGGGCTTAGGGTATGGTTTAGGGTTAGGGTTAGGGCTAGTGTTAGGGTTAGGGCTCGGTTTAGGGTACGGGTTAGGATTAGGGTACGCATTAGGGTTAGGGTAGGGGTTAGGGTTAGGGTATGCGTTAGGGTGAGGGTAGTTATTAAACCTATCCCACTCTCTAGATACCCCTTAGCACATAAAGGAATATTATTTGGGTGTCCAGGCATGGAGAAGAGTTTAGACACTAGGAGAAGATAAGGAACACACCCATTATCACGAAATCACATTAGGATTCTCTTTTTAACCTGTTCCTTAAAACACTAGTGCTTAGGAAATCTATTGGAGGCAGAAGCAGTCAAGGGTAGCTTAGTGTTAGGGTTAGGGTTAGGGTGAGGGTTAGGGTACGGCTTAGGGTACGGGTTCGGGGAGGGGTTCGGGTAGGGCGTAGGGTATGGGTTAGGGTTAGGGTTAGGACTAGTGTTAGGGTTAGGGCTCCGTTTAGGGTACGGTTTAGGATTAGGGTACGCGTTAGGTTTAGGTATGGGTTAGGGTTAGGGTTAGGGTTAGTGTTAGCGTTTGGGCTCGGTTTAGGGTACGGGTTAGGATTAGGGTACGCGTTAGGGTTAGGGTAGGGGTTAGGGTTAGGGTATGCGTTAGGGTGAGGGTAGTTATTAGACCTATCCCACTCTCTAGATACCCCTTAGCACGTAAAGGAATATTATTTGGGTTTCCAGGCATGGAGAAGAGTTTAGACACTAGGAGAAAATAAGGAACACACCCATTATCACGAAATCACATTAGGATTCTCTTTGTAACCTGTTCCTTAAAACACTAGTGCTTAGGAAATCTATTGGAGGCAGAAGCAGTCAAGGGTAGCTTAGGGTTAGGGTTAGGGTTAGGGTGAGGGTTAGGGTACGGCTTAGGGTACGGGTTCGGGGAGGGGTTCGTGTAGGGCGTAGGGTATGGGTTAGGGTTAGGGTTAGGGTTAGTGTTAGGGTTAGGGCTCGGTTGAGGGTACGGGTTAGGATTAGTGTACGCGTTAGGGTTAGGGTAGGGGTTAGGGTTAGGGAACGCGTTAGGGTGAGGGTAGTTATTAAACCTATCCCACTCTCTAGATACCCCTTAGCACGTAAAGGAATATTATTTGGGGGTCCAGCCATGGAGAAGAGTTTAGACACTAGGAGAAGATAAGGAACACACCCATTATCAAGAAATCACATTAGGATTCTCTTTTTAACCTGTTCCTTAAAACACTAGTTCTTCGGAAATCTATTGGAGGCAGAAGCAGTCAAGGGTAGCTTAGGGTTAGGGTTAGGGTTAGGGTGAGGGTTAGGGTACGGCTTAGGGTACGGGTTCGGGGAGGTGTTCGGGTAGGGCGTAGGGTATGAGTTAGGGTTAGGGTTAGGGCTAGTGTTACGGTTAGGGCTCGGTTTAGGGTACGGGTTAGGATTAGGGTACGCGTTAGGGTTAGGGTAGGGGTTAGGGTTAGGGTATGCGTTAGGGTGAGGGTAGTTATTAAACCTATCCCACTCTCTAGATACCCCTTAGCACATAAAGGAATATTATTTGGGTGTCCAGGCATGGAGAAGAGTTTAGACACTAGGAGAAGATAAGGAACACACCCATTATCACGAAATCACATTAGGATTCTCTTTTTAACCTGTTCCTTAAAACACTAGTGCTTAGGAAATCTATTGGAGGCAGAAGCAGTCAAGGGTAGCTTAGTGTTAGGGTTAGGGTTAGGGTGAGGGTTAGGGTACGGCTTAGGGTACGGGTTCGGGGAGGGGTTCGGGTAGGGCGTAGGGTATGGGTTAGGGTTAGGGTTAGGACTAGTGTTAGGGTTAGGGCTCGGTTTAGGGTACGGTTTAGGATTAGGGTACGCGTTAGGGTTAGGGTAGGGGTTAGGGTTAGGGTATGCGTTAGGGTGAGGGTAGTTATTAAACCTATCCCACTCTCTAGATACCCCTTAGCACGTAAAGGAATATTATTTGGGGGTCCAGCCGTGGAGAAGAGTTTAGACACTAGGAGAAGATAAGGACACACCCATTATCACGAAATCACATTAGGATTCTCTTTTTAACCTGTTCCTTAAAACACTAGTGCTTAGGAAATCTATTGGAGGCAGAAGCAATCAAGGGTAGCTTAGGGTTAGGGTTAGGGTTAGGGTGAGGGTTAGGGTACGGCTTAGGGTACGGGTTCGGGGAGGGGTTCGGGTAGGGCGTAGGGTATGGGTTAGGGTTAGGGTTAAGGTTAGTGTTAGGGTTAGGGCTCGTTTGAGGGTACGGGTTAGGATTAGGGTACGCGTTAGGGTTAGGGTAGGGGTTAGGGTTAGGGTTCGCTTTAGGGTGAGGGTAGTTATTAAACCTATCCCACTCTCTAGATACCCCTTAGCACGTAAAGGAATATTATTTGGGGGTCCAGCTATGGAGAAGAGTTTAGATACTAGGAGAAGATAAGGAACACACCCATTATCAAGAAATCACAATATGATTCTCTTTTTAAACTGTTCCTTAAAACACTAGTGCTTAGGAAATCTATTGCAGGCAGAAGCAGTCAAGGGTAGCTTAGGGTTAGGGTTAGGGTTAGGGTTAGGGTGAGGGTTAGGGTACGGCTTAGGGTACGGGTTCGGGGAGGGGTTCGGGTAGGGCGTAGGGTATGGGTTAGGGTTAGGGTTAGGGTTAGTGTTAGGGTTAGGGCTCGGTTGAGGGTACGAGTTAGGATTAGGGTACGCGTTAGGGTTAGGGTTGGGGTTACGGTTAGGGTACGCGTTAGGGTGAGGGTAGTTATTAAACCTATCCCACTCTCTAGATACCCCTTAGCACGTAAAGGAATATTATTTGGGGGTCCAGCCATGGAGAAGAGTTTAGACACTAGGAGAAGATAAGGAACACACCCATTATCAAGAAATCACATTAGGATTCTCTTTTTAACCTGTTCCTTAAAACACTAGTGCTTAGGAAATCTATTGGAGGCAGAAGCAGTCAAGGGTAGCTTAGGGTTAGGGTTAGGGTTAGGGTGAGGGTTAGGGTACGGCTTAGGGTACGGGTTCGGGGAGGGGTTCGGGTAGGGCGTAGGGTATGGGTTAGGGTTAGGGTTAGGGTTAGTGTTAGGGTTAGGGCTCGGTTTAGGGTACGGGTTAGGATTAGGGTACGCGTTCGTGTTAGGGTAGGGGTTAGGGTAAGGGTACGCGATAGGGTGAGGTTAGTTATTAAACCTATCCCACTCTCTAGATACCCCTTAGCACGTAAAGGAATATTATTTGGGGGTCCAGCCATGGAGAAGAGTTTAGACACTAGGAGCATTTAAGGAACACACCCATTATCAAGAAATCACATTAGGATTCTCTTTTTAAACTGTTCCTTAAAACACTAGTGCTTAGGAAATCTATTGGAGGCAGAAGCAGTCAAGGGTAGCTTAGGGTTAGGGTTAGGGTTAGGGTGAGGGTTAGGGTACGGCTTAGGGTACGGGTTCGGGGAGGGGTTCGTGTAGGGCTTAGGGTATGGGTTAGGGTTAGGGTTAGGGCTAGTGTTAGGGTTAGGGCTCGGTTTAGGGTACGGGTTAGGATTAGGGTACGCATTAGGGTTAGGGTAGGGGTTAGGGTTAGGGTATGCGTTAGGGTGAGGGTAGTTATTAAACCTATCCCACTCTCTAGATACCCCTTAGCACGTAAAGGAATATTATTTGGGTGTCCAGGCATGGAGAAGAGTTTAGACACTAGGAGAAGATAAGGAACACACCCATTATCACGAAATCACATTAGGATTCTCTTTTTAACCTGTTCCTTAAAACACTAGTGCTTAGGAAATCTATTGGAGGCAGAAGCAGTCAAGGGTAGCTTAGTGTTAGGGTTAGGGTTAGGGTGAGGGTTAGGGTACGGCTTAGGGTACGGGTTCGGGGAGGGGTTCGGGTAGGGCGTAGGGTATGGGTTAGGGTTAGGGTTAGGACTAGTGTTAGGGTTAGGGCTCCGTTTAGGGTACGGTTTAGGATTAGGGTACGCGTTAGGGTTAGGTATGGGTTAGGGTTAGGGTTAGGTTAGTGTTAGCGTTTGGGCTCGGTTTAGGGTACGGGTTAGGATTAGGGTACGCGTTAGGGTTAGGGTAGGGGTTAGGGTTAGGGTATGCGTTAGGGTGAGGGTAGTTATTAAACCTATCCCACTCTCTAGATACCCCTTAGCACGTAAAGGAATATTATTTGGGTGTCCAGGCATGGAGAAGAGTTTAGACACTAGGAGAAGATAAGGAACACACCCATTATCACGAAATCACATTAGGATTCTCTTTGTAACCTGTTCCTTAAAACACTAGTGCTTAGGAAATCTATTGGAGGCAGAAGCAGTCAAGGGTAGCTTAGGGTTAGGGTTAGGGTTAGGGTGAGGGTTAGGGTACGGCTTAGGGTACGGGTTCGGGGAGTTGTTCGGGTAGGGTGTAGGGTATGGGTTAGGGTTAGGGTTAGGACTAGTGTTAGGGTTAGGGCTCGGTTTAGGGTACGTGTTAGGATTAGGGTACGCGTTAGGGTTAGGGTAGGGGTTAGGGTTAGGGTATGCGTTAGGGTGACGGTAGTTATTAAACCTATCCCATTCTCTAGATACCCCTTAGCACGTAAAGGAATATTATTTGGGGGTCCAGCCATGGAGAAGAGTTTAGACACTAGGAGAAGATAAGGAACACACCCATTATCAAGAAATCACATTAGGATTCTCTTTTTAACCTGTTCCTTAAAACACTAGTGCTTCGGAAATCTATTGCAGGCAGAAGCAGTCAAGGGTAGCTTAGGGTTAGGGTTAGGGTTAGGGTGAGGGTTAGGGTACGGCTTAGGGTACGGGTTCGGGGAGGGGTTTGGGTAGGGCGTAGGTTATGGGTTAGGGTTAGGTTTAGGACTAGTGTTAGGGTTAGGGCTCGGTTTAGGGTACGGGTTAGGATTAGGGTACGCGTTAGGGTTAGGGTAGGGGTTAGGGTTAGGGTACGCGTTAGGGTTAGGGTAGTTATTAAACCTATCCCACTCTCTAGATACCCCTTAGCACGTAAAGGAATATTATTTGGGGGTCCAGCGGTGGAGAAGAGTTTAGACACTAGGAGAAGATAAGGAACACACCCATTATCAAGAAATCACATTAGGATTCTCTTTTTAACCTGTTCCTTAAAACACTAGTGCTTAGGAAATCTATTGGAGGCAGAAGCAGTCAAGGGTAGCTTAGGGTTAGGGTGAGGGTTAGGGTACGGCTTAGGGTACGGGTTCGGGGAGGGGTTCGGGTAGGGTGTAGGGTATGGGTTAGGGTTAGGGTTAGGGTTAGTGTTAGGGTTAGGGCTCGGTTTAGGGTACGGGTTAGGATTAGGGTACGCGTTCGTGTTAGGGTAGGGGTTAGGGTAAGGGTACGCGATAGGGTGAGGTTAGTTATTAAACCTATCCCACTCTCTAGATACCCCTTAGCACGTAAAGGAATATTATTTGGGGGTCCAGCCATGGAGAAGAGCTTAGACACTAGGAGAAGATAAGGAACACACCCATTATCAAGAAATCACATTAGGATTCTCTTTTTAAACTGTTCCTTAAAACACTAGTGCTTAGGAAATCTATTGGAGGCAAAAGCAGTCAAGGGTAGCTTAGGGTTAGGGTTAGGGTTAGGGTGAGGGTTAGGGTACGGCTTAGGGTACGGGTTCGGGGAGGGGTTCGGGTAGGGCTTAGGGTATGGGTTAGGGTTAGGGTTAGGGCTAGTGTTAGGGTTAGGGCTCGGTTTAGGGTACGGGTTAGGATTAGGGTACGCGTTAGGGTTAGGGTAGGGGTTAGGGTTAGGGTATGCGTTAGGGTGAGGGTAGTTATTAAACCTATCCCACTCTCTAGATACCCCTTAGCACGTAAAGGAATATTATTTGGGTGTCCAGGCATGGAGAAGAGTTTAGACACTAGGAGAAGATAAGGAACACACCCATTATCACGAAATCACATTAGGATTCTCTTTTTAACCTGTTCCTTAAAACACTAGTGCTTAGGAAATCTATTGGAGGCAGAAGCAGTCAAGGGTAGCTTAGTGTTAGGGTTAGGGTTAGGGTGAGGGTTAGGGTACGGCTTAGGGTACGGGTTCGGGGAGGGGTTCGGGTAGGGCGTAGGGTATGGGTTAGGGTTAGGGTTAGGACTAGTGTTAGGGTTAGGGCTCGGTTTAGGGTACGGTTTAGGATTAGGGTACGCATTAGGGTTAGGTATCGGTTAGGGTTAGGGTTAGGGTTAGTGTTAGGGTTTGGGCTCGGTTTAGGGTACGGGTTAGGATTAGGGTACGCGTTAGTGTTAGGGTAGGGGTTAGGGTAAGGGTACGCGATAGGGTGAGGTTATTTATTTAACCTATCCCACTCTCTAGATACCCCTTAGCACGTAAAGGAATATTATTTGGAGGTCCAGCCATGGAGAAGAGTTTAGACACTAGGAGAAGATAAGGAACACACCCATTATCAAGAAATCACATTAGGATTCTCTTTTTAACCTGTTCCTTAAAACACTAGTGCTTAGGAAATCTATTGGAGGCAGAAGCAGTCAAGGGTAGCTTAGGGTTAGGGTTAGGGTTAGGGTGAGGGTTAGGGTACGGCTTAGGGTACGGGTTCGGGGAGGGGTTCGGGTAGGGTGTAGGGTATGGGTTAGGGTTAGGGTTAGGACTAGTGTTAGGGTTAGGGCTCGGTTTAGGGTACGGGTTAGGATTAGGGTACGCGTTAGGGTTAGGGTAGGGGTTAGGGTTAGGGTATGCGTTAGGGTGACGGTAGTTATTAAACCTATCCCACTCTCTAGATACCCCTTAGAACGTAAAGGAATATTATTTGGGGGTCCAGCCATGGAGAAGAGGTTAGACACTAGGAGAAGATAAGGAACACACCCATTATCAAGAAATCACATTAGGATTCTCTTTTTAACCTGTTCCTTAAAACACTAGTGCTTAGGAAATCTATTGGAGGCAGAAGCAATCAAGGGTAGCTTAGGGTTAGGGTTAGGGTTAGGGTGAGGGTTAGGGTACGGCTTAGGGTACGGGTTCGGGGAGGGGTTCGGGTAGGGCGTAGGGTATGGGTTAGGGTTAGGGTTAGGGTTAGTGTTAGGGTTAGGGCTCGGTTGAGGGTACGGGTTAGGATTAGGGTACGCATTAGGGTTAGGGTAGGGGTTAGGGTTAGGGTACGCGTTAGGGTGAGGGTAGTTATTAAACCTATCCCACTCTCTAGATACCCCTTAGCACGTAAAGGAATATTATTTGGGGGTCCAGCCATGGAGAAGAGTTTAGACACTAGGAGAAGATAAGGAACACACCCATTATCAAGAAATCACATTAGGATTCTCTTTTTAACCTGTTCCTTAAAACACTAGTGCTTAGGAAATCTATTGGAGGCAGAAGCAGTCAAGGGTAGCTTAGGGTTAGGGTTAGGGTTAGGGTGAGGGTTAGGGTACGGCTTAGGGTACGGGTTCGGGGAGGGGTTCGGGTAGGGCGTAGGGTATGGGTTAGGGTTAGGGTTAGGGTTAGTGTTAGGGTTTGGGCTCGGTTTAGGATACGGGTTAGGATTAGGGTACGCGTTAGTGTTAGGTTAGGGGTTAGGGTAAGGGTACGCGATAGGGTGAGGTTAGTTATTAAACCTATCCCACTCTCTAGATACCCCTTAGCACGTAAAGGAATATTATTTGGTGGTCCAGCCATGGAGAAGAGTTTAGACACTAGGAGAAGATAAGGAACACACCCATTATCAAGAAATCACATTAGGATTCTCTTTTTAACCTGTTCCTTAAAACACTAGTGCTTAGGAAATCTATTGGAGGCAGAAGCAGTCAAGGGTAGCTTAGGGTTAGGGTTAGGGTTAGGGTGAGGGTTAGGGTACGGCTTAGGGTACGGGTTCGGGGAGGGGTTCGGGTAGGGTGTAGGGTATGGGTTAGGGTTAGGGTTAGGACTAGTGTGAGGGTTAGGGCTCGGTTTAGGGTACGGGTTAGGATTAGGGTACGCGTTAGGGTTAGGGTAGGGGTTAGGGTTAGGGTATGCGTTAGGGTGACGGTAGTTATTAAACCTATCCCACTCTCTAGATACCCCTTAGCACGTAAAGGAATATTATTTGGGGGTCCAGCCATGGAGAAGAGGTTAGACACTAGGAGAAGATAAGGAACACACCCATTATCAAGAAATCACATTAGGATTCTCTTTTTAACCTGTTCCTTAAAACACTAGTGCTTAGGAAATCTATTGGAGGCAGAAGCAGTCAAGGGTAGCTTAGGGTTAGGGTTAGGGTTAGGGTGAGGGTTAGGGTACGGCTTAGGGTACGGGTTCGGGGAGGGGTTCGGGTAGGGCGTAGGGTATGGGTTAGGGTTAGGGTTAGGGTTAGTGTTAGGGTTAGGGCTCGGTTTAGGGTACGGGTTAGGATTAGGGTACGCGTTCGTGTTAGGGTAGGGGTTAGGGTAAGGGTACGCGATAGGGTGAGGTTAGTTATTAAACCTATCCCACTCTCTAGATACCCCTTAGCACGTAAAGGAATATTATTTGGGGGTCCAGCCATGGAGAAGAGTTTAGACACTAGGAGAAGTTAAGGAACACACCCATTATCAAGAAATCACATTAGGATTCTCTTTTTAAACTGTTCCTTAAAACACTAGTGCTTAGGAAATCTATTGGAGGCAAAAGCAGTCAAGGGTAGCTTAGGGTTAGGGTTAGTGTTAGGGTGAGGGTTAGGGTACGGCTTAGGGTACGGGTTCGGGGAGGGGTTCGCGTAGGGCTTAGGGTATGGGTTAGGGGTAGGGTTAGGGCTAGTGTTAGGGTTAGGGCTCGTTTGAGGGTACGGGTTAGGATTAGGGTACGCGTTAGGGTTAGGGTAGGGGTTAGGGTTAGGGTTCGCTTTAGGGTGAGGGTAGTTATTAAACCTATCCCACTCTCTAGATACCCCTTAGCACGTAAAGGAATATTATTTGGGGGTCCAGCTATGGAGAAGAGTTTAGATACTAGGAGAAGATAAGGAACACACCCATTATCAAGAAATCACAATATGATTCTCTTTTTAAACTGTTCCTTAAAACACTAGTGCTTAGGAAATCTATTGCAGGCAGAAGCAGTCAAGGGTAGCTTAGGGTTAGGGTTAGGGTTAGGGTTAGGGTGAGGGTTAGGGTACGGCTTAGGGTACGGGTTCGGGGAGGGGTTCGGGTAGGGCGTAGGGTATGGGTTAGGGTTAGGGTTAGGGTTAGTGTTAGGGTTAGGGCTCGGTTGAGGGTACGAGTTAGGATTAGGGTACGCGTTAGGGTTAGGGTTGGGGTTACGGTTAGGGTACGCGTTAGGGTGAGGGTAGTTATTAAACCTATCCCACTCTCTAGATACCCCTTAGCACGTAAAGGAATATTATTTGGGGGTCCAGCCATGGAGAAGAGTTTAGACACTAGGAGAAGATAAGGAACACACCCATTATCAAGAAATCACATTAGGATTCTCTTTTTAACCTGTTCCTTAAAACACTAGTGCTTAGGAAATATATTGGAGGCAGAAGCAGTCAAGGGTAGCTTAGGGTTAGGGTTAGGGTTAGGGTGAGGGTTAGGGTACGGCTTAGGGTACGGGTTCGGGGAGGGGTTCGGGTAGGGCGTAGGGTATGGGTTAGGGTTAGGGTTAGGGTTAGTGTTAGGGTTAGGGCTCGGTTTAGGGTACGGGTTAGGATTAGGGTACGCGTTCGTGTTAGGGTAGGGGTTAGGGTAAGGGTACGCGATAGGGTGAGGTTAGTTATTAAACCTATCCCACTCTCTAGATACCCCTTAGCACGTAAAGGAATATTATTTGGGGGTCCAGCCATGGAGAAGAGTTTAGACACTAGGAGAATTTAAGGAACACACCCATTATCAAGAAATCACATTAGGATTCTCTTTTTAAACTGTTCCTTAAAACACTAGTGCTTAGGAAATCTATTGGAGGCAGAAGCAGTCAAGGGTAGCTTAGGGTTAGGGTTAGGGTTAGGGTGAGGGTTAGGGTACGGCTTAGGGTACGGGTTCGGGGAGGGGTTCGTGTAGGGCTTAGGGTATGGGTTAGGGTTAGGGTTAGGGCTAGTGTTAGGGTTAGGGCTCGGTTTAGGGTACGGGTTAGGATTAGGGTACGCATTAGAGTTAGGGTAGGGGTTAGGGTTAGGGTATGCGTTAGGGTGAGGGTAGTTACTAAACCTATCCCACTCTCTAGATACCCCTTAGCACGTAAAGGAATATTATTTGGGTGTCCAGGCATGGAGAAGAGTTTAGACACTAGGAGAAGATAAGGAACACACCCATTATCACGAAATCACATTAGGATTCTCTTTTTAACCTGTTCCTTAAAACACTAGTGCTTAGGAAATCTATTGGAGGCAGAAGCAGTCAAGGGTAGCTTAGTGTTAGGGTTAGGGTTAGGGTGAGGGTTAGGGTACGGCTTAGGGTACGGGTTCGGGGAGGGGTTCGGGTAGGGCGTAGGGTATGGGTTAGGGTTAGGGTTAGGACTAGTGTTAGGGTTAGGGCTCCGTTTAGGGTACGGTTTAGGATTAGGGTACGCGTTAGGGTTAGGTATGGGTTAGGGTTAGGGTTAGGTTAGTGTTAGCGTTTGGGCTCGGTTTAGGGTACGGGTTAGGATTAGGGTACGCGTTAGGGTTAGGGTAGGGGTTAGGGTTAGGGTATGCGTTAGGGTGAGGGTAGTTATTAAACCTATCCCACTCTCTAGATACCCCTTAGCACGTAAAGGAATATTATTTGGGTGTCCAGGCATGGAGAAGAGTTTAGACACTAGGAGAAGATAAGGAACACACCCATTATCACGAAATCACATTAGGATTCTCTTTGTAACCTGTTCCTTAAAACACTAGTGCTTAGGAAATCTATTGGAGGCAGAAGCAGTCAAGGGTAGCTTAGGGTTAGGGTTAGGGTTAGGGTGAGGGTTAGGGTACGGCTTAGGGTACGGGTTCGGGGAGTTGTTCGGGTAGGGTGTAGGGTATGGGTTAGGGTTAGGGTTAGGACTAGTGTTAGGGTTAGGGCTCGGTTTAGGGTACGGGTTAGGATTAGGGTACGCGTTAGGGTTAGGGTAGGGGTTAGGGTTAGGGTATGCGTTAGGGTGACGGTAGTTATTAAACCTATCCCATTCTCTAGATACCCCTTAGCACGTAAAGGAATATTATTTGGGGGTCCAGCCATGGAGAAGAGTTTAGACACTAGGAGAAGATAAGGAACACACCCATTATCAAGAAATCACATTAGGATTCTCTTTTTAACCTGTTCCTTAAAACACTAGTGCTTCGGAAATCTATTGGAGGCAGAAGCAATCAAGGGTAGCTTAGGGTTAGGGTTAGGGTTAGGGTGAGGGTTAGGGTACGGCTTAGGGTACGGGTTCGGGGAGGGGTTCGGGTAGGGCGTATGGTATGGGTTAGGGTTAGGGTTAGGGTTAGTGTTAGGGTTAGGGCTCGGTTGAGGGTACGGGTTAGGATTAGGGTACGCGTTAGGGTTAGGGTAGGGGTTAGGGTTAGGGTACGCGTTAGGGTTATGGTAGTTATTAAACCTATCCCACTCTCTAGATACCCCTTAGCACGTAAAGGAATATTATTTGGGGGTCCAGCCGTGGAGAAGAGTTTAGACACTAGGAGAAGATAAGGAACACACCCATTATCAAGAAATCACATTAGGATTCTCTTTTTAACCTGTTCCTTAAAACACTAGTGCTTAGGAAATCTATTGGAGGCAGAAGCAGTCAAGGGTAGCTTAGGGTTAGGGTGAGGGTTAGGGTACGGCTTAGGGTACGGGTTCGGGGAGGGGTTCGGGTAGGGTGTAGGGTATGGGTTAGGGTTAGGGTTAGGGTTAGTGTTAGGGTTAGGGCTCGGTTTAGGGTACGGGTTAGGATTAGGGTACGCGTTAGGGTTAGGGTAGGGGTTAGGGTTAGGGTATGCGTTAGGGTGACGGTAGTTATTAAACCTATCCAACTCTCTAGATACCCCTTAGCACGTAAAGGAATATTATTTGGGGGTCCAGCCATGGAGAAGAGGTTAGACACTAGGAGAAGATAAGGAACACACCCATTACCAAGAAATCACATTAGGATTCTCTTTTTAACCTGTTCCTTAAAACACTAGTGCTTAGGAAATCTATTGGAGGCAGAAGCAATCAAGGGTAGCTTAGGGTTAGGGTTAGGGTTAGGGTGAGGGTTAGGGTACGGCTTAGGGTACGGGTTCGGGGAGGGGTTCGGGTAGGGCGTATGGTATGGGTTAGGGTTAGGGTTAGGGTTAGTGTTAGGGTTAGGGCTCGGTTGAGGGTACGGGCTAGGATTAGGGTACGCGTTAGGGTTAGGGTACGGGTTAGGGTTAGGGTACGCGTTAGGGTTAGGGTAGTTATTAAACCTATCCCACTCTCTAGATACCCCTTAGCACGTAAAGGAATATTATTTGGGGGTCCAGCCGTGGAGAAGAGTTTAGACACTAGGAGAAGATAAGGAACACACCCATTATCAAGAAATCACATTAGGATTCTCTTTTTAACCTGTTCCTTAAAACACTAGTGCTTAGGAAATCTATTGGAGGCAGAAGCAGTCAAGGGTAGCTTAGGGTTAGGGTGAGGGTTAGGGTACGGCTTAGGGTACGGGTTCGGGGAGGGGTTCGGGTAGGGTGTAGGGTATGGGTTAGGGTTAGGGTTAGGGTTAGTGTTAGGGTTAGGGCTCGGTTTAGGGTACGGGTTAGGATTAGGGTACGCGTTCGTGTTAGGGTAGGGGTTAGGGTTAGGGTTAGGGTTAGTGTTAGCGTTTGGGCTCGGTTTAGGGTACGGGTTAGGATTAGGGTACGCGTTAGGGTTAGGTAGGGGTTAGGGTTAGGGTTAGGGTTAGTGTTAGGATTAGGGCTCGGTTTAGGGTATGGGTTAGGATTAGGGTACGCGTTCGTGTTAGGGTAGGGGTTAGGGTAAGGGTACGCGATAGGGTGAGGTTAGTTATTAAACCTATCCCACTCTCTAGATACCCCTTAGCACGTAAAGGAATATTATTTGGGGGTCCAGCCATGGAGAAGAGTTTAGATACTAGGAGAAGATAAGGAACACACCCATTATCAAGAAATCACAATATGATTCTCTTTTTAAACTGTTCCTTAAAACACTAGTGCTTAGGAAATCTATTGCAGGCAGAAGCAGTGAAGGGTAGCTTAGGGTTAGGGTTAGGGTTAGGGTTAGTGTGAGGGTTAGGGTACGGCTTAGGGTACGGTTTCGGGGAGGGGTTCGGGTAGGGCGTAGGGTCTGGGTTAGGGTTAGGGTTAGGATTAGTGTTAGGTTTAGGGCTCGGTTGAGGGTACGGGTTAGGATTAGGGTACGCGTTAGGGTTAGGGTTGGGGTTACGGTTAGGGTACGCGTTAGGGTGAGGGTAGTTATTAAACCTATCCCACTCTCTAGATACCCCTTAGCACGTAAAGGAATATTATTTGGGGGTCCAGCCATGGAGAAGAGTTTAGACACTAGGAGAAGATAAGGAACACACCCATTATCAAGAAATCACATTAGGATTCTCTTTTTAACCTGTTCCTTAAAACACTAGTGCTTAGGAAATCTATTGGAGGCAGAAGCAGTCAAGGGTAGCTTAGGGTTAGGGTTAGGGTTAGGGTGAGGGTTAGGGTACGGCTTAGGGTACGGGTTCGGGGAGGGGTTCGGGTAGGGCGTAGGGTATGGGTTAGGGTTAGGGTTAGGGTTAGTGTTAGGGTTAGGGCTCGGTTTAGGGTACGGGTTAGGATTAGGGTACGCGTTCGTGTTAGGGTAGGGGTTAGGGTAAGTGTACGCGATAGGGTGAGGTTAGTTATTAAACCTATCCCACTCTCTAGATACCCCTTAGCACGTAAAGGAGTATTATTTGGGGGTCCAGCCATGGAGAAGAGTTTAGACACTAGGAGAAGATAAGGAACACACCCATTATCAAGAAATCACATTAGGATTCTCTTTTTAAACTGTTCCTTAAAACACTAGTGCTTAGGAAATCTATTGGAGGCAAAAGCAGTCAAGGGTAGCTTAGGGTTAGGGTTAGGGTTAGGGTGAGGGTTAGGGTACGGCTTAGGGTACGGGTTCGGGGAGGGGTTCGTGTAGGGCTTAGGGTATGGGTTAGGGTTAGGGTTAGGGCTAGTGTTAGGGTTAGGGCTCGGTTTAGGGTACGGGTTAGGATTAGGGTACGCGTTAGGGTTAGGGTAGGGGTTAGGGTTAGGGTATGCGTTAGGGTGACGGTAGTTATTAAACCTATCCCATTCTCTAGATACCCCTTAGCACGTAAAGGAATATTATTTGGGGGTCCAGCCATGGAGAAGAGTTTAGACACTAGGAGAAGATAAGGAACACACCCATTATCAAGAAATCACATTAGGATTCTCTTTTTAACCTGTTCCTTAAAACACTAGTGCTTCGGAAATCTATTGCAGGCAGAAGCAGTCAAGGGTAGCTTAGGGTTAGGGTTAGGGTTAGGGTGAGGGTTAGGGTACGGCTTAGGGTACGGGTTCGGGGAGGGGTTTGGGTAGGGCGTAGGTTATGGGTTAGGGTTAGGTTTAGGACTAGTGTTAGGGTTAGGGCTCGGTTTAGGGTACGGGTTAGGATAAGGGTACGCGTTAGGGTTAGGGTAGGGGTTAGGGTTAGGGTATGCGTTAGGGTGACGGTAGTTATTAAACCTATCCCACTCTCTAGATACCCCTTAGCACGTAAAGGAATATTATTTGGGGGTCCAGCCATGGAGAAGAGGTTAGACACTAGGAGAAGATAAGGAACACACCGATTATCAAGAAATCACATTAGGATTCTCTTTTTAACCTGTTCCTTAAAACACTAGTGCTTAGGAAATCTATTGGAGGCAGAAGCAATCAAGGGTAGCTTAGGGTTAGGGTTAGGGTTAGGGTGAGGGTTAGGGTACGGCTTAGGGTACGGGTTCGGGGAGGGGTTCGGGTAGGGCGTAGGGTATGGGTTAGGGTTAGGGTTAGGGTTAGTGTTAGGGTTAGGGCTCGATTGAGGGTACGGGTTAGGATTAGTGTACGCGTTAGGGTTAGGGTAGGGGTAAGGGTTAGGGAACGCGTTAGGGTGAGGGTAGTTATTAAACCTATCCCACTCTCTAGATACCCCTTAGCACGTAAAGGAATATTATTTGGGGGTCCAGCCATGGAGAAGAGTTTAGACACTAGGAGAAGATAAGGAACACACCCATTATCAAGAAATCACATTAGGATTCTCTTTTTAACCTGTTCCTTAAAACACTAGTTCTTCGGAAATCTATTGGAGGCAGAAGCAGTCAAGGGTAGCTTAGGGTTAGGGTTAGGGTTAGGGTGAGGGTTAGGGTACGGCTTAGGGTACGGGTTCGGGGAGGTGTTCGGGTAGGGCCTAGGGTATGAGTTAGGGTTAGGGTTAGGGCTAGTGTTACGGTTAGGGCTCGGTTTAGGGTACGGGTTAGGATTAGGGTACGCGTTAGGGTTAGGGTAGGGGTTAGGGTTAGGGTATGCGTTAGGGTGAGGGTAGTTATTAAACCTATCCCACTCTCTAGATACCCCTTAGCACGTAAAGGAATATTATTTGGGTGTCCAGGCATGGAGAAGAGTTTAGACACTAGGAGAAGATAAGGAACACACCCATTATCAAGAAATCACATTAGGATTCTCTTTTTAACCTGTTCCTTAAAACACTAGTGCTTCGGAAATCTATTGCAGGCAGAAGCAGTCAAGGGTAGCTTAGGGTTAGCGTTAGGGTTAGGGTGAGGGTTAGGGTACGGCTTAGGGTACGGGTTCGGGGACGGGTTTGGGTAGGGCGTAGGTTATGGGTTAGGGTTAGGTTTAGGACTAGTGTTAGGGTTAGGGCTCGGTTTAGGGTACGGGTTAGGATTAGGGTACGTGTTAGGGTTAGGGTAGGGGTTAGGGTTAGGGTATGCGTTAGGGTGACGGTAGTTATTAAACCTATCCCGCTCTCTAGATACCCCTTAGCACGTAAAGGAATATTATTTGGGGGTCCAGCCATGGAGAAGAGGTTAGACACTAGGAGAAGATAAGGAACACACCCATTATCAAGAAATCACATTAGGATTCTCTTTTTAACCTGTTCCTTAAAACACTAGTGCTTAGGAAATCTATTGGAGGCAGAAGCAATCAAGGGTAGCTTAGGGTTAGGGTTAGGGTTAGGGTGAGGGTTAGGGTACGGCTTAGGGTACGGGTTCGGGGAGGGGTTCGGGTAGGGCGTATGGTATGGGTTAGGGTTAGGGTTAGGGTTAGTGTTAGGGTTAGGGCTCGGTTGAGGGTACGGTTTAGGATTAGGGTACGCGTTAGGGTTAGGGTAGGGGTTACGGTTAGGGTACGCGTTAGGGTGAGGGTAGTTATTAAACCTATCCCACTCTCTAGATACCCCTTAGCACGTAAAGGAATATTATTTGGGGGTCCAGCCAATGAGAAGAGTTTAGACACTAGGAGAAGATAAGGAACACACCCATTATCAAGAAATCACATTAGGATTCTCTTTTTAACCTGTTCCTTAAAACACTAGTGCTTAGGAAATCTATTGGAGGCAGAAGCAGTCAAGGGTAGCTTAGGGTTAGGGTGAGGGTTAGGGTACGGCTTAGGGTACGGGTTCGGGGAGGGGTTCGGGTAGGGCGTAGGGTATGGGTTAGGGTTAGGG
Organism: Balaenoptera acutorostrata; assembly: GCF_949987535.1. Lineage (NCBI taxonomy): Eukaryota > Metazoa > Chordata > Mammalia > Artiodactyla > Balaenopteridae > Balaenoptera > Balaenoptera acutorostrata. The sequence goes on from NW_026645564.1 coordinate 131,008, forward strand.
TTAGGACTAGTGTTAGGGTTAGGGCTCGGTTTAGGGTACGGTTTAGGATTAGGGTACGTGTTAGGGTTAGGTATGGGTTAGGGTTAGGGTTAGGGTTAGTGTTAGGGTTTGGGCTCGGTTTAGGGTACGGGTTAGGATTAGGGTACGCGTTAGTGTTAGGGTAGGGGTTAGGGTAAGGGTACGCGATAGGGTGAGGTTAGTTATTAAACCTATCCCACTCTCTAGACACCCCTTAGCACGTAAAGGAATATTATTTGGTGGTCCAGCCATGGAGAAGAGTTTAGACACTAGGAGAAGATCAGGAACACACCCATTATCAAGAAATCACATTAGGATTCTCTTTTTAACCTGTTCCTTAAAACACTAGTGCTTAGGAAATCTATTGGAGGCAGAAGCAGTCAAGGGTAGCTTAGGGTTAGGGTTAGGGTTAGGGTGAGGGTTAGGGTACGGCTTAGGGTACGGGTTCGGGGAGGGGTTCGGGTAGGGTGTAGGGTATGGGTTAGGGTTAGGGTTAGGACTAGTGTTAGGGTTAGGGCTCGGTTTAGGGTACGGGTTAGGATTAGGGTACGCGTTAGGGTTAGGGTAGGGGTTAGGGTTAGGGTATGCGTTAGGGTGACGGTAGTTATTAAACCTATCCCACTCTCTAGATACCCCTTAGAACGTAAAGGAATATTATTTGGGGGTCCAGCCATGGAGAAGAGTTTAGACACTAGGAGAAGATAAGGAACACACCCATTATCAAGAAATCACATTAGGATTCTCTTTTTAAACTGTTCCTTAAAACACTAGTGCTTAGGAAATCTATTGGAGGCAAAAGCAGTCAAGGGTAGCTTAGGGTTAGGGTTAGGGTTAGGGTGAGGGTTAGGGTACGGCTTAGGGTACGGGTTCGGGGAGGGGTTCGGGTAGGGCTTAGGGTATGGGTTAGGGTTAGGGTTAGGGCTAGTGTTAGGGTTAGGGCTCGGTTTAGGGTACGGGTTAGGATTAGGGTACGCGTTAGGGTTAGGGTAGGGGTTAGGGTTAGGGTATGCGTTAGGGTGAGGGTAGTTATTAAACCTATCCCACTCTCTAGATACCCCTTAGCACGTAAAGGAATATTATTTGGGTGTCCAGGCATGGAGAAGAGTTTAGACACTAGGAGAAGATAAGGAACACACCCATTATCACGAAATCACATTAGGATTCTCTTTTTAACCTGTTCCTTAAAACACTAGTGCTTAGGAAATCTATTGGAGGCAGAAGCAGTCAAGGGTAGCTTAGTGTTAGGGTTAGGGTTAGGGTGAGGGTTAGGGTACGGCTTAGGGTACGGGTTCGGGGAGGGGTTCGGGTAGGGCGTAGGGTATGGGTTAGGGTTAGGGTTAGGACTAGTGTTAGGGTTAGGGCTCGGTTTAGGGTACGGTTTAGGATTAGGGTACGCGTCAGGGTTAGGTATGGGTTAGGGTTAGGGTTAGTGTTAGTGTTAGGGTTTGGGCTCGGTTTAGGGTACGGGTTAGGATTAGGGTACGCGTTAGTGTTAGGGTAGGGGTTAGGGTAAGGGTACGCGATAGGGTGAGGGTAGTTATTAAACCTATCCCACTCTCTAGATACCCCTTAGCACGTAAAGGAATATTATTTGGGGGTCCAGCCATGGAGAAGAGTTTAGACACTAGGAGAAGATAAGGAACACACCCATTATCAAGAAATCACATTAGGATTCTCTTTTTAACCTGTTCCTTAAAACACTAGTGCTTAGGAAATCTATTGGAGGCAGAAGCAGTCAAGGGTAGCTTAGGGTTAGGGTTAGGGTTAGGGTGAGGGTTAGGGTACGGCTTAGGGTACGGGTTCGGGGAGGGGTTCGGGTAGGGCGTAGGGTATGGGTTAGGGTTAGGGTTAGGACTAGTGTTAGGGTTAGGGCTCGGTTTAGGGTACGGGTTAGGATTAGGGTATGCGTTAGGGTTAGGGAAGGGGTTAGGGATAGGGTACGCGTTAGGGTGAGGGTAGTTATTAAACCTATCCCACCCTCTAGATACCCCTTAGCACGTAAAGGAATATTATTTGGGGGTCCAGCCATGGAGAAGCGTTTAGACACTAGGAGAAGATAAGGAACACACCCATTATCACGAAATCACATTAGGATTCTCTTTTTAACCTGTTCCTTAAAACACTAGTGCTTAGGAAATCTATTGGAGGCAGAAGCAATCAAGGGTAAGTTAGGGTTAGGGTTAGGGTTAGGGTGAGGGTTAGGGTACGGCTTAGGGTACGGGTTCGGGGAGGGGTTCGGGTAGGGCGTAGGGTATGGTTTAGGGTTAGGGTTAGGGTTAGTGTTAGGGTTAGGGCTCGGTTGAGTGTACGGGTTAGGATTAGGGTACGCGTTAGGGTTAGGGTAGGGGTTAGGGTTAGGGTACGCTTTAGGGTGAGGGTAGTTATTAAACCTATCCCACTCGCTAGATACCCCTTAGCACGTAAAGGAATATTATTTGGGGGTCCAGCCATGGAGAAGAGTTTAGATACTAGGAGAAGATAAGGAACACACCCATTATCAAGAAATCACAATATGATTCTCTTTTTAAACTGTTCCTTAAAACACTAGTGCTTAGGAAATCTATTGCAGGCAGAAGCACTCAAGGGTAGCTTAGGGTTAGGGTTAGGGTTAGGGTGAGGGTTAGGGTACGGCTTAGGGTACGGGTTCGGGGAGGGGTTCGGGTAGGGCGTAGGGTATGGGTTAGGGCTAGGGTTAGGACTAGTGTTAGGGTTAGGGCTCGGTTTAGGGTACGGGTTAGGATTAGGGTACGCGTTAGGGTTAGGGTAGGGGTTAGGGTTAGGGTACGCTTCAGGGTGAGGGTAGTTATTAAACCTACCCCACTCTCTAGATACCCCTTAGCACGTAAAGGAATATTATTTGGGGGTCCAGCCATGGAGAAGAGGTTAGACACTAGGAGAAGATAAGGAACACACCCATTATCAAGAAATCACATTAGGATTCTCTTTTTAACCTGTTCCTTAAAACACTAGTGCTTAGGAAATCTATTGGAGGCAGAAGCAGTCAAGGGTAGCTTAGTGTTAGGGTTAGGGTTAGGGTGAGGGTTAGGGTACGGCTTAGGGTACGGGTTCGGGGAGGGGTTCGGGTAGGGCGTAGGGTATGGGTTAGGGTTAGGGTTAGGGCTAGTGTTAGGGTTAGGGCTCGATTTAGGGTACGGGTTAGGATTAGGGTACGCGTTAGGGTTAGGGTAGGGGTTAGGGTTAGGGTATGCATTAGGGTGAGGGTAGTTATTAAACCTATCCCACTCTCTAGATACACCTTAGCACGTAAAGGAATATTATTTGGGTGTCCAGGCATGGAGAAGAGTTTAGACACTAGGAGAAGATAAGGAACACACCCATTATCACGAAATCACATTAGGATTCTCTTTTTAACCTGTTCCTTAAAACACTAGTGCTTAGGAAATCTATTGGAGGCAGAAGCAGTCAAGGGTAGCTTAGTGTTAGGGTTAGGGTTAGGGTGAGGGTTAGGGTACGGCTTAGGGTACGGGTTCGGGTAGGGGTTCGGGTAGGGCGTAGGGTATGGGTTAGGGTTAGGGTTAGGACTAGTGTTAGGGTTAGGGCTCGGTTTAGGGTACGGGTTAGGATTAGGGTATGCGTTAGGGTTAGGGTAGGGGTTAGGGTTAGGGTATGCGTTAGGGTGAGGGTAGTTATTAAACCTATCCCACTCTCTAGATACCCCTTAGCACGTAAAGGAATATTATTTGGGGGTCCAGCCATGGAGAAGAGTTTAGACACTAGGAGAAGATAAGGAACACACCCATTATCACGAAATCACATTAGGATTCTCTTTTTAACCTGTTCCTTAAAACACTAGTGCTTAGGAAATCTATTGGAGGCAGAAGCAATCAAGGGTAGCTTAGGGTTAGGGTTAGGGTTAGGGTGAGGGTTAGGGTACGGCTTAGGGTACGGGTTCGGGGAGGGGTTCGGGTAGGGCGTAGGGTATGGTTTAGGGTTAGGGTTAGGGTTAGTGTTAGGGTTAGGGCTCGGTTGAGGGTACGGGTTAGGATTAGGGTACGCGTTAGGGATAGGGTAGGGGTTAGGGTTAGGGTACGCTTTAGGGTGAGGGTAGTTATTAAACCTATCCCACACTCTAGATACCCCTTAGCACGTAAAGGAATATTATTTGGGGGTCCAGCCATGGAGAAGAGTTTAGATACTAGGAGAAGATAAGGAACACACCCATTATCAAGAAATCACAATATGATTCTCTTTTTAAACTGTTCCTTAAAACACTAGTGCTTAGGAAATCTATTGCAGGCAGAAGCAGTCAAGGGTAGCTTAGGGTTAGGGTTAGAGTTAGGGTGAGGGTTAGGGTACAGCTTAGGGTACGGGTTCGGGGAGGGGTTCGGGTAGGGTGTAGGGTATGGGTTAGGGTTAGGGTTAGGGTTAGTGTTAGGGTTAGGGCTCGGTTTAGGGTACGGGTTAGGATTAGGGTACGCGTTCGTGTTAGCGTAGGGGTTAGGGTAAGCGTACGCGATAGGGTGAGGTTAGTTATTAAACCTATCCCACTCTCTAGATACCCCTTAGCACGTAAAGGAATATTATTTGGGGGTCCACCCATGGAGAAGAGTTTAGACACTAGGAGAAGATAAGGAACACACCCATTATCAAGAAATCACATTAGGATTCTCTTTTTAAACTGTTCCTTAAAACACTAGTGCTTAGGAAATCTATTGGAGGCAAAAGCAGTCAAGGGTAGCTTAGGGTTAGGGTTAGGGTTATGGTGAGGGTTAGGGTACGGCTTAGGGTACGGGTTCGGGGAGGGGTTCGGGTAGGGCTTAGGGTATGGGTTAGGGTTAGGGCTAGTGTTAGGGTTAGGGCTCGGTTTAGGGTACGGGTTAGGATTAGGGTACGCGTTAGGGTTAGGGTAGGGGTTAGGGTTAGGGTATGCGTTAGGGTGAGGGTAGTTATTAAACCTATCCCACTCTCTAGATACCCCTTAGCACGTAAAGGAATATTATTTGGGTGTCGAGGCATGGAGAAGAGTTTAGACACTAGGAGAAGATAAGGAACACACCCATTATCACGAAATCACATTAGGATTCTCTTTTTAACCTGTTCCTTAAAACACTAGTGCTTAGGAAATCTATTGGAGGCAGAAGCAGTCAAGGGTAGCTTAGTGTTAGGGTTAGGGTTAGGGTGAGGGTTAGGGTACGGCTTAGGGTACGGGTTCGGGGAGGGGTTCGGGTAGGGCGTAGGGTATAGGTTAGGGTTAGGGTTAGGATTAGTGTTAGGGTTAGGGCTCGGTTTAGGGTACGGGTTAGGATTAGGGTACGCGTTAGGGTTAGGTATGGGTTAGGGTTAGGGTTAGGGTTAGTGTTAGGGTTTGGGCTCGGTTTAGGGTACGTGTTAGGATTAGGGTACGCGTTAGTGTTAGGGTAGGGGTTAGGGTAAGGGTACGCGATAGGGTGAGGTTAGTTATTAAACCTATCCCACTCTCTAGATACCCCTTAGCACGTAAAGGAATATTATTTGGTGGTCCAGCCATGGAGAAGAGTTTAGACACTAGGAGAAGATAAGGAACACACCCATTATCAAGAAATCACATTAGGATTCTCTTTTTAACCTGTTCCTTAAAACACTAGTGCTTAGGAAATCTATTGGAGGCAGAAGCAGTCAAGGGTAGCTTAGGGTTAGGGTTAGGGTTAGGGTGAGGGTTAGGGTACGGCTTAAGGTACGGGTTCGGGGAGGGGTTCGGGTAGGGTGTAGGGTATGGGTTTGGGTTAGGGTTAGGACTAGTGTTAGGGTTAGGGCTCGGTTTAGGGTACGGGTTAGGATTAGGGTACGCGTTAGGGTTAGGGTAGGTGTTAGGGTTAGGGTATGCATTAGGGTGACGGTAGTTATTAAACCTATCCCACTCTCTAGATACCCCTTAGCACGTAAAGGAATATTATTTGGGGGTCTAGCCATGGAGAAGAGGTTAGACACTAGGAGAAGATAAGGAACACACCCATTATCAAGAAATCACATTAGGATTCTCTTTTTAACCTGTTCCTTAAAACACTAGTGCTTAGGAAATCTACTGGAGGCAGAAGCAATCAAGGGTAGCTTAGGGTTAGGGTTAGGGTTAGGGTGAGGGTTAGGGTACGGCTTAGGGTACGGGTTCGGGGAGGGGTTCGGGTAGGGCGTAGGGTATGGGTTAGGGTTAGGGTTAGGGTTAGTGTTAGGGTTAGGGCTCGGTTGAGGGTACGGGTTAGGATTAGGGTACGCGTTAGGGTTAGGGTAGGGGTTAGGGTTAGGGTACGCGTGAGGGTGAGGGTAGTTATTAAACCTATCCCACTCTCTAGATACCCCTTAGCACGTAAAGGAATATTATTTGGGGGTCCAGCCATGGAAAAGAGTTTAGACACTAGGAGAAGATAAGGAACACACCCATTATCACGAAATCACATTAGGATTCTCTTTTTAACCTGTTCCTTAAAACACTAGTGCTTAGGAAATCTATTGGAGGCAGAAGCAGTCAAGGGTAGCTTAGTGTTAGGGTTAGGGTTAGGGTGAGGGTTAGGGTACAGCTTAGCGTACGGGTTCGGGGAGTGGTTCGGGTAGGGCGTAGGGTATGGGTTAGGGCTAGGGTTAGGACTAGTGTTAGGGTTAGGGCTCGGTTTAGGGTACGGGTTAGGATTAGGGTACGCGTTAGGGTTAGGGTAGGGGTTAGGGTTAGGGTACGCTTCAGGGTGAGGGTAGTTATTAAACCTACCCCACTCTCTAGATACCCCTTAGCACGTAAAGGAATATTATTTGGGGGTCCAGCCATGGAGAAGAGGTTAGACACTAGGAGAAGATAAGGAACACACCCATTATCAAGAAATCACATTAGGATTCTCTTTTTAACCTGTTCCTTAAAACACTAGTGCTTAGGAAATCTATTGGAGGCAGAAGCAGTCAAGGGTAGCTTAGTGTTAGGGTTAGGGTTAGGGTGAGGGTTAGGGTACGGCTTAGGGTACGGGTTCGGGGAGGGGTTCGGGTAGGGCGTAGGGTATGGGTTAGGGTTAGGGTTAGGGCTAGTGTTAGGGTTAGGGCTCGATTTAGGGTACGGGTTAGGATTAGGGTACGCGTTAGGGTTAGGGTAGGGGTTAGGGTTAGGGTATGCATTAGGGTGAGGGTAGTTATTAAACCTATCCCACTCTCTAGATACACCTTAGCACGTAAAGGAATATTATTTGGTGGTCCAGCCATGGAGAATGGTTTAGACACTAGGAGAAGATAAGGAACACACCCATTATCACGAAATCACATTAGGATTCTCTTTTTAACCTGTTCCTTAAAACACTAGTGCTTAGGAAATCTATTGGAGGCAGAAGCAGTCAAGGGTAGCTTAGTGTTAGGGTTAGGGTTAGGGTGAGGGTTAGGGTACGGCTTAGGGTACGGGTTCGGGTAGGGGTTCGGGTAGGGCGTAGGGTATGGGTTAGGTTTAGGGTTAGGACTAGTGTTAGGGTTAGGGCTCGGTTTAGGGTACGGGTTAGGATTAGGGTATGCGTTAGGGTTAGGGTAGGGGTTAGGGTTAGGGTATGCGTTAGGGTGAGGGTAGTTATTAAACCTATCCCACTCTCTAGATACCCCTTAGCACGTAAAGGAATATTATTTGGGGGTCCAGCCATGGAGAAGAGTTTAGACACTAGGAGAAGATAAGGAACACACCCATTATCACGAAATCACATTAGGATTCTCTTTTTAACCTGTTCCTTAAAACACTAGTGCTTAGGAAATCTATTGGAGGCAGAAGCAATCAAGGGTAGCTTAGGGTTAGGGTTAGGGTTAGGGTGAGGGTTAGGGTACGGCTTAGGGTACGGGTTCGGGGAGGGGTTCGGGTAGGGCGTAGGGTATGGTTTAGGGTTAGGGTTAGGGTTAGTGTTAGGGTTAGGGCTCGGTTGAGGGTACGGGTTAGGATTAGGGTACGCGTTAGGGATAGGGTAGGGGTTAGGGTTAGGGTACGCTTTAGGGTGAGGGTAGTTATTAAACCTATCCCACACTCTAGATACCCCTTAGCACGTAAAGGAATATTATTTGGGGGTCCAGCCATGGAGAAGAGTTTAGATACTAGGAGAAGATAAGGAACACACCCATTATCAAGAAATCACAATATGATTCTCTTTTTAAACTGTTCCTTAAAACACTAGTGCTTAGGAAATCTATTGCAGGCAGAAGCAGTCAAGGGTAGCTTAGGGTTAGGGTTAGGGTTAGGGTGAGGGTTAGGGTACAGCTTAGGGTACGGGTTCGGGGAGGGGTTCGGGTAGGGTGTAGGGTATGGGTTAGGGTTAGGGTTAGGGTTAGTGTTAGGGTTAGGGCTCGGTTTAGGGTAAGGGTTAGGATTAGGGTACGCGTTAGGGTTAGGGTAGGGGTTAGGGTTAGGGAACGCTTCAGGTTGAGGGTAGTTATTAAACCTATCCCACTCTCTAGATACCCCTTAGCACGTAAAGGAATATTATTTGGGGGTCCAGCCATGGAGAAGAGTTTAGACACTAGGAGAAGATAAGGAACACACCCATTATCAAGAAATCACATTAGGATTCTCTTTTTAACCTGTTCCTTAAAACACTAGTGCTTAGGAAATCTATTGGAGGCAGAAGCAGTCAAGGGTAGCTTAGGGTTAGGGTTAGGGTTAGGGTGAGGGTTAGGGTACGGCTTAGGGTACGGGTTCGGGGAGGGGTTCGGGTAGGGCGTAGGGTATGGGTTAGGGTTAGGGTTAGGGTTAGTGTTAGGGTTAGGGCTCGGTTGAGGGTACGTGTTAGGATTAGGGTACGCGTTAGGGTTAGGGTAGGGGTTAGGGTTAGGGTACGCATTAGGGTGAGGGTAGTTATTAAACCTATCCCACTCTCTAGATACCCCTTAGCACGTAAAGGAATATTATTTGGGGGTCCAGCCATGGAGAAGAGTTTAGACACTAGGAGAAGATAAGGAACACACCCATTATCAAGAAATCACATTAGGATTCTCTTTATAACCTGTTCCTTAAAACACTAGTGCTTAGGAAATCTATTGGAGGCAGAAGCAGTCAAGGGTAGCTTAGGGTTAGGGTTAGGGTTAGGGTGAGGGTTAGGGTACGGCTTAGGGTACGGGTTCGGGGAGGGGTTCGGGTAGGGCGTAGGGTATGGGTTAGGGTTAGGGTTAGGGTTAGTGTTAGGGTTAGGGCTCGGTTTAGGGTACGGGTTAGGATTAGGGTACGCGTTCGTGTTAGCGTAGGGGTTAGGGTAAGCGTACGCGATAGGGTGAGGTTAGTTATTAAACCTATCCCACTCTCTAGATACCCCTTAGCACGTAAAGGAATATTATTTGGGGGTCCACCCATGGAGAAGAGTTTAGACACTAGGAGAAGATAAGGAACACACCCATTATCAAGAAATCACATTAGGATTCTCTTTTTAAACTGTTCCTTAAAACACTAGTGCTTAGGAAATCTATTGGAGGCAAAAGCAGTCAAGGGTAGCTTAGGGTTAGGGTGAGGGTTAGGGTACGGCTTAGGGTACGGGTTCGGGGAGGGGTTCGGGTAGGGCTTAGGGTATGGGTTAGGGTTAGGGCTAGTGTTAGGGTTAGGGCTCGGTTTAGGGTACGGGTTAGGATTAGGGTACGCGTTAGGGTTAGGGTAGGGGTTAGGGTTAGGGTATGCGTTAGGGTGAGGGTAGTTATTAAACCTATCCCACTCTCTAGATACCCCTTAGCACGTAAAGGAATATTATTTGGGTGTCCAGGCATGGAGAAGAGTTTAGACACTAGGAGAAGATAAGGAACACACCCATTATCACGAAATCACATTAGGATTCTCTTTTTAACCTGTTCCTTAAAACACTAGTTCTTCGGAAATCTATTGGAGGCAGAAGCAGTCAAGGGTAGCTTAGTGTTAGGGTTAGGGTTAGGGTGAGGGTTAGGGTACGGCTTAGGGTACGGGTTCGGGGAGGGGTTCGGGTAGGGCGTAGGGTATAGGTTAGGGTTAGGGTTAGGACTAGTGTTAGGGTTAGGGCTCGGTTTAGGGTACGGGTTAGGATTAGGGTACGCGTTAGGGTTAGGTATGGGTTAGGGTTAGGGTTAGGGTTAGTGTTAGGGTTTGGGCTCGGTTTAGGGTACGTGTTAGGATTAGGGTACGCGTTAGTGTTAGGGTAGGGGTTAGGGTAAGGGTACGCGATAGGGTGAGGTTAGTTATTAAACCTATCCCACTCTCTAGATACCCCTTAGCACGTAAAGGAATATTATTTGGTGGTCCAGCCATGGAGAAGAGTTTAGACACTAGGAGAAGATAAGGAACACACCCATTATCAAGAAATCACATTAGGATTCTCTTTTTAACCTGTTCCTTAAAACACTAGTGCTTAGGAAATCTATTGGAGGCAGAAGCAGTCAAGGGTAGCTTAGGGTTAGGGTTAGGGTTAGGGTGAGGGTTAGGGTACGGCTTAAGGTACGGGTTCGGGGAGGGGTTCGGGTAGGGTGTAGGGTATGGGTTTGGGTTAGGGTTAGGACTAGTGTTAGGGTTAGGGCTCGGTTTAGGGTACGGGTTAGGATTAGGGTACGCGTTAGGGTTAGGGTAGGTGTTAGGGTTAGGGTATGCATTAGGGTGACGGTAGTTATTAAACCTATCCCACTCTCTAGATACCCCTTAGCACGTAAAGGAATATTATTTGGGGGTCTAGCCATGGAGAAGAGGTTAGACACTAGGAGAAGATAAGGAACACACCCATTATCAAGAAATCACATTAGGATTCTCTTTTTAACCTGTTCCTTAAAACACTAGTGCTTAGGAAATCTATTGGAGGCAGAAGCAATCAAGGGTAGCTTAGGGTTAGGGTTAGGGTTAGGGTGAGGGTTAGGGTACGGCTTAGGGTACGGGTTCGGGGAGGGGTTCGGGTAGGGCGTAGGGTATGGGTTAGGGTTAGGGTTAGGGTTAGTGTTAGGGTTAGGGCTCGGTTGAGGGTACGGGTTAGGATTAGGGTACGCGTTAGGGTTAGGGTAGGGGTTAGGGTTAGGGTACGCGTTAGGGTGAGGGTAGTTATTAAACCTATCCCACTCTCTAGATACCCCTTAGCACGTAAAGGAATATTATTTGGGGGTCCAGCCATGGAAAAGAGTTTAGACACTAGGAGAAGATAAGGAACACACCCATTATCACGAAATCACATTAGGATTCTCTTTTTAACCTGTTCCTTAAAACACTAGTGCTTAGGAAATCTATTGGAGGCAGAAGCAGTCAAGGGTAGCTTAGTGTTAGGGTTAGGGTTAGGGTGAGGGTTAGGGTACAGCTTAGCGTACGGTTTCGGGGAGTGGTTCGGGTAGGGCGTAGGGTATGGGTTAGGGCTAGGGTTAGGACTAGTGTTAGGGTTAGGGCTCGGTTTAGGGTACGGGTTAGGATTAGGGTACGCGTTAGGGTTAGGTATGGGTTAGGGTTAGGGTTAGGGTTAGTGTTAGGGTTTGGGCTCGGTTTAGGGTACGGGTTAGGATTAGGGTACGCGTTAGTGTTAGGGTAGGGGTTAGGGTAAGGGTACGCGATAGGGTGAGGGTAGTTATTAAACCTATCCCACTCTCTAGATACCCCTTAGCACGTAAAGGAATATTATTTGGTGGTCCAGCCATGGAGAAGAGTTTAGACACTAGGAGAAGATAAGGAACACACCCATTATCAAGAAATCACATTAGGATTCTCTTTTTAACCTGTTCCTTAAAACACTAGTGCTTAGGAAATCTATTGGAGGCAGAAGCAGTCAAGGGTAGCTTAGGGTTAGGGATAGGGTTAGGGTGAGGGTTAGGGTACGGCTTAGGATACGGGTTCGGGGAGGGGTTCGGGTAGGGTGTAGGGTATGGGTTAGGGTTAGGGTTAGGGCTAGTGTTAGGGTTAGGGCTCGGTTTAGGGTACGGGTTAGGATTAGGGTACGCGTTAGGGTTAGGGTAGGGGTTAGGGTTAGGGTATGCGTTAGGGTGACGGTAGTTATTAAACCTATCCCACTCTCTAGATACCCCTTAGCACGTAAAGGAATATTATTTGGGGGTCCAGCCATGGAGAAGAGTTTAGACACTAGGAGAAGATAAGGAACACACCCATTATCAAGAAATCACATTAGGATTCTCTTTTTAACCTGTTCCTTAAAACACTAGTGCTTAGGAAATCTATTGGAGGCAGAAGCAGTCAAGGGTAGCTTAGGGTTAGGGTTAGGGTTAGGGTGAGGGTTAGGGTACGGCTTAGGGTACGGGTTCGGGGAGGGGTTCGGGTAGGGCGTAGGGTATGGGTTAGGGTTAGGGTTAGGGTTAGTGTTAGGGTTAGGGCTCGGTTGAGGGTACGGGTTAGGATTAGGGTACGCGTTAGGGTTAGGGTAGGGGTTAGAGTTAGGGTACGCATTAGGGTGAGGGTAGTTATTAAACCTATCCCACTCTCTAGATACCCCTTAGCACGTAAAGGAATATTATTTGGGGGTCCAGCCATGGAGAAGAGTTTAGACACTAGGAGAAGATAAGGAACACACCCATTATCAAGAAATCACATTAGGATTCTCTTTTTAACCTGTTCCTTAAAACACTAGTGCTTAGGAAATCTATTGGAGGCAGAAGCAGTCAAGGGTAGCTTAGGGTTAGGGTCAGGGTTAGGGTGAGGGTTAGGGTACGGCTTAGGGTACGGGTTCGGGGAGGGGTTCGGGTAGGGCGTAGGGTATGGGTTAGGGTTAGGGTTAGGGTTAGTGTTAGGGTTAGGGCTCGGTTTAGGGTACGGGTTAGGATTAGGGTACGCGTTCGTGTTAGGGTAGGGGTTAGGGTAAGCGTACGCGATAGGGTGAGGTTAGTTATTAAACCTATCCCACTCTCTAGATACCCCTTAGCACGTAAAGGAATATTATTTGGGGGTTCAGCCATGGAGAAGAGTTTAGACACTAGGAGAAGATAAGGAACACACCCATTATCAAGAAATCACATTAGGATTCTCTTTTTAAACTGTTCCTTAAAACACTAGTGCTTAGGAAATCTATTGGAGGCAAAAGCAGTCAAGGGTAGCTTAGGGTTAGGGTTAGGGTTATGGTGAGGGTTAGGGTACGGCTTAGGGTACGGGTTCGGGGAGGGGTTCGGGTAGGGCTTAGGGTATGGGTTAGGGTTAGGGTTAGGGCTAGTGTTAGGGTTAGGGCTCGGTTTAGGGTACGGGTTAGGATTAGGGTACGCGTTAGGGTTAGGGTAGGGGTTAGGGTTAGGGTATGCGTTAGGGTGACGGTAGTTATTAAACCTATCCCACTCTCTAGATACCCCTTAGCACGTAAAGGAATATTATTTGGGGGTCCAGCCATGGAGAAGAGGTTAGACACTAGGAGAAGATAAGGAACACACCCATTATCAAGAAATCACATTAGGATTCTCTTTTTAACCTGTTCCATAAAACACTAGTGCTTAGGAAATCTATTGGAGGCAGAAGCAATCAAGGGTAGCTTAGGGTTAGGGTTAGGGTTAGGGTGAGGGTTAGGGTACGGCTTAGGGTACGGGTTCGGGGAGGGGTTCGGGTAGGGCGTAGGGTATGGGTTAGGGTTAGGGTTAGGGTTAGTGTTAGGGTTAGGGCTCGGTTGAGGGTACGGGTTAGGATTAGGGTACGCGTTTGGGTTAGGGTAGGGGTTAGGGTTAGGGTACGCGTTAGGGTGAGGGTAGTTATTAAACCTATCCCACTCTCTAGATACCCCTTAGCACGTAAAGGAATATTATTTGGGGGTCCAGCCATGGAGAAGAGTTTAGACACTAGGAGAAGATAAGGAACACACCCATTATCACGAAATCACATTACGATTCTCTTTTTAACCTGTTCCTTAAAACACTAGTGCTTAGGAAATCTATTGGAGGCAGAAGCAGTCAAGGGTAGCTTAGTGTTAGGGTTAGGGTTAGGGTGAGGGTTAGGGTTCGGCTTAGCGTACGGGTTCGGGGAGGGGTTCGGGTAGGGCGTAGGGTATGGGTTAGGGCTAGGGTTAGGACTAGTGTTAGGGTTAGGGCTCGGTTTAGGGTACGGGTTAGGATTAGGGTACGCGTTAGGGTTAGGTATGGGTGGTTAGGTTAGGGTTAGGGTTAGTGTTAGGGTTTGGGCTCGGTTTAGGGTACGGGTTAGGATTAGGGTACGCGTTAGTGTTAGGGTAGCGGTTAGGGTAAGGGTACGCGATAGGGTGAGGTTAGTTATTAAACCTATCCCACTCTCTAGATACCCCTTAGCACGTAAAGGAATATTATTTGGTGGTCCAGCCATGGAGAATGGTTTAGACACTAGGAGAAGATAAGGAACACATCCATTATCAAGAAATCACATTAGGATTCTCTTTTTAACCTGTTCCTTAAAACACTAGTGCTTAGGAAATCTATTGGAGGCAGAAGCAGTCAAGGGTAGCTTAGGGTTAGTGTTAGGGTTAGGGTGAGGGTTAGGGTACGGCTTAGGGTACGGGTTCGGGGAGGGGTTCGGGTAGGGTGTAGGGTATGGGTTAGGGTTAGGGTTAGGACTAGTGTTAGGGTTAGGGCTCGGTTTAGGGTACGGTTTAGGATTAGGGTACGCGTTAGGGTTAGGGTAGGGGTTAGGGTTAGGGTATGCGTTAGGGTGACGGTAGTTATTAAACCTATCCCACTCTCTAGATACCCCTTAGCACGTAAAGGAATATTATTTGGGGGTCCAGCCATGGAGAAGAGGTTAGACACTAGGAGAAGATAAGGAACACACCCATTATCAAGAAATCACATTAGGATTCTCTTTTTAACCTGTTCCTTAAAACACTAGTGCTTAGGAAATCTATCGGAGGCAGAAGCAATCAAGGGTAGCTTAGGGTTAGGGTTAGGGTTAGGGTGAGGGTTAGGGTACGGCTTAGGGTACGGGTTCGGGGAGGGGTCTCGGGTAGGGCGTAGGGTATGGGTTAGGGTTAGGGATAGGGTTAGTGTTAGGGTTAGGGCTCGGTTGAGGGTACGGGTTAGGATTAGGGTACGCGTTAGGGTTAGGGTAGGGGTTAGCTTTAGGGTACGCGTTAGGGTGAGGGTAGTTATTAAACCTATCCCACTCTCTAGATACCCCTTAGCACGTAAAGGAATATTATTTGGGTGTCCAGGCATGGAGAAGAGTTTAGACACTAGGAGAAGATAAGGAACACACCCATTATCACGAAATCACATTAGGATTCTCTTTTTAACCTGTTCCTTAAAACACTAGTGCTTAGGAAATCTATTGGAGGCAGAAGCAGTCAAGGGTAGCTTAGTGTTAGGGTTAGGGTTAGGGTGAGGGTTAGGGTACGGCTTAGGGTACGGGTTCGGGGAGGGGTTCGGGTAGGGTGTAGGGTATGGGTTAGGGTTAGGGTTAGGGTTAGGGTTAGGGTTAGGGTTAGGGTTAGGGTTAGGGTTAGGGTTAGGGTTAGGGTTAGGGTTAGGGTTAGGGTGAGGGTTAGGGTACGGCTTAGGGTACGGGTTCGGGTAGGGCGTAGGGTATGGGTTAGGGTTAGGGATAGGGTTAGTGTTAGGGTTAGGGCTCGGTTGAGGGTACGGGTTAGGATTAGGGTACGCGTTAGGGTTAGGGTAGGGGTTAGCGTTAGGGTACGCGTTAGGGTGAGGGTAGTTATTAAACCTATCCCACTCTCTAGATACCCCTTAGCACGTAAAGGAATATTATTTGGGGGTCCAGCCATGGAGAAGAGTTTAGACACTAGGAGAAGATAAGGAACACACCCATTATCAAGAAATCACATTAGGATTCTCTTTTTAACCTGTTCCTTAAAACACTAGTGCTTAGGAAATCTATTGGAGGCAGAAGCAGTCAAGGGTAGCTTAGGGTTAGGGTTAGGGTTAGGGTGAGGGTTAGGGTACGGCTTAGGGTACGGGTTCGGGGAGGGGTTCGGGTAGGGCGTAGGGTATGGGTTAGGGTTAGGGTTAGGGTTAGTGTTAGGGTTAGGGCTCGGTTTAGGGTACGGGTTAGGATTAGGGTACGCGTTCGTGTTAGGGTAGGGGTTAGGGTAAGCGTACGCGATAGGGTGAGGTTAGTTATTAAACCTATCCCACTCTCTAGATACCCCTTAGCACGTAAAGGAATATTATTTGGGGGTCCAGCCATGGAGAAGAGTTTAGACACTAGGAGAAGATAAGGAACACACCCATTATCAAGAAATCACATTAGGATTCTCTTTTTAAACTGTTCCTTAAAACACTAGTGCTTAGGAAATCTATTGGAGGCAAAAGCAGTCAAGGGTAGCTTAGGGTTAGGGTTAGGGTTAGGGTGAGGGTTAGGGTACGGCTTAGGGTACGGGTTCGGGGAGGGGTTCGGGTAGGGCTTAGGGTATGGGTTAGGGTTAGGGTTAGGGCTAGTGTTAGGGTTAGGGCTCGGTTTAGGGTACGGGTTAGGATTAGGTTACGCGTTAGGGTTAGGGTAGGGGTTAGGGTTAGGGTATGCGTTAGGGTGACGGTAGTTATTAAACCTATCCCACTCTCTAGATACCCCTTAGCACGTAAAGGAATATTATTTGGGGGTCCAGCCATGGAGAAGAGGTTAGACACTAGGAGAAGATAAGGAACACACCCATTATCAAGAAATCACATTAGGATTCTCTTTTTAACCTGTTACATAAAACACTAGTGCTTAGGAAATCTATTGGAGGCAGAAGCAATCAAGGGTAGCTTAGGGTTAGGGTTAGGGTTAGGGTGAGGGTTAGGGTACGGCTTAGGGTACGGGTTCGGGGAGGGGTTCGGGTAGGGCGTAGGGTATGGGTTAGGGTTAGGGTTAGGGTTAGTGTTAGGGTTAGGGCTCGGTTGAGGGTACGGGTTAGGATTAGGGTACGCGTTTGGGTTAGGGTAGGGGTTAGGGTTAGGGTACGCGTTAGGGTGAGGGTAGTTATTAAACCTATCCCACTCTCTAGATACCCCTTAGCACGTAAAGGAATATTATTTGGGGGTCCAGCCATGGAAAAGAGTTTAGACACTAGGAGAAGATAAGGAACACACCCATTATCACGAAATCACATTACGATTCTCTTTTTAACCTGTTCCTTAAAACACTAGTGCTTAGGAAATCTATTGGAGGCAGAAGCAGTCAAGGGTAGCTTAGTGTTAGGGTTAGGGTTAGGGTGAGGGTTAGGGTTCGGCTTAGCGTACGGGTTCGGGGAGGGGTTCGGGTAGGGCGTAGGGTATGGGTTAGGGCTAGGGTTAGGACTAGTGTTAGGGTTAGGGCTCGGTTTAGGGTACGGGTTAGGATTAGGGTACGCGTTAGGGTTAGGTATGGGTTAGGGTTAGGGTTAGGGTTAGTGTTAGGGTTTGGGCTCGGTTTAGGGTACGGGTTAGGATTAGGGTACGCGTTAGTGTTAGGGTAGCGGTTAGGGTAAGGGTACGCGATAGGGTGAGGTTAGTTATTAAACCTATCCCACTCTCTAGATACCCCTTAGCACGTAAAGGAATATTATTTGGTGGTCCAGCCATGGAGAATGGTTTAGACACTAGGAGAAGATAAGGAACACACCCATTATCAAGAAATCACATTAGGATTCTCTTTTTAACCTGTTCCTTAAAACACTAGTGCTTAGGAAATCTATTGGAGGCAGAAGCAGTCAAGGGTAGCTTAGGGTTAGTGTTAGGGTTAGGGTGAGGGTTAGGGTACGGCTTAGGGTACGGGTTCGGGGAGGGGTTCGGGTAGGGTGTAGGGTATGGGTTAGGGTTAGGGTTAGGACTAGTGTTAGGGTTAGGGCTCGGTTTAGGGTACGGTTTAGGATTAGGGTACGCGTTAGGGTTAGGGTAGGGGTTAGGGTTAGGGTATGCGTTAGGGTGACGGTAGTTATTAAACCTATCCCACTCTCTAGATACCCCTTAGCACGTAAAGGAATATTATTTGGGGGTCCAGCCATGGAGAAGAGGTTAGACACTAGGAGAAGATAAGGAACACACCCATTATCAAGAAATCACATTAGGATTCTCTTTTTAACCTGTTCCTTAAAACACTAGTGCTTAGGAAATCTATCGGAGGCAGAAGCAATCAAGGGTAGCTTAGGGTTAGGGTTAGGGTTAGGTTGAGGGTTAGGGTACGGCTTAGGGTACGGGTTCGGGGAGGGGTTCGGGTAGGGCGTAGGGTATGGGTTAGGGTTAGGGATAGGGTTAGTGTTAGGGTTAGGGCTCGGTTGAGGGTACGGGTTAGGATTAGGGTACGCGTTAGGGTTAGGGTAGGGGTTAGCTTTAGGGTACGCGTTAGGGTGAGGGTAGTTATTAAACCTATCCCACTCTCTAGATACCCCTTAGCACGTAAAGGAATATTATTTGGGTGTCCAGGCATGGAGAAGAGTTTAGACACTAGGAGAAGATAAGGAACACACCCATTATCACGAAATCACATTAGGATTCTCTTTTTAACCTGTTCCTTAAAACACTAGTGCTTAGGAAATCTATTGGAGGCAGAAGCAGTCAAGGGTAGCTTAGTGTTAGGGTTAGGGTTAGGGTGAGGGTTAGGGTACGGCTTAGGGTACGGGTTCGGGGAGGGGTTCGGGTAGGGTGTAGGGTATGGGTTAGGGTTAGGGTTAGGACTAGTGTTAGGGTTAGGGCTCGGTTTAGGGTACGGGTTAGGATTAGGGTACGCGTTAGGGTTAGGGTAGGGGTTAGGGTTAGGCTATGCATTAGGGTGACGGTAGTTATTAAACCTATCCCACTCTCTAGATACCCCTTAGCACGTAAAGGAATATTATTTGGGGGTCCAGCCATGGAGAAGAGGTTAGACAGTAGGAGAAGATAAGGAACACACCCATTATCAAGAAATCACATTAGGATTCTCTTTTTAACCTGTTCCTTAAAACACTAGTGCTTAGGAAATCTATTGGAGGCAGAAGCAATCAAGGGTAGCTTAGGGTTAGGGTTAGGGTTAGGGTGAGGGTTAGGGTACGGCTTAGGGTACGGGTTCGGGGAGGGGTTCGGGTAGGGCGTAGGGTATGGGTTAGGGTTAGGGTTAGGGTTAGTGTTAGGGTTAGGGCTCGGTTGAGGGTACGGGTTAGGATTAGGGTACGCGTTAGGGTTAGGGTAGGGGTTAGGGTTAGGGTACGCGTTAGGGTGAGGGTAGTTATTAAACCTATCCCACTCTCTAGATACCCCTTAGCACGTAAAGGAATATTATTTGGGGGTCCAGCCATGGAAAAGAGTTTAGACACTAGGAGAAGATAAGGAACACACCCATTATCACGAAATCACATTACGATTCTCTTTTTAACCTGTTCCTTAAAACACTAGTGCTTAGGAAATCTATTGGAGGCAGAAGCAGTCAAGGGTAGCTTAGTGTTAGGGTTAGGGTTAGGGTGAGGGTTAGGGTACGGCTTAGCGTACGGGTTCGGGGAGGGGTTCGGGTAGGGCGTACGGTATGGGTTAGGGCTAGGGTTAGGACTAGTGTTAGGGTTAGGGCTCGGTTTAGGGTACGGGTTAGGATTAGGGTACGCGTTAGGGTTAGGTATGGGTTAGGGTTAGGGTTAGGGTTAGTGTTAGGGTTTGGGCTCGGTTTAGGGTACGGGTTAGGATTAGGGTACGCGTTAGTGTTAGGGTAGGGGTTAGGGTAAGGGTACGCGATAGGGTGAGGTTAGTTATTAAACCTATCCCACTCTCTAGATACCCCTTAGCACGTAAAGGAATATTATTTGGTGGTCCAGCCATGGAGAAGAGTTTAGACACGAGGAGAAGATAAGGAACACACCCATTATCAAGAAATCACATTAGGATTCTCTTTTTAACCTGTTCCTTAAAACACTAGTGCTTAGGAAATCTATTGGAGGCAGAAGCAGTCAAGGGTAGCTTAGGGTTAGGGTTAGGGTTAGGGTGAGGGTTAGGGTACGGCTTAGGGTACGGGTTCGGGGAGGGGTTCGGGTAGGGTGTAGGGTATGGGTTAGGGTTAGGGTTAGGACTAGTGTTAGGGTTAGGGCTCGGTTTAGGGTACGGTTTAGGATTAGGGTACGCGTTAGGGTTAGGGTAGGGGTTAGGGTTAGGGTATGCGTTAGGGTGAGGGTAGTTATTAAACCTATCCCACTCTCTAGATACCCCTTAGCACGTAAAGGAATATTATTTGGGGGTCCAGCCATGGAGAAGAGGTTAGACACTAGGAGAAGATAAGGAACACACCCATTATCAAGAAATCACATTAGGATTCTCTTTTTAACCTGTTCCTTAAAACACTAGTGCTTAGGAAATCTATTGGAGGCAGAAGCAATCAAGGGTAGCTTAGGGTTAGGGTTAGGGTTAGGGTGAGGGTTAGGGTACGGCTTAGGGTACGGGTTCGGGTAGGGCGTAGGGTATGGGTTAGGGTTAGGGATAGGGTTAGTGTTAGGGTTAGGGCTCGGTTGAGGGTACGGGTTAGGATTAGGGTACGCGTTAGGGTTAGGGTAGGGGTTAGCGTTAGGGTACGCGTTAGGGTGAGGGTAGTTATTAAACCTATCCCACTCTCTAGATACCCCTTAGCACGTAAAGGAATATTATTTGGGGGTCCAGCCATGGAGAAGAGTTTAGACACTAGGAGAAGATAAGGAACACACCCATTATCAAGAAATCACATTAGGATTCTCTTTTTAACCTGTTCCTTAAAACACTAGTGCTTAGGAAATCTATTGGAGGCAGAAGCAGTCAAGGGTAGCTTAGGGTTAGGGTTAGGGTTAGGGTGAGGGTTAGGGTACGGCTTAGGGTACGGGTTCGGGGAGGGGTTCGGGTAGGGCGTAGGGTATGGGTTAGGGTTAGGGTTAGGGCTAGTGTTAGGGTTAGGGCTCGGTTTAGGGTACGGGTTAGGATTAGGGTACGCGTTAGGGTTAGGGTAGGGGTTAGGGGTAGGGTATGCGTTAGGGTGAGGGTAGTTATTAAACCTATCCCACTCTCTAGATACCCCTTAGCACGTAAAGGAATATTATTTTGGTGTCCAGGCATGGAGAAGAGTTTAGACACTAGGAGAAGATAAGGAACACACCCATTATCACGAAATCACATTAGGATTCTCTTTTTAACCTGTTCCTTAAAACACTAGTGCTTAGGAAATCTATTGGAGGCAGAAGCAGTCAAGGGTAGCTTAGTGTTAGGGTTAGGGTTAGGGTGAGGGTTAGGGTACGGGTTCGGGGAGGGGTTCGGGTAGGGCGTAGGGTATGGGTTAGGGTTAGGGTTAGGGTTACTGTTAGGGTTAGGGCTCGGTTTAGGGTACGGGTTAGGATTAGGGTACGAGTTCGTGTTAGGGTAGGTGTTAGGGTAAGTGTACGCGATAGGGTGAGGTTAGTTATTAAACCTATCCCACTCTCTAGATACCCCTTAGCACGTAAAGGAATATTATTTGGGGGTTCAGCCATGGAGAAGAGTTTAGACACTAGGAGAAGATAAGGAACACACCCATTATCAAGAAATCACAGTAGGATTCTCTTTTTAAACTGTTCCTTAAAACACTAGTGCTTAGGAAATCTATTGGAGGCAGAAGCAGTCAAGGGTAGCTTAGGGTTAGGGTTAGGGTTAGGGTGAGGGTTAGGGTACGGCTTAGGGTACAGGTTCGGGGAGGGGTTCGGGTAGGGCCTAGGGTATGGGTTAGGGTTAGGGTTAGGACTAGTGTTAGTGTTAGGGCTCGGTTTAGGGTACGGGTTAGGATTAGGGTACGCGTTAGGGTTAGGTATGGGTTAGGGTTAGGGTTAGGGTTAGTGTTAGGGTTTGGGCTCGGTTTAGGGTACGGGTTAGGATTAGGGTACGCGTTAGTGTTAGGGTAGGGTTTAGGGTAAGGGTACGCGATAGGGTGAGGTTAGTTATTAAACCTATCCCACTCTCTAGATACCCCTTAGCACGTAAAGGAATATTATTTGGGGGTCCAGCCATGGAGAAGAGGTTACACACTAGGAGAAGATAAGGAACACACCCATTATCAAGAAATCACATTAGGATTCTCTTTTTAACCTGTTCCTTAAAACACTAGTGCTTAGGAAATCTATTGGAGGCAGAAGCAATCAAGGGTAGCTTAGGGTTAGGGTTAGGGTTAGGGTGAGGGTTAGGGTACGGCTTAGGGTACGGGTTCGGGGAGGGGTTCGGGTAGGGCGTAGGGTATGGGTTAGGGTTAGGGTTAGGGTTAGTGTTAGGGTTAGGGCTCGGTTGAGGGTACGGGTTAGGATTAGGGTACGCGTTAGGGTTAGGGTAGGGGTTAGGGTTAGGGTACGCTTTAGGGTGAGGGTAGTTATTAAACCTATCCCACTCTCTAGATACCCCTTAGCACGTAAAGGAATATTATTTGGGGGTCCAGCCATGGAGAAGAGTTTAGACACGAGGAGAAGATAAGGAACACACCCATTATCAAGAAATCACATTAGGATTCTCTTTTTAACCTGTTCCTTAAAACACTAGTGCTTCGGAAATCTATCGCAGGCAGAAGCAGTCAAGGGTAGCTTAGGGTTAGGGTTAGGGTTAGGGTGAGTGTTAGGGTACAGCTTAGTGTACGGGTTCGTGGAGGGGTTCGGGTAGGGCGTAGGGTATGGGTTAGGGTTAGTGTTAGGGTTTGGGCTCGGTTTAGGGTACGGGTTAGGATTAGTGTACGCGTTAGTGTTAGGGTAGGGGTTAGGGTAAGGGTACGCGATAGGGTGAGGTTAGTTATTAAACCTATCCCACTCTCTAGATACCCCTTAGCACGTAAAGGAATATTATTTGGAGGTCAAGCCATGGAGAAGAGTTTAGACACTAGGAGAAGATAAGGAACACACCCATTATCAAGAAATCACATTAGGATTCTCTTTTTAACCTGTTCCTTAAAACACTAGTGCTTAGGAAATCTATTGGAGGCAGAAGCAGTCAAGGGTAGCTTAGGGTTAGGGTTAGGGTTAGGGTGAGGGTTAGGGTACGGCTTAGGGTACGGGTTCGGGGAGGGGTTCGGGTAGGGGGTAGGGTATGGGTTAGGGTTAGGGTTAGGACTAGTGTGAGGGTTAGGGCTCGGTTTAGGGTACGGGTTAGGATTAGGGTACGCGTTAGGGTTAGGGTAGGGGTTAGGGTTAGGGTATGCGTTAGGGTGACGGTAGTTATTAAACCTATCCCACTCTCTAGATACCCCTTAGCACGTAAAGGAATATTATTTGGGGATCCAGCCATGGAGAAGAGGTTAGACACTAGGAGAAGATAAGGAACACACCCATTATCAAGAAATCACATTAGGATTCTCTTTTTAACCTGTTCCTTAAAACACTAGTGCTTAGGAAATCTATTGGAGGCAGAAGCAATCAAGGGTAGCTTAGGGTTAGGGTTAGGGTTAGGGTGAGGGTTAGGGTACGGCTTAGGGTACGGGTTCGGGGAGGGGTTCGGGTAGGGCGTAGGGTATGGGTTAGGGTTAGGGTTAGGGTTAGTGTTAGGGTTAGGGCTCGGTTGAGTGTACGGGTTAGGATTAGGGTACGCGTTAGGGTTAGGGTAGGGGTTAGGGTTAGGGTACGCGTTAGGGTGAGGGTAGTTATTAAACCTATCCCACTCTCTAGATACCCCTTAGCACGTAAAGGAATATTATTTGGGGGTCCAGCCATGGAGAAGAGTTTAGACACGAGGAGAAGATAAGGAACACACCCATTATCAAGAAATCACATTAGGATTCTCTTTTTAACCTGTTCCTTAAAACACTAGTGCTTCGGAAATCTATCGCAGGCAGAAGCAGTCAAGGGTAGCTTAGGGTTAGGGTTAGGGTTAGGGTGAGGGTTAGGGTACGGCTTAGGGTACGGGTTCGGGGAGGGGTTCGGGTAGGGGGTAGGGTATGGGTTAGGGTTAGGGTTAGGACTAGTGTTAGGGTTAGGGCTCGGTTTAGGGTACGGTTTAGGATTAGGGTACGCGTTAGGGTTAGGGTAGGGGTTAGGGTTAGGGTACGCGTTAGGGTGACGGTAGTTATTAAACCTATCCCACTCTCTAGATACCCCTTAGCACGTAAAGGAATATTATTTGGGGGTCCAGCCATGGAGAAGAGGTTAGACACTAGGAGAAGATAAGGAACACACACATTATCAAGAAATCACCTTAGGATTCTCTTTTTAACCTGTTCCTTAAAACACTAGTGCTTAGGAAATCTATTGGAGGCAGAAGCAATCAAGGGTAGCTTAGGGTTAGGGTTAGGGTTAGGGTGAGGGTTAGGGTACGGCTTAGGGTACGGGTTCGGGGAGGGGTTCGGGTAGGGCGTAGGGTATGGGTTAGGGTTAGGGTTAGGGTTAGTGTTAGGGTTAGGGCTCGGTTGAGGGTACGGGTTAGGATTAGGGTACGCGTTAGGGTTAGGGTAGGGGTTAGGGTTAGGGTACGCGTTAGGGTGAGGGTAGTTATTAAACCTATACCACTCTCTAGATACCCCTTAGCACGTAAAGGAATATTATTTGGGGGTCCAGCCATGGAGAAGAGTTTAGACACGAGGAGAAGATAAGGAACACACCCATTATCAAGAAATCACATTAGGATTCTCTTTTTAACCTGTTCCTTAAAACACTAGTGCTTCGGAAAACTATCGCAGGCAGAAGCAGTCAAGGGTAGCTTAGGGTTAGGGTTAGGGTTAGGGTGAGTGTTAGGGTACAGCTTAGTGTACGGGTTCGTGGAGGGGTTCGGGTAGGGCGTAGGGTATGGGCTAGGGTTAGGGTTAGGGATAGTGTTAGGGTTTGGGCTCGGTTTAGGGTACGGGTTAGGATTAGTGTACGCTTTAGTGTTAGGGTAGGGGTTAGGGTAAGGGTAGGGGATAGGTTGAGGTTAGTTATTAAACCTATCCCACTCTCTAGATACCCCTTAGCACGTAAAGGAATATTATTTGGTGGTCCAGCCATGGAGAAGAGTTTAGACACTAGGAGAAGATAAGGAACACACCCATTATCAAGAAATCACATTAGGATTCTCTTTTTAACCTGTTCCTTAAAACACTAGTGCTTAGGAAATCTATTGGAGGCAGAAGCAGTCAAGGGTAGCTTAGGGTTAGGGTTAGGGTTAGGGTGAGGGTTAGGGTACGGCTTAGGGTACGGGTTCGGGGAGGGGTTCGGGTAGGGCGTAGGGTATGGGTTAGGGTTAGGTTTAGGGTTAGTGTTAGGGTTAGGGCTCGGTTGAGGGTACGGGTTAGGATTAGGGTACGCGTTAGGGTTAGGGTAGGGGTTAGGGTTAGGGTACGCGTTAGGGTGAGGGTAGTTATTAAACCTATCCCACTCTCTAGATACCCCTTAGCACGTAAAGGAATATTATTTGGGGGTCCAGCCATGGAGAAGAGTTTAGACACTAGGAGAAGATAAGGAACACACCCATTATCAAGAAATCACATTAGGATTCTCTTTTTAACCTGTTCCTTAAAACACTAGTGCTTAGGAAATCTATTGCAGGCAGAAGCAGTCAAGGGTAGCTTAGGGTTAGGGTTAGGGTTAGGGTGAGGGTTAGGGTACAGCTTAGTGTACGGGTTCGGGGAGGGGTTCGGGTATGGCGTAGGGTATGGGTTAGGGTTAGGGTTAGGCTTAGTGTTATGGTTTGGGCTCGGTTTAGGGTACGGGTTAGGATTAGGGTACGCGTTAGTGTTAGGGTAGGGGTTAGGGTAAGGGTACGCGTTAGGGTGAGGTTAGTTATTAAACCTATCCCACTCTCTAGATACCCCTTAGCACGTAAAGGAATATTATTTGGGGGTCCAGCCATGGAGAAGAGTTTAGACACTAGGAGAAGATAAGGAACACACCCATTATCAAGAAATCACATTAGGATTCTCTTTTTAACCTGTTCCTTAAAACACTAGTGCTTAGGAAATGTATTGGAGGCAGAAGCAGTCAAGGGTAGCTTAGGGTTAGGGTTAGGGTTAGGGTGAGGGTTAGGGTACGGCTTAGGGTACGGGTTCGGGGAGGGGTTCGGGTAGGGCGTAGAGTATGGGTTAGGGTTAGGGTTAGGGCTAGTGTTAGGGTTAGGGCTCGGTTTAGGGTACGGGTTAGGATTAGGGTACGCGTTAGGGTTAGGGTAGGGGTTAGGGTTAGGGTATGCGTTAGGGTGAGGGTAGTTATTAAACCTATCCCACTCTCTAGATACCCCTTAGCACGTAAAGGAATATTATTTTGGTGTCCAGGCATGGAGAAGAGTTTAGACACTAGGAGAAGATAAGGAACACACCCATTATCACGAAATCACATTAGGATTCTCTTTTTAACCTGTTCCTTAAAACACTAGTGCTTAGGAAATCTATTGGAGGCAGAAGCAGTCAAGGGTAGCTTAGTGTTAGGGTTAGGGTTAGGGTGAGTGTTAAGGTACGGCTTAGGGTACGGGTTCGGGGAGGGGTTCGGGTAGGGCGTAGGGCATGGGTTAGGGTTAGGGTTAGGACTAGTGTTAGGGTTAGGGCTCGGTTTAGGGTACGGGTTAGGATTAGGGTACGCGTTAGGGTTAGGGTAGGGGTTAGGGTTAGGGTATGCGTTAGGGTGAGGGTAGTTATTAAACCTATCCCACTCTCTAGATACCCCTTAGCACGTAAAGGAATATTATTTGGGGGTCCAACCATGGAGAAGAGTTTAGACACTAGGAGAAGATAAGGAACACACCCATTATCAAGAAATCACAATATGATTCTCTTTTTAAACTGTTCCTTAAAACACTAGTGCTTAGGAAATCTATTGCAGGCAGAAGCAGTCAAGGGTAGATTAGAGTTAGGGTTAGGGTTAGGGTGAGGGTTAGGGTACGGCTTAGGGTACGGGTTCGGGGAGGGGTTCGGGTAGGGCGTAGGGTATGGGTTAGGGTTAGGGTTAGGGTTAGTGTTAGGGTTAGGGCTCGGTTTAGGGTACGGGTTAGGATTAGGGTACGCGTTAGGGTTAGGGTAGGGGTTAGGGTTCGTGTACGCTTCAGGGTGAGGGTAGTTATTAAACCTATCCCACTCTCTAGATACCCCTTAGCACGTAAAGGAATATTATTTGTGGGTCCAACCATGGAGAAGAGTTTAGACACTAGGAGAAGATAAGGAACACACCCATTATCAAGAAATCACAATATGATTCTCTTTTTAAACTGTTCCTTAAAACACTAGTGCTTAGGAAATCTATTGGAGGCAGAAGCAGTCAAGGGTAGCTTAGGGTTAGGGTTAGGGTTAGGGTGAGGGTTAGGGTACGGCTTAGGGTACGGGTACGGGGAGGGGTTCGGGTAGGGCGTAGGGTATGGGTTAGGGTTAGGGTTAGGGTTAGTGTTAGGGTTAGGGCTCGGTTGAGGGTACGGGTTAGGATTAGGGTACGCGTTAGGGTTAGGGTAGGGGTTACGGTTAGGGTACGCGTTAGGGTGAGGGTAGTTATTAAACCTATCCCACTCTCTAGATACCCCTTAGCACGTAAAGGAATATTATTTGGGGGTCCAGCCATGGAGAAGAGTTTAGACACTAGGAGAAGATAGGGAACACACCCATTATCAAGAAATCACATTAGGATTCTCTTTTTAACCTGTTCCTTAAAACACTAGTGCTTAGGAAATCTATTGGAGGCAGAAGCAGTCAAGGGTAGCTTAGGGTTAGGGTTAGGGTTAGGGTGAGGGTTAGGGTACGGCTTAGGGTACGGGTTCGGGGAGGGGTTCGGGTAGGGCGTAGGGTATGGGTTAGGGTTAGGGTTAGGGTTAGTGTTAGGGTTAGGGCTCGGTTTAGGGTACGGGTTAGGATTAGGGTACGCGTTCGTGTTAGGGTAGGGGTTAGGGTAAGGGAACGCGATAGGGTGAGGTTAGTTATTAAACCTATCCCACTCTCTAGATACCCCTTAGCACGTAAAGGAATATTATTTGGGGGTCCAGGCATGGAGAAGAGTTTAGACACTAGGAGAAGATAAGGAACACACCCATTATCAAGAAATCACATTAGGATTCTCTTTTTAAACTGTTCCTTAAAACACTAGTGCTTAGGAAATCTATTGGAGGCAAAAGCAGTCAAGGGTAGCTTAGGGTTAGGGTTAGGGTTAGGGTGAGGGTTAGGGTACGGCTTAGGGTACGGGTTCGGGGAGGGGTTCGGGTAGGGCTTCGGGTATGGGTTAGGGTTAGGGTTAGGGCTAGTGTTAGGGTTAGGGCTCGGTTTAGGGTACGGGTTAACATTAGGGTACGCGTTAGGGTTAGGGTAGGGGTTAGGGTTAGGGTATGCTTTAGGGTGAGGGTAGTTATTAAACCTATCCCACTCTCTAGATACCCCTTAGCACGTAAAGGAATATTATTTGGGAGTCCAGGCATGGAGAAGAGTTTAGACACTAGGAGAAGATAAGGAACACACCCATTATCACGAAATCACATTAGGATTCTCTTTTTAACCTGTTCCTTAAAACACTAGTGCTTAGGAAATCTATTGGAGGCAGAAGCAGTCAAGGGTAGCTTAGTGTTAGGGTTAGGGTTAGGGTGAGGGTTAGGTTACGGCTTAGGGTACGCGTTCGGGGAGGGTTTCGGGTAGGGCGTAGGGTATGGGTTAGGGTTAGGGTTAGGACTAGTGTTAGGGTTAGGGCTCGGTTTAGGGTACGGGTTAGGATTAGGGTACGCGTTAGGGTTAGGTATGGGTTAGGGTTAGGGTTAGGGTTAGTGTTAGGGTTTGGGCTCGGTTTAGGGCACGGGTTAGGATTAGGGTACGCGTTAGTGTTAGGGTAGGGGTTAGGGTAAGGGTACGCGATAGGGTGAGGTTAGTTATTAAACCTATCCCACTCTCTAGATACCCCTTAGCACGTAAAGGAATATTATTTGGTGGTCCAGCCATGGAGAAGAGGTTAGACACTAGGAGAAGATAAGGAACACACCCATTATCAAGAAATCACATTAGGATTCTCTTTTTAACCTGTTCCTTAAAACACTAGTGCTTAGGAAATCTATTGGAGGCAGAAGCAATCAAGGGTAGCTTAGTGTTAGGGTTAGGGTTAGGGTGAGGGTTAGGGTACGGCTTAGGGTACGGGTTCGGGGAGGGGTTCGGGTAGGGCGTAGGGTATGGGTTAGGGTTAGGGTTAGGGTTAGTGTTAGGGTTAGGGCTCGGTTTAGGGTACGGGTTAGGATTAGGGTACGCGTTCTTGTTAGGGTAGGGGTTAGGGTAAGGGAACGCGATAGGGTGAGGTTAGTTATTAAACCTATCCCACTCTCTAGATACCACTTAGCACGTAAAGGAATATTATTTGGGGGTCCAGGCATGGAGAAGAGTTTAGACACTAGGAGAAGATAAGGAACACACCCATTATCAAGAAATCACATTAGGATTCTCTTTTTAACCTGTTCCTTAAAACACTAGTGCTTAGGAAATCTATTGGAGGCAGAAGCAGTCAAGGGTAGCTTAGGGTTAGGGTTAGGGTTAGGGTGAGGGTTAGGGTACGGCTTAGGGTACGGGTTCGGGGAGGGGTTCGGGTAGGGCGTAGGGTATGGGTTAGGGTTAGGTTTAGGGTTAGTGTTAGGGTTAGGGCTCGGTTGAGGGTACGGGTTAGGATTAGGGTACGCGTTAGGGTTAGGGTAGGGGTTAGGGTTAAGGTACGCGTTAGGGTGAGGGTAGTTATTAAACCTATACCACTCTCTAGATACCCCTTAGCACGTAAAGGAATATTATTTGGGGGTCCAGCCATGGAGAAGAGTTTAGACACGAGGAGAAGATAAGGAACACACCCATTATCAAGAAATCACATTAGGATTCTCTTTTTAACCTGTTCCTTAAAACACTAGTGCTTCGGAAATCTATCGCAGGCAGAAGCAGTCAAGGGTAGCTTAGGGTTAGGGTTAGGGTTAGGGTGAGTGTTAGGGTACAGCTTAGTGTACGGGTTCGTGGAGGGGTTCGGGTAGGGCGTAGGGTATGGGCTAGGGTTAGGGTTAGGGATAGTGTTAGGGTTTGGGCTCGGTTTAGGGTACGGGTTAGGATTAGTGTACGCTTTAGTGTTAGGGTAGGGGTTAGGGTAAGGGTAGGGGATAGGTTGAGGTTAGTTATTAAACCTATCCCACTCTCTAGATACCCCTTAGCACGTAAAGGAATATTATTTGGTGGTCCAGCCATGGAGAAGAGTTTAGACACTAGGAGAAGATAAGGAACACACCCATTATCAAGAAATCACATTAGGATTCTCTTTTTAACCTGTTCCTTAAAACACTAGTGCTTAGGAAATCTATTGGAGGCAGAAGCAGTCAAGGGTAGCTTAGGGTTAGGGTTAGGGTTAGGGTGAGGGTTAGGGTACGGCTTAGGGTACGGGTTCGGGGAGGGGTTCGGGTAGGGCGTAGGGTATGGGTTAGGGTTAGGTTTAGGGTTAGTGTTAGGGTTAGGGCTCGGTTGAGGGTACGGGTTAGGATTAGGGTACGCGTTAGGGTTAGGGTAGGGGTTAGGGTTAGGGTACGCGTTAGGGTGAGGGTAGTTATTAAACCTATCCCACTCTCTAGATACCCCTTAGCACGTAAAGGAATATTATTTGGGGGTCCAGCCATGGAGAAGAGTTTAGACACTAGGAGAAGATAAGGAACACACCCATTATCAAGAAATCACATTAGGATTCTCTTTTTAACCTGTTCCTTAAAACACTAGTGCTTAGGAAATCTATTGCAGGCAGAAGCAGTCAAGGGTAGCTTAGGGTTAGGGTTAGGGTTAGGGTGAGGGTTAGGGTACAGCTTAGTGTACGGGTTCGGGGAGGGGTTCGGGTATGGCGTAGGGTATGGGTTAGGGTTAGGGTTAGGGTTAGTGTTATGGTTTGGGCTCGGTTTAGGGTACGGGTTAGGATTAGGGTACGCGTTAGTGTTAGGGTAGGGGTTAGGGTAAGGGTACGCGTTAGGGTGAGGTTAGTTATTAAACCTATCCCACTCTCTAGATACCCCTTAGCACGTAAAGGAATATTATTTGGGGGTCCAGCCATGGAGAAGAGTTTAGACACTAGGAGAAGATAAGGAACACACCCATTATCAAGAAATCACATTAGGATTCTCTTTTTAACCTGTTCCTTAAAACACTAGTGCTTAGGAAATGTATTGGAGGCAGAAGCAGTCAAGGGTAGCTTAGGGTTAGGGTTAGGGTTAGGGTGAGGGTTAGGGTACGGCTTAGGGTACGGGTTCGGGGAGGGGTTCGGGTAGGGCGTAGAGTATGGGTTAGGGTTAGGGTTAGGGCTAGTGTTAGGGTTAGGGCTCGGTTTAGGGTACGGGTTAGGATTAGGGTACGCGTTAGGGTTAGGGTAGGGGTTAGGGTTAGGGTATGCGTTAGGGTGAGGGTAGTTATTAAACCTATCCCACTCTCTAGATACCCCTTAGCACGTAAAGGAATATTATTTTGGTGTCCAGGCATGGAGAAGAGTTTAGACACTAGGAGAAGATAAGGAACACACCCATTATCACGAAATCACATTAGGATTCTCTTTTTAACCTGTTCCTTAAAACACTAGTGCTTAGGAAATCTATTGGAGGCAGAAGCAGTCAAGGGTAGCTTAGTGTTAGGGTTAGGGTTAGGGTGAGTGTTAAGGTACGGCTTAGGGTACGGGTTCGGGGAGGGGTTCGGGTAGGGCGTAGGGCATGGGTTAGGGTTAGGGTTAGGACTAGTGTTAGGGTTAGGGCTCGGTTTAGGGTACGGGTTAGGATTAGGGTACGCGTTAGGGTTAGGGTAGGGGTTAGGGTTAGGGTATGCGTTAGGGTGAGGGTAGTTATTAAACCTATCCCACTCTCTAGATACCCCTTAGCACGTAAAGGAATATTATTTGGGGGTCCAACCATGGAGAAGAGTTTAGACACTAGGAGAAGATAAGGAACACACCCATTATCAAGAAATCACAATATGATTCTCTTTTTAAACTGTTCCTTAAAACACTAGTGCTTAGGAAATCTATTGCAGGCAGAAGCAGTCAAGGGTAGATTAGAGTTAGGGTTAGGGTTAGGGTGAGGGTTAGGGTACGGCTTAGGGTACGGGTTCGGGGAGGGGTTCGGGTAGGGCGTAGGGTATGGGTTAGGGTTAGGGTTAGGGTTAGTGTTAGGGTTAGGGCTCGGTTTAGGGTACGGGTTAGGATTAGGGTACGCGTTAGGGTTAGGGTAGGGGTTAGGGTTCGTGTACGCTTCAGGGTGAGGGTAGTTATTAAACCTATCCCACTCTCTAGATACCCCTTAGCACGTAAAGGAATATTATTTGTGGGTCCAACCATGGAGAAGAGTTTAGACACTAGGAGAAGATAAGGAACACACCCATTATCAAGAAATCACAATATGATTCTCTTTTTAAACTGTTCCTTAAAACACTAGTGCTTAGGAAATCTATTGGAGGCAGAAGCAGTCAAGGGTAGCTTAGGGTTAGGGTTAGGGTTAGGGTGAGGGTTAGGGTACGGCTTAGGGTACGGGTTCGGGGAGGGGTTCGGGTAGGGCGTAGGGTATGGGTTAGGGTTAGGGTTAGGGTTAGTGTTAGGGTTAGGGCTCGGTTTAGGGTACGGGTTAGGATTAGGGTACGCGTTCGTGTTAGGGTAGGGGTTAGGGTAAGGGAACGCGATAGGGTGAGGTTAGTTATTAAACCTATCCCACTCTCTAGATACCCCTTAGCACGTAAAGGAATATTATTTGGGGGTCCAGGCATGGAGAAGAGTTTAGACACTAGGAGAAGATAAGGAACACACCCATTATCAAGAAATCACATTAGGATTCTCTTTTTAAACTGTTCCTTAAAACACTAGTGCTTAGGAAATCTATTGGAGGCAAAAGCAGTCAAGGGTAGCTTAGGGTTAGGGTTAGGGTTAGGGTGAGGGTTAGGGTACGGCTTAGGGTACGGGTTCGGGGAGGGGTTCGGGTAGGGCTTCGGGTATGGGTTAGGGTTAGGGTTAGGGCTAGTGTTAGGGTTAGGGCTCGGTTTAGGGTACGGGTTAACATTAGGGTACGCGTTAGGGTTAGGGTAGGGGTTAGGGTTAGGGTATGCTTTAGGGTGAGGGTAGTTATTAAACCTATCCCACTCTCTAGATACCCCTTAGCACGTAAAGGAATATTATTTGGGAGTCCAGGCATGGAGAAGAGTTTAGACACTAGGAGAAGATAAGGAACACACCCATTATCACGAAATCACATTAGGATTCTCTTTTTAACCTGTTCCTTAAAACACTAGTGCTTAGGAAATCTATTGGAGGCAGAAGCAGTCAAGGGTAGCTTAGTGTTAGGGTTAGGGTTAGGGTGAGGGTTAGGTTACGGCTTAGGGTACGCGTTCGGGGAGGGTTTCGGGTAGGGCGTAGGGTATGGGTTAGGGTTAGGGTTAGGACTAGTGTTAGGGTTAGGGCTCGGTTTAGGGTACGGGTTAGGATTAGGGTACGCGTTAGGGTTAGGTATGGGTTAGGGTTAGGGTTAGGGTTAGTGTTAGGGTTTGGGCTCGGTTTAGGGCACGGGTTAGGATTAGGGTACGCGTTAGTGTTAGGGTAGGGGTTAGGGTAAGGGTACGCGATAGGGTGAGGTTAGTTATTAAACCTATCCCACTCTCTAGATACCCCTTAGCACGTAAAGGAATATTATTTGGTGGTCCAGCCATGGAGAAGAGGTTAGACACTAGGAGAAGATAAGGAACACACCCATTATCAAGAAATCACATTAGGATTCTCTTTTTAACCTGTTCCTTAAAACACTAGTGCTTAGGAAATCTATTGGAGGCAGAAGCAATCAAGGGTAGCTTAGTGTTAGGGTTAGGGTTAGGGTGAGGGTTAGGGTACGGCTTAGGGTACGGGTTCGGGGAGGGGTTCGGGTAGGGCGTAGGGTATGGGTTAGGGTTAGGGTTAGGGTTAGTGTTAGGGTTAGGGCTCGGTTTAGGGTACGGGTTAGGATTAGGGTACGCGTTCTTGTTAGGGTAGGGGTTAGGGTAAGGGAACGCGATAGGGTGAGGTTAGTTATTAAACCTATCCCACTCTCTAGATACCACTTAGCACGTAAAGGAATATTATTTGGGGGTCCAGGCATGGAGAAGAGTTTAGACACTAGGAGAAGATAAGGAACACACCCATTATCAAGAAATCACATTAGGATTCTCTTTTTAACCTGTTCCTTAAAACACTAGTGCTTAGGAAATCTATTGGAGGCAGAAGCAGTCAAGGGTAGCTTAGGGTTAGGGTTAGGGTTAGGGTGAGGGTTAGGGTACGGCTTAGGGTACGGGTTCGGGGAGGGGTTCGGGTAGGGGGTAGGGTATGGGTTAGGGTTAGGGTTAGGACTAGTGTTAGGGTTAGGGCTCGGTTTAGGGTACGGGTTAGGATTAGGGTACGCGTTAGGGTTAGGGTAGGGGTTAGGGTTAGGGTATGCGTTAGGGTGACGGTAGTTATTAAACCTATCCCACTCCCTAGATACCCCTTAGCACGTAAAGGAATATTATTTGGGGGTCCAGCCATGGAGAAGAGGTTAGACACTAGGAGAAGATAAGGAACACACCCATTATCAAGAAATCACATTAGGATTCTCTTTTTAACCTGTTCCTTAAAACACTAGTGCTTAGGAAATCTATTGGAGGCAGAAGCAGTCAAGGGTAGCTTAGGGTTAGGGTTAGGGTTAGGGTGAGGGTTAGGGTACGGCTTAGGGTACGGGTACGGGGAGGGGTTCGGGTAGGGCGTAGGGTATGGGTTAGGGTTAGGGTTAGGGTTAGTGTTAGGGTTAGGGCTCGGTTGAGGGTACGGGTTAGGATTAGGGTACGCGTTAGGGTTAGGGTAGGGGTTACGGTTAGGGTACGCGTTAGGGTGAGGGTAGTTATTAAACCTATCCCACTCTCTAGATACCCCTTAGCACGTAAAGGAATATTATTTGGGGGTCCAGCCATGGAGAAGAGTTTAGACACTAGGAGAAGATAAGGAACACACCCATTATCAAGAAATCACATTAGGATTCTCTTTTTAACCTGTTCCTTAAAACACTAGTGCTTAGGAAATCTATTGGAGGCAGAAGCAGTCAAGGGTAGCTTAGGGTTAGGGTTAGGGTTAGGGTGAGGGTTAGGGTACGGCTTAGGGTACGGGTTCGGGGAGGGGTTCGGGTAGGGCGTAGGGTATGGGTTAGGGTTAGGGTTAGGGTTAGTGTTAGGGTTAGGGCTCGGTTTAGGGTACGGGTTAGGATTAGGGTACGCGTTCGTGTTAGGGTAGGGGTTAGGGTAAGGGAACGCGATAGGGTGAGGTTAGTTATTAAACCTATCCCACTCTCTAGATACCCCTTAGCACGTAAAGGAATATTATTTGGGGGTCCAGGCATGGAGAAGAGTTTAGACACTAGGAGAAGATAAGGAACACACCCATTATCAAGAAATCACATTAGGATTCTCTTTTTAAACTGTTCCTTAAAACACTAGTGCTTAGGAAATCAATTGGAGGCAAAAGCAGTCAAGGGTAGCTTAGGGTTAGGGTTAGGGTTAGGGTGAGGGTTAGGGTATGGCTTAGGGTACGGGTTCGGGGAGGGGTTCGGGTAGGGCTTCGGGTATGGGTTAGGGTTAGGGTTAGGGCTAGTGTTAGGGTTAGGGCTCGGTTTAGGGTACGGGTTAACATTAGGGTACGCGTTAGGGTTAGGGTAGGGGTTAGGGTTAGGGTATGCTTTAGGGTGAGGGTAGTTATTAAACCTATCCCACTCTCTAGATACCCCTTAGCACGTAAAGGAATATTATTTGGGAGTCCAGGCATGGAGAAGAGTTTAGACACTAGGAGAAGATAAGGAACACACCCATTATCACGAAATCACATTAGGATTCTCTTTTTAACCTGTTCCTTAAAACACTAGTGCTTAGGAAATCTATTGGAGGCAGAAGCAGTCAAGGGTAGCTTAGTGTTAGGGTTAGGGTTAGGGTGAGGGTTAGGTTACGGCTTAGGGTACGCGTTCGGGGAGGGTTTCGGGTAGGGCGTAGGGTATGGGTTAGGGTTAGGGTTAGGACTAGTGTTAGGGTTAGGGCTCGGTTTAGGGTACGGGTTAGGATTAGGGTACGCGTTAGGGTTAGGTATGGGTTAGGGTTAGGGTTAGGGTTAGTGTTAGGGTTTGGGCTCGGTTTAGGGCACGGGTTAGGATTAGGGTACGCGTTAGTGTTAGGGTAGGGGTTAGGGTAAGGGTACGCGATAGGGTGAGGTTAGTTATTAAACCTATCCCACTCTCTAGATACCCCTTAGCACGTAAAGGAATATTATTTGGTGGTCCAGCCATGGAGAAGAGGTTAGACACTAGGAGAAGATAAGGAACACACCCATTATCAAGAAATCACATTAGGATTCTCTTTTTAACCTGTTCCTTAAAACACTAGTGCTTAGGAAATCTATTGGAGGCAGAAGCAATCAAGGGTAGCTTAGTGTTAGGGTTAGGGTTAGGGTGAGGGTTAGGGTACGGCTTAGGGTACGGGTTCGGGGAGGGGTTCGGGTAGGGCGTAGGGTATGGGTTAGGGTTAGGGTTAGGGTTAGTGTTAGGGTTAGGGCTCGGTTTAGGGTACGGGTTAGGATTAGGGTACGCGTTCTTGTTAGGGTAGGGGTTAGGGTAAGGGAACGCGATAGGGTGAGGTTAGTTATTAAACCTATCCCACTCTCTAGATACCACTTAGCACGTAAAGGAATATTATTTGGGGGTCCAGGCATGGAGAAGAGTTTAGACACTAGGAGAAGATAAGGAACACACCCATTATCAAGAAATCACATTAGGATTCTCTTTTTAACCTGTTCCTTAAAACACTAGTGCTTAGGAAATCTATTGGAGGCAGAAGCAGTCAAGGGTAGCTTAGGGTTAGGGTTAGGGTTAGGGTGAGGGTTAGGGTACGGCTTAGGGTACGGGTTCGGGGAGGGGTTCGGGTAGGGGGTAGGGTATGGGTTAGGGTTAGGGTTAGGACTAGTGTTAGGGTTAGGGCTCGGTTTAGGGTACGGGTTAGGATTAGGGTACGCGTTAGGGTTAGGGTAGGGGTTAGGGTTAGGGTATGCGTTAGGGTGACGGTAGTTATTAAACCTATCCCACTCTCTAGATACCCCTTAGCACGTAAAGTAATATTATTTGGGGGTCCAGCCATGGAGAAGAGGTTAGACACTAGGAGAAGATAAGGAACACACCCATTATCAAGAAATCACATTAGGATTCTCTTTTTAACCTGTTCCTTAAAACACTAGTGCTTAGGAAATCTAATGGAGGCAGAAGCAATCAAGGGTAGCTTAGGGTTAGGGTTAGGGTTAGGGTGAGGGTTAGGGTACGGCTTAGGGTACGGGTTCGGGGAGGGGTTCGGGTAGGGCGTAGGATATGGGTTAGGGTTAGGGTTAGGTTTAGTGTTAGGGTTAGGGCTCGGTTGAGGGTACGGGTTAGGATTAGGGTACGCGTTAGGGTTAGGGTAGGGGTTAGGGTTAGGGTACGCGTTAGGGTGAGGGTAGTTATTAAACCTATCCCACTCTCTAGATACCCCTTAGCACGTAAAGGAATATTATTTGGGGGTCCAGCCATGGAGAAGAGTTTAGACACTAGGAGAAGATAAGGAACACACCCATTATCAAGAAATCACATTAGGATTCTCTTTTTAACCTGTTCCTTAAAACACTAGTGCTTAGGAAATCTATTGGAGGCAGAAGCAGTCAAGGGTAGCTTAGGGTTAGGGTTAGGGTTAGGGTGAGGGTTAGGGTACGGCTTAGGGTACGGGTTCGGGGAGGGGTTCGGGTAGGGTGTAGGGTATGGGTTAGGGTTAGTGTTAGGACTAGTGTTAGGGTTAGGGCTCGGTTTAGGGTACGGGTTAGGATTAGGGTACGCGTTAGGGTTAGGTTAGGGGTTAGGGTTAGGGTATGCATTAGGGTGACGGTAGTTATTAAACCTATCCCACTCTCTAGATATCCCTTAGCACGTAAAGGAATATTATTTGGGGGTCCAGCCATGGAGAAGAGTTTAGACACTAGGAGAAGATAAGGAACACACCCATTATCAAGAAATCACATTAGGATTCTCTTTTTAACCTGTTCCTTAAAACACTAGTGCTTAGGAAATCTATTGCAGGCAGAAGCAGTCAAGGGTAGCTTAGGGTTAGGGTTAGGGTTAGGGTGAGGGTTAGGGTACAGCTTAGTGTACGGGTTCGGGGAGGGGTTCGGGTATGGCATAGGGTATGGGTTAGGGTTAGGGTTAGGGTTAGTGTTAGGGTTTGGGCTCGGTTTAGGGTACGGGTTAGGATTAGGGTACGCGTTAGTGTTAGGGTAGGGGTTAGGGTAAGGGTACGCGATACGGTGAGGTTAGTTATTAAACCTATCCCACTCTCTAGATACCCCTTAGCACGTAAAGGAATATTATTTGGGGGTCCAGCCATGGAGAAGAGTTTAGACACTAGGAGAAGATAAGGAACACACCCATTATCAAGAAATCACATTAGGATTCTCTTTTTAACCTGTTCCTTAAAACACTAGTGCTTAGGAAATGTATTGGAGGCAGAAGCAGTCAAGGGTAGCTTAGGGTTAGGGTTAGGGTTAGGGTGAGGGTTAGGGTACGGCTTAGGGTACGGGTTCGGGGAGGGGTTCGGGTAGGGCGTAGAGTATGGGTTAGGGTTAGGGTTAGGGCTAGTGTTAGGGTTAGGGCTCGGTTTAGGGTACGGGTTAGGATTAGGGTACGCGTTAGGGTTAGGGTAGGGGTTAGGGTTAGGGTATGCGTTAGGGTGAGGGTAGTTATTAAACCTATCCCACTCTCTAGATACCCCTTAGCACGTAAAGGAATATTATTTTGGTGTCCAGGCATGGAGAAGAGTTTAGACACTAGGAGAAGATAAGGAACACACCCATTATCACGAAATCACATTAGGATTCTCTTTTTAACCTGTTCCTTAAAACACTAGTGCTTAGGAAATCTATTGGAGGCAGAAGCAGTCAAGGGTAGCTTAGTGTTAGGGTTAGGGTTAGGGTGAGTGTTAAGGTACGGCTTAGGGTACGGGTTCGGGGAGGGGTTCGGGTAGGGCGTAGGGCATGGGTTAGGGTTAGGGTTAGGACTAGTGTTAGGGTTAGGGCTCGGTTTAGGGTACGGGTTAGGATTAGGGTACGCGTTAGGGTTAGGGTAGGGGTTAGGGTTAGGGTATGCGTTAGGGTGAGGGTAGTTATTAAACCTATCCCACTCTCTAGATACCCCTTAGCACGTAAAGGAATATTATTTGGGGGTCCAACCATGGAGAAGAGTTTAGACACTAGGAGAAGATAAGGAACACACCCATTATCAAGAAATCACAATATGATTCTCTTTTTAAACTGTTCCTTAAAACACTAGTGCTTAGGAAATCTATTGCAGGCAGAAGCAGTCAAGGGTAGATTAGAGTTAGGGTTAGGGTTAGGGTGAGGGTTAGGGTACGGCTTAGGGTACGGGTTCGGGGAGGGGTTCGGGTAGGGCGTAGGGTATGGGTTAGGGTTAGGGTTAGGGTTAGTGTTAGGGTTAGGGCTCGGTTTAGGGTACGGGTTAGGATTAGGGTACGCGTTAGGGTTAGGGTAGGGGTTAGGGTTCGGGTACGCTTCAGGGTGAGGGTAGTTATTAAACCTATCCCACTCTCTAGATACCCCTTAGCACGAAAAGGAATATTATTTGTGGGTCCAACCATGGAGAAGAGTTTAGACACTAGGAGAAGATAAGGAACACACCCATTATCAAGAAATCACAATATGATTCTCTTTTTAAACTGTTCCTTAAAACACTAGTGCTTAGGAAATCTATTGGAGGCAGAAGCAGTCAAGGGTAGCTTAGGGTTAGGGTTAGGGTTAGGGTGAGGGTTAGGGTACGGCTTAGGGTACGGGTACGGGGAGGGGTTCGGGTAGGGCGTAGGGTATGGGTTAGGGTTAGGGTTAGGGTTAGTGTTAGGGTTAGGGCTCGGTTGAGGGTACGGGTTAGGATTAGGGTACGCGTTAGGGTTAGGGTAGGGGTTACGGTTAGGGTACGCGTTAGGGTGAGGGTAGTTATTAAACCTATCCCACTCTCTAGATACCCCTTAGCACGTAAAGGAATATTATTTGGGGGTCCAGCCATGGAGAAGAGTTTAGACACTAGGAGAAGATAAGGAACACACCCATTATCAAGAAATCACATTAGGATTCTCTTTTTAACCTGTTCCTTAAAACACTAGTGCTTAGGAAATCTATTGGAGGCAGAAGCAGTCAAGGGAAGCTTAGGGTTAGGGTTAGGGTTAGGGTGAGGGTTAGGGTACGGCTTAGGGTACGGGTTCGGGGAGGGGTTCGGGTAGGGCGTAGGGTATGGGTTAGGGTTAGGGTTAGGGTTAGTGTTAGGGTTAGGGCTCGGTTTAGGGTACGGGTTAGGATTAGGGTACGCGTTCGTGTTAGGGTAGGGGTTAGGGTAAGGGAACGCGATAGGGTGAGGTTAGTTATTAAACCTATCCCACTCTCTAGATACCCCTTAGCACGTAAAGGAATATTATTTGGGGGTCCAGGCATGGAGAAGAGTTTAGACACTAGGAGAAGATAAGGAACACACCCATTATCAAGAAATCACATTAGGATTCTCTTTTTAAACTGT
This sequence comes from Balaenoptera acutorostrata, assembly GCF_949987535.1. Classification (NCBI taxonomy): domain Eukaryota; kingdom Metazoa; phylum Chordata; class Mammalia; order Artiodactyla; family Balaenopteridae; genus Balaenoptera; species Balaenoptera acutorostrata. The sequence goes on from NW_026645564.1 coordinate 171,250, forward strand.
TCCTTAAAACACTAGTGCTTAGGAAATCTATTGGAGGAAAAAGCAGTCAAGGGTAGCTTAGGGTTAGGGTTAGGGTTAGGGTGAGGGTTAGGGTACGGCTTAGGGTACGGGTTCGGGGAGGGGTTCGGGTAGGGCTTCGGGTATGGGTTAGGGTTAGGGTTAGGGCTAGTGTTAGGGTTAGGGCTCGGTTTAGGGTACGGGTTAACATTAGGGTACGCGTTAGGGTTAGGGTAGGGGTTAGGGTTAGGGTATGCTTTAGGGTGAGGGTAGTTATTAAACCTATCCCACTCTCTAGATACCCCTTAGCACGTAAAGGAATATTATTTGGGAGTCCAGGCATGGAGAAGAGTTTAGACACTAGGAGAAGATAAGGAACACACCCATTATCACGAAATCACATTAGGATTCTCTTTTTAACCTGTTCCTTAAAACACTAGTGCTTAGGAAATCTAATGGAGGCAGAAGCAGTCAAGGGTAGCTTAGTGTTAGGGTTAGGGTTAGGGTGAGGGTTAGGTTACGGCTTAGGGTACGCGTTCGGGGAGGGTTTCGGGTAGGGCGTAGGGTATGGGTTAGGGTTAGGGTTAGGACTAGTGTTAGGGTTAGGGCTCGGTTTAGGGTACGGGTTAGGATTAGGGTACGCGTTAGGGTTAGGTATGGGTTAGGGTTAGGGTTAGGGTTAGTGTTAGGGTTTGGGCTCGGTTTAGGGCACGGGTTAGGATTAGGGTACGCGTTAGTGTTAGGGTAGGGGTTAGGGTAAGGGTACGCGATAGGGTGAGGTTAGTTATTAAACCTATCCCACTCTCTAGATACCCCTTAGCACGTAAAGGAATATTATTTGGTGGTCCAGCCATGGAGAAGAGGTTAGACACTAGGAGAAGATAAGGAACACACCCATTATCAAGAAATCACATTAGGATTCTCTTTTTAACCTGTTCCTTAAAACACTAGTGCTTAGGAAATCTATTGGAGGCAGAAGCAATCAAGGGTAGCTTAGTGTTAGGGTTAGGGTTAGGGTGAGGGTTAGGGTACGGCTTAGGGTACGGGTTCGGGGAGGGGTTCGGGTAGGGCGTAGGGTATGGGTTAGGGTTAGGGTTAGGGTTAGTGTTAGGGTTAGGGCTCGGTTTAGGGTACGGGTTAGGATTAGGGTACGCGTTCTTGTTAGGGTAGGGGTTAGGGTAAGGGAACGCGATAGGGTGAGGTTAGTTATTAAACCTATCCCACTCTCTAGATACCACTTAGCACGTAAAGGAATATTATTTGGGGGTCCAGGCATGGAGAAGAGTTTAGACACTAGGAGAAGATAAGGAACACACCCATTATCAAGAAATCACATTAGGATTCTCTTTTTAACCTGTTCCTTAAAACACTAGTGCTTAGGAAATCTATTGGAGGCAGAAGCAGTCAAGGGTAGCTTAGGGTTAGGGTTAGGGTTAGGGTGAGGGTTAGGGTACGGCTTAGGGTACGGGTTCGGGGAGGGGTTCGGGTAGGGGGTAGGGTATGGGTTAGGGTTAGGGTTAGGACTAGTGTTAGGGTTAGGGCTCGGTTTAGGGTACGGGTTAGGATTAGGGTACGCGTTAGGGTTAGGGTAGGGGTTAGGGTTAGGGTATGCGTTAGGGTGACGGTAGTTATTAAACCTATCCCACTCCCTAGATACCCCTTAGCACGTAAAGGAATATTATTTGGGGGTCCAGCCATGGAGAAGAGGTTAGACACTAGGAGAAGATAAGGAACACACCCATTATCAAGAAATCACATTAGGATTCTCTTTTTAACCTGTTCCTTAAAACACTAGTGCTTAGGAAATCTATTGGAGGCAGAAGCAATCAAGGGTAGCTTAGGGTTAGGGTTAGGGTTAGGGTGAGGGTTAGGGTACGGCTTAGGGTACGGGTTCGGGGAGGGGTTCGGGTAGGGCGTAGGGTATGTGTTAGGGTTAGGGTTAGGGTTAGTGTTAGGGTTAGGGCTCGGTTGAGGGTACGGGTTAGGATTAGGGTACGCGTTAGGGTTAGGGTAGGGGTTAGGGTTAGGGTATGCGTTAGGGTGAGGGTAGTTATTAAACCTATCCCACTCTCTAGATACCCCTTAGCACGTAAAGGAATATTATTTGGGGGTCCAGCCATGGAGAAGAGTTTAGACACTAGGAGAAGATAAGGAACACACCCATTATCAAGAAATCACATTAGGATTCTCTTTTTAACCTGTTCCTTAAAACACTAGTTCTTCGGAAATGTATTGGAGGCAGAAGCAGTCAAGGGTAGCTTAGGGTTAGGGTTAGGGTTAGGGTGAGGGTTAGGGTACGGCTTAGGGTACGGGTTCGGGGAGGGGTTCGGGTAGGGCGTAGGGTATGGGTTAGGGTTAGGGTTAGGACTAGTGTTAGGGTTAGGGCTCGGTTTAGGGTACGGGTTAGGATTAGGGTACGCGTTAGGGTTAGGGTAGGGGTTAGGGTTAGGGTATGCGTTAGGGTGACGGTAGTTATTAAACCTATCCCACTCTCTAGATACCCCTTAGCACGTAAAGGAATATTATTTGGGGGTCCAGCCATGGAGAAGAGGTTAGACACTAGGAGAAGATAAGGAACACACCCATTATCAAGAAATCACATTAGGATTCTCTTTTTAACCTGTTCCTTAAAACACTAGTGCTTAGGAAATCTATTGGAGGCAGAAGCAATCAAGGGTAGCTTAGGGTTAGGGTTAGGGTTAGGGTGAGGGTTAGGGTACGGCTTAGGGTACGGGTTCGGGGAGGGGTTCGGGTAGGGCGTAGGGTATGGGTTAGGGTTAGGGTTAGGGTTAGTGTTAGGGTTAGGGCTCGGTTGAGGGTACAGGTTAGGATTAGGGTATGCGTTAGGGTTAGGGTAGGGGTTAGGGTTAGGGTACGCGTTAGGGTGAGGGTAGTTATTAAACCTATCCCACTCTCTAGATACCCCTTAGCATGTAAAGGAATATTATTTGGGGGTCCAGCCATGGAGAAGAGTTTAGACACTAGGAGAAGATAAGGAACACACCCATTATCACGAAATCACATTAGGATTCTCTTTTTAACATGTTCCTTAAAACACTAGTGCTTAGGAAATCTATTGGAGGCAGAAGCAGTCAAGGGTAGCTTAGTGTTAGGGTTAGGGTTAGGGTGAGGGTTAGGGTACGGCTTAGGGTACGGGTTCAGGGAGGGGTTCGGGTAGGGCGTAGGGTATGGGTTAGGGTTAGGGTTAGGACTAGTGTTAGGGTTAGGGCTCGGTTTAGGGTACGGGTTAGGATTAGGGTACGCATTAGGGTTAGGTATGGGTTAGGGTTAGGGTTAGGGTTAGTGTTAGGGTTTGGGCTCGGTTTAGGGTACGGGTTAGGATTAGGGTACGCGTTAGTGTTAGGGTAGTGGTTAGGGTAAGGGTACGCGATAGGGTGAGGTTAGTTATTAAACCTATCCCACTCTCTAGATACCCCTTAGCACGTAAAGGAATATTATTTGGTGGTCCAGCCATGGAGAAGAGTTTAGACACTAGGAGAAGATAAGGAACACACCCATTATCAAGAAATCACATTAGGATTCTCTTTTTAACCTGTTCCTTAAAACACTAGTGCTTAGGAAATCTATTGGAGGCAGAAGCAGTCAAGGGTAGCTTAGGGTTAGGGTTAGGGTTAGGGTGAGGGTTAGGGTACGGCTTAGGGTACGGGTTCGGGGAGGGGTTCGGGTAGGGTGTAGGGTATGGGTTAGGGTTAGGGTTAGCACTAGTGTTAGGGTTAGGGCTCGGTTTAGGGTACGGGTTAGGATTAGGGTACGCGTTAGGGTTAGGGTAGGGGTTAGGGTTAGGGTATGCGTTAGGGTGACGGTAGTTATTAAACCTATCCCACTCTCTAGATACCCCTTAGCACGTAAAGGAATATTATTTGGGGGTCCAGCCATGGAGAAGAGGTTAGACACTAGGAGAAGATAAGGAACACACCCATTATCAAGAAATCACATTAGGATTCTCTTTTTAACCTGTTCCTTAAAACACTAGTGCTTAGGAAATCTATTGGAGGCAGAAGCAATCAAGGGTAGCTTAGGGTTAGGGTTAGGGTTAGGGTGAGGGTTAGGGTACGGCTTAGGGTACGGGTTCGGGGAGGGGTTCGGGTAGGGCGTAGGGTATGGGTTAGGGTTAGGGTTAGGGTTAGTGTTAGGGTTAGGGCTCGGTTGAGGGTACGGGTTAGGATTAGGGTACGTGTTAGGGTTAGGGTAGGGGTTAGGGTTAGGGTACGCGTTAGGGTGAGGGTAGTTATTAAACCTATCCCACTCTCTAGATACCCCTTAGCACGTAAAGGAATATTATTTGGGGGTCCAGCCATGGAGAAGAGTTTAGACACTAGGAGAAGATAAGGAACACACCCATTATCAAGAAATCACATTAGGATTCTCTTTTTAACCTGTTCCTTAAAACACTAGTTCTTCGGACATCTATTGGAGGCAGAAGCAGTCAAGGGTAGCTTAGGGTTAGGGTTAGGGTTAGGGTGAGGGTTAGGGTACGGCTTAGGGTACGGGTTCGGGGAGGGGTTCGGGTACGGCGTAGGGTATGGGTTAGGGTTAGGGTTAGGGCTAGTGTTAGTGTTAGGGCTCGGTTTAGGGTACGGGTTAGGATTAGGGTACGCGTTAGGGTTAGGGTAGGGGTTAGGGTTAGGGTATGCGTTAGGGTGAGGGTAGTTATTAAACCTATCCCACTCTCTAGATACCCCTTAGCACGTAAAGGAATATTATTTGGGTGTCCAGGCATGGAGAAGAGTTTAGACACTAGGAGAAGATAAGGAACACACCCATTATCACGAAATCACATTAGGATTCTCTTTTTAACCTGTTCCTTAAAACACTAGTGCTTAGGAAATCTATTGGAGGCAGAAGCAGTCAAGGGTAGCTTAGTGTTAGGGTTAGGGTTAGGGTGAGGGTTAGGGTACGGCTTAGGGTACAGGTTCGGGGAGGGGTTCGGGTAGGGCGTAGGGTATGGGTTAGGGTTAGGGTTAGGACTAGTGTTAGGGTTAGGGCTCGGTTTAGGGTACGGGTTAGGATTAGGGTACGCGTTAGGGTTAGGGTAGGGGTTAGGGTTAGGGTATGCGTTAAGGTGAGGTTAGTTATTAAACCTATCCCCCTCTCTAGATACCCCTTAGCACGTAAAGGAATATTATTTGGGGGTCCAGCCATGGAGAAGAGTTTAGACACTAGGAGAAGCTAAGGAACACACCCATTATCAAGAAATCACATTAGGATTCTCTTTTTAACCTGTTCCTTAAAACACTAGTGCTTAGGAAATCTATTGGAGGCAGAAGCAGTCAAGGGTAGCTAAGGGTTAGGGTTAGGGTTAGGGTGAGGGTTAGGGTACGGCTTACGGTACGGGTTCGGGGAGGGGTTCGGGTAGGGTATAGGGTATGGGTTAGGGTTAGGGTTAGGACTAGTGTTAGGGTTAGGGCTCGGTTTAGGGTACGGGTTAGGATTAGGGTACGCGTTAGGGTTAGGGTAGGGGTTAGGGTTAGGGTATGCGTTAGGGTGACGGTAGTTATTAAACCTATCCCACTCTCTAGATACCCCTTAGCACGTAAAGGAATATTATTTGGGGGTCCAGCCATGGAGAAGAGGTTAGACACTAGGAGAAGATAAGGAACACACCCATTATCAAGAAATCACATTAGGATTCTCTTTTTAAACTGTTCCTTAAAACACTAGTGCTTAGGAAATCTATTGGAGGCAGAAGCAATCAAGGGTAGCTTAGGGTTAGGGTTAGGGTTAGGGTGAGGGTTACGGTACGGCTTAGGGTACGGGTTCGGGGAGGGGTTCGGGTAGGGCGTAGGGTATGGGTTAGGGTTAGGGTTAGGGTTAGTGTTAGGATTAGGGTTCGGTTGAGGGTAAGGGTTAGGATTAGGGTACGCGTTAGGGTTAGGGTAGGGGTTAGGGTTAGGGTACGCGTTAGGGTGAGGGTAGTTATTAAACCTATCCCACTCTCTAGATACCCCTTAGCACGTAAAGGAATATTATTTGGGGGTCCAGGCATGGAGAAGAGTTTAGACACTAGGAGAAGATAAGGAACACACCCATTATCAAGAAATCACATTAGGATTCTCTTTTTAACCTGTTCCTTAAAACACTAGTTCTTCGGAAATCTATTGGAGGCAGAAACAGTCAAGGGTAGCTTAGGGTTAGGGTTAGAGTTAGGGTGAGGGTTAGGGTACGGCTTAGGGTACGGGTTCGGGGAGGGGTTCGGGTAGGGCGTAGGGTATGGGTTAGAATTAGGGTTAGGGCTAGTGTTAGGGTTAGGGCTCGGTTTAGGGTACGGGTTAGGATTAGGGTACGCGTTAGGGTTAGGGTAGGGGTTAGGGTTAGGGTATGCGTTAGGGTGAGGGTAGTTATTAAACCTATCCCACTCTCTAGATACCCCTTAGCACGTAAAGGAATATTATTTGGGTGTCCAGGCATGGAGAAGAGTTTAGACACTAGGAGAAGATAAGGAACACACCCATTATCAAGAAATCACATTAGGATTCTCTTTTTAACCTGTTCCTTAAAACACTAGTGCTTAGGAAATCTATTGGAGGCAGAAGCAGTCAAGGGTAGCTTAGGGTTAGGGTTAGGGTTAGGGTGAGGGTTAGGGTACGGCTTAGGGTACGGGTTCGGGGAGGGGTTCGGGTAGGGTGTAGGGTATGGGTTAGGGTTAGGGTTAGGACTAGTGTTAGTGTTAGGGCTCGGTTTAGGGTAAGGGTTAGGATTAGGGTACGCGTTAGGGTTAGGGTAGGGGTTAGGTTTAGGGTATGCGTTAGGGTGACGGTAGTTATTAAACCTATCCCACTCTCTAGATACCCCTTAGCACGTAAAGGAATATTATTTGGGGGTCCAGCCATGGAGAAGAGGTTAGACACTAGGAGAAGATAAGGAACACACCCATTATCAAGAAATCACATTAGGATTCTCTTTTTAACCTGTTCCTTAAAACACTAGTGCTTAGGAAATCTATTGGAGGCAGAAGCAGTCAAGGGTAGCTTAGGGTTAGGGTTAGGGTTAGGGTGAGGGTTAGGGTACGGCTTAGGGTACGGGTTCGGGTAGGGTGTAGGGTATGGGTTAGGGTTAGGGTTAGGACTAGTGTTAGGGTTAGGGCTCGGTTTAGGGTACGGGTTAGGATTAGGGTACGCGTTAGGGTTAGGGTAGGGGTTAGGGTTAGGGTATGCGTTAGGGTGACGGTAGTTATTAAACCTATCCCACTCTCTAGATACCCCTTAGCACGTAAAGGAATATTATTTGGGGGTCCAGCCATGGAGAAGAGGTTAGACACTAGGAGAAGATAAGGAACACACCCATTATCAAGAAATCACATTAGGATTCTCTTTTTAACCTGTTCCTTAAAACACTAGTGCTTAGGAAATCTATTGGAGGCAGAAGCAATCAAGGGTAGCTTAGGGTTAGGGTTAGGGTTAGGATGAGGGTTAGGGTACGGATTAGGGTACGGGTTCGGGGAGGGGTTCGGGTAGGGCGTAGGGTATGGGTTAGGGTTAGGGTTAGGGTTAGTGTTAGGGTTAGGGCTTGGTTGAGGGTACGGGTTAGGATTAGGGTACGCGTTAGGGTTAGGTATGGGGTAGGCTTAGGGTTAGGGTTAGTGTTAGGGTTTGGGCTCGGTTTAGGGTACGGGTTAGGATTAGGGTACGCGTTAGTGTTAGGGTAGGGGTTAGGGTAAGGGTACGCGATAGGGTGAGGTTAGTTATTAAACCTATCCCACTCTCTAGATACCCCTTAGCACGTAAAGGAATATTATTTGATGGTCCAGCCATGGAGAAGAGTTTAGACACTAGGAGAAGATAAGGAACACACCCATTATCAAGAAATCACATTAGGATTCTCTTTTTAACCTGTTCCTTAAAACACTAGTGCTTAGGAAATCTATTGGAGGCAGAATCAGTCAAGGGTAGCTTAGGGTTAGGGTTAGGGTTAGGGTGAGGGTTAGGGTACGGCTTAGGGTACGGTTTCGGGGAGGGGTTCGGGTAGGGCGTAGGGTATGGGTTAGGGTTAGGGTTAGGACTAGTGTTAGGGTTAGGGCTCGGTTTAGGGTACGGGTTAGGATTAGGGTACAAGTTAGGGTTAGGTATGGGATAGGGTTAGGGTTAGGGTTAGTGTTAGGGTTTGGGCTCGGTTTAGGGTACGGGTTAGGATTAGGGTACGCGTTAGTGTTAGGGTAGGGGTTAGGGTAAGGGTACGCGATAGGGTGAGGTTAGTTATTAAACCTATCCCACTCTCTAGATACCCCTTAGCACGTAAAGGAATATTATTTGGTGGTCCAGCCATGGAGAAGAGTTTAGACACTAGGAGAAGATAAGGAACACACCCATTATCAAGAAATCACATTAGGATTCTCTTTTTAACCTGTTCCTTAAAACACTAGTGCTTAGGAAATCTATTGGAGGCAGAAGCAGTCAAGGGTAGCTTAGGGTTAGGGTTAGGGTTAGGGTGAGGGTTAGGGTACGGCTTAGGGTACGGGTTCGGGGAGGGGTTCGGGTAGGGGTAGGGTATGGGTTAGGGTTAGGGTTAGGACTAGTGTTAGGGTTAGGGCTCGGTTTAGGGTACGGGTTAGGATTAGGGTACGCGTTAGGGTTAGGGTAGGGGTTAGGGTTAGGGTATGCTTTAGGGTGACGGTAGTTATTAAACCTATCCCACTCTCTAGATACCCCTTAGCACGTAAAGGAATATTATTTGGGGGTCCAGCCATGGAGAAGAGGTTAGACACTAGGAGAAGATAAGGAACACACCCATTATCAAGAAATCACATTAGGATTCTCTTTTTAACCTGTTCCTTAAAACACTAGTGCTTAGGAAATCTATTGGAGGCAGAAGCAATCAAGGGTAGCTTAGGGTTAGGGTTAGGGTTAGGGTGAGGGTTAGGGAACGGCTTAGGGTACGGGTTCGGGGAGGGGATCGGGTAGGGTGTAGGGTATGGGTTAGGGTTAGGGTTAGGGTTAGTGTTAGGGTTAGGGCTCGGTTGAGGGTACGGGTTAGGATTAGGGTACGCGTTAGGGTTAGGGTAGGGTTAGGGTTAGGGTACGTGTTAGGGTGAGGGTAGTTATTAAACCTATCCAACTCTCTAGATACCCCTTAGCACGTAAAGGAATATTATTTGGGGGTCCAGCCATGGAGAAGAGTTTAGACACTAGGAGAAGATAAGGAACACACCCATTATCACGAAATCACATTAGGATTCTCTTTTTATCCTGTTCCTTAAAACACTAGTGCTTAGGAAATCTATTGGAGGCAGAAGCAGTCAAGGGTAGCTTAGTGTTAGTGTTAGGGTTAGGGTGAGGGTTAGGGTACGGCTTAGGGTACGGGTTCGGGGAGGGGTTCGGTTAGGGCGTAGTGTATGGGTTAGGGTTAGGGTTAGGACTAGTGTTAGGGTTAGGGCTCGGTTTAGGGTACGGGTTAGGATTAGGGTACGCGTTAGGGTTAGGTATGGGTTAGGGTTATGGTTAGTGTTAGGGTTTGGGCTCGGTTTAGGGTACGGGTTAGGATTAGGGTACGCGTTAGTGTTAGGGTAGGGGTTAGGGTAAGGGTACGCGATAGGGTGAGGTTAGTTATTAAACCTATCCCACTCTCTAGATACCCCTTAGCACCTAAAGGAATATTATTTGGGGGTCCAGCCATGGAGAAGAGGTTAGACACTAGGAGAAGATAAGGAACACACCCATTATCAAGAAATCACATTAGGATTCCCTTTTTAACCTGTTCCTTAAAACACTAGTGCTTAGGAAATCTATTGGAGGCAGAAGCAATCAAGGGTAGCTTAGGGTTAGGGTTAGGGTTAGGGTGAGGGTTAGGGTACGGCTTAGGGTACGGGTTCGGGGAGGGGTTCGGGTAGGGCGTAGGGTATGGGTTAGGGTTAGGGTTAGGACTAGTGTTAGGGTTAGGGCTCGGTTTAGGGTACGGGTTAGGATTAGGGTACGCGTTAGGGTTAGGTATGGGGTAGGCTTAGGGTTAGGGTTAGTGTTAGGGTTTGGGCTCGGTTTAGGGTACGGGTTAGGATTAGGGTACGCGTTAGTGTTAGGGTAGGGGTTAGGGTAAGGGTACGCGATAGGGTGAGGTTAGTTATAAACCTATCCCACGCTCTAGATACCCTTAGCACGTAAAGGAATATTATTTGGGGGTCCAGCCATGGAGAGGAGTTCAGACACTAGGAGAAGATAAGGAACACACCCATTATCAAGAAATCACATTAGGATTCTCTTTTTAACCTGTTCCTTAAAACACTAGTGCTTAGGAAATCTATTGGAGGCAGAAGCAGTCAAGGGTAGCTTAGGGTTAGGGTTAGGGTTAAGGTGAGGGTTAGGGTACGGCTTAGGGTACGGGTTCGGGGAGGGGTTCGGGTAGAGTGTAGGGTATGGGTTAGGGTTAGGGTTAGGACTAGTGTTAGGGTTAGGGCTCGGTTTAGGGTACGGGTTAGGATTAGGGTAGGAGTTAGGGTTAGGGTATGCGTTAGGATGACGGTAGTTATTAAACCTATCCCACTCTCTAGATACCCCTTAGCACGTAAAGGAATATTATTTGGGGGTCCAGCCATGGAGAAGAGGTTAGACACTAGGAGAAGATAAGGAACACACCCATTATCAAGAAATCACATTAGGATTCTCTTTTTAACCTGTTCCTTAAAACACTAGTGCTTAGGAAATCTATTGGAGGCAGAAGCAATCAAGGGTAGCTTAGTGTTAGGGTTAGGGTTAGGGTGAGGGTTAGGGTACGGCTTAGGGTACAGGTTCGGGGAGGGGTTCGGGTAGGGCGTAGGGTATGGGTTAGGGTTAGGGTTAGGGTTAGTGTTAGGGTTAGGGCTCGGTTGAGGGTACGGGTTAGGATTAGGGTACGCGTTAGGGTTAGGGTAGGGGTTAGGGTTAGGGTACGCGTTAGGGTGAGGGTAGTTATTAAACCTATCCCACTCTCTAGATACCCCTTAGCACGTAAAGGAATATTATTTGGGGGTCCAGCCATGGAGAAGAGTTTAGACACTAGGAGAAGATAAGGAACACACCCATTATCAAGAAATCACATTAGGATTCTCTTTTTAATCTGTTCCTTAAAACACTAGTTTTTCGGAAATCTATTGGAGGCAGAAGCAGTCAAGGGTAGCTTAGGGTTAGGGTTAGGGTTAGGGTGAGGGTTAGGGTACGGCTTAGGGTTACGGGTTCGGGGAGGGGTTCGGGTAGGGCGTAGGGTATGGGTTAGGGTTAGGGTTAGGACTAGTGTTAGGGTTAGGGCTCGGTTTAGGGTACGGGTTAGGATTAGGGTACGCGTTAGGGTTAGGGTAGGGGTTAGGTTTAGGGTATGCGTTAGGGTGAGGGTAGTTATTAAACCTATCCCACTCTCTAGATACCCCTTAGCACGTAAAGGAATATTATTTGGGGTCCAGCCATGGAGAAGAGTTTAGACACTAGGAGAAGATAAGGAACACACCCATTATCAAGAAATCACATTAGGATTCTCTTTTTAACCTGTTCCTTAAAACACTAGTGCTTAGGAAATCTATTGGAGGCAGAAGCAATCAAGGGTAGCTTAGGGTTAGGGTTAGGGTTAGGGTGAGGGTTAGGGTACGGCTTAGGGTACGGGTTCGGGGAGGGGTTCGGGTAGGGCGTAGGGTATGGGTTAGGGTTAGGGTTAGGGTTAGTGTTAGGGTTAGGCTCGGTTTAGGGTACGGGTTAGGATTAGGGTACGCGTTAGTGTTAGGGTAGGGTTTAGGGTTAGGGTACGCATAAGGGTGAGGGTAGTTATTAAACCTATCCCACTCTCTAGATACCCCTTAGCACGTAAAGGAATATTATTTGGTGGTTAACCATGGAGAAGAGTTTAGACACTAGGATAAGATAAGGAACACACCCATTATCAAGAAATCACATTAGGATTCTCTTTTGAACCTGTTCCCTAAAACACTAGTGCTTAGGAAATCTATTGGAGGCAGAAGCAATCAAGGGTAGCTTAGGTTTACGGTTAGGGTTTGGGTGAGGGTTAGGGTACGGCTTAGGGTACTGGTTCGGGAGGGGTTCGGGTACGGCGTAGGGTATGGGTTAGTGTTAGGGTTAGGGTTAGTGTTAGGGTTAGGGCTCGGTTTAGGGTACGGGTTAAGATTAGGGTACGCGTTAGGGTTAGGTTAGGGTTAGGGTTAGGGTACGTGTTAGTTTGAGGGTAGTTATTAAACCTATCCACTCTCTAGATACCCCTTAGCACGTAAAGGAATATTATTTGGGGGTCCAGCCAATGAGAAGAGTTTAGACACTAGGATAAGATAAGGAACACACCCATTATCAAGAAATCACATTAGGATTCTCTTTTTAACCTGTTCCTTAAAACACTAGTGCTTAGGAAATCTATTGGAGGCAGAAGCAGTCAAGGGTAACTTAGGGTAGGGTTAGGGTTAGGGTGAGGGTTTGGGGACGGCTTACGGTACGGGTTCGAGGAAGGGTTCGGGTAGGGCATAGGGTATGTTTTAGGGTTAGGGTTAGGGTTAGTATTAGGGCTGGGCTCGGTTTCGGGTACGGGTTAGGATTAGGGTACGCGTTAGGGTTAGGGTAGGGGTTAGGGTTAGGGTACACGTTAGGGTTAGGGTCGTTATTAAACCTATCCCACTCTCTAGATACCCCTTAGCACGTAAAGGAATATTATTTGGGGGTCCCCCATGGAGAAGAGTTTAGACACTAGGAGAAGATAAGGAACACACCCATTATCAAGAAATCACATTAGGATTCTCTTTTTAACCTGTTCCTTAAAACACTAGTGCTTAGGAAATCTATTGGAGGCAGAAGCAGTCAAGGTAGGTTAGGGTTAGGGTTAGGGTTAGGGTGAGTGTTAGGGTACGGCTTAGGGTACGGGTTCAGGGAGGGGTTCGTGTAGGGCGTAGGGTATGCGTTAGGGTTAGGGTTAGGGTTAGTGTTAGGGTTAGGGCTCGGTTTAGGGTACGGGTTAGGATTAGGGTACGCGTTAGGGTTAGGGTAGGGGTTAAGGTTAGGGTACGCGTTAAGGTGAGGGTAGTTATTAAACCTATCCCACTCTCTAGATACCCGTTAGCACGTAAAGGAATATTATTTTGTGGTCAAGCCATGGAGAAGAGTTTAGACACTAGGAGAAGATAAGGAACACACCCATTATCACGAAATCACATTAGGATTCTCTCTTTAACCTTTTCCTTAAAACACTAGTGCTTAGGAAATCTATTGGAGGCAGAAGCAGTCAAGGGTAGCTTAGGGTTAGGGTTAGGGTTAGGGTGAGGTTTAGGGTACGGCTTAGGGTACCGGTTCGGTGAGGGGTTCGGGTAGGGCGTAGGGTATGGGTTAGGGTTAGGGTTAGGGCTAGTGTTAGGGTTAGGGCTCGGTGTAGGTTACGGGTTAGGATTAGGGTACGCGTTCGTGTTAGGGTAGGGGTTAGGTTTAGGGTACGCGATAGGGTGAGGTTAGTTATTAAAACTATCCCACTCTCTAGATACCCCTTAGCACGTAAAGGAATATTATTTGGGGGTCCAGCCATGGAGAAGAGTTTAGACACTAGGAGAAGATAAGGAACACACCCATTATCAAGAAATCACATTAGGATTCTCTTTTTAACCTGTTCCTTAAAACACTAGTGCTTAGGAAATCTATTGGAGGCAGAAACAGTCAAGGGTAGCTTAGGGTTAGGGTGAGGGTTAGGGTACGGCTTAGGGTACGGGTTCGGGGAGGGGTTCGGGGAAGGCGTAGTGTATGGGTTAGGGTTAGGGTTAGGGTTAGTGTTAGGGTTAGGGCTCGGTTTAGGGTACGGGTTAGGATTAGGGTACGCGTTAGTGTTAGGTTAGGGATTAGGGTTAGGGTAAGCGTTAGGGTGAGGGTAGTTATTAAACATATCCCAATCTCTAGATACCCCTTAGCACGTAAAGGAATATTATTTGGGGGTCCAGCCATGGAGAAGAGTTTAGACACTAGGATAAGATAAGGAACACACCCATTATCAAGAAATCACATTAGGATTCTCTTTTGAACCTGTTCCCTAAAACACTAGTGCTTAGGAAATCTATTGGAGGCAGAAGCAGTCAAGGGTAGCTTAGGGTTAGGTTTAGGGTTAGGGTGAGGGTTACGGTACGGCTTAGGGTTCGGGTTCGGGCAGGGGTTCGGGTACGTTGTAAGGTATGGGTTAGGGTTAGGGTTAGGGTTAGTGTTAGGGTTAGGGCTCGGTTTAGGGTACGGGTTAGTATTAGGGTACGCGTTAGGGTTAGGGTAGGTGTTAGGTTTAGGGTACGCGTTAGGGTGAGGGTAGTTATTAAACATATCCCAATCTCTAGATACTCCTTAGCACGTAAAGGAATATTATTTGGGGGTCCAGCAATGGAGAAGAATTTAGACACTAGGATAAGATAAGGAACACACCCATTATCAAGAAGTCACATTAGCATTCTCTTTTGAACCGGTTCTTTAAAACACTAGTGTTTACGAAATCTATTGGAGGCAGAAGCAGTCAAGGGTAGCTTAGGGTTAGGGTTAGGGTTAGGGTGAGGGTTATGGTACGGCTTAGGTTTCGGGTTCAGGCAGGGGTTCGGGTACGGCATAAGGTATGGTTTAGGGTTAGGGTTAGGGTTAGGGTTAGGGTTAGGGCTCGGTTTAGGGTACGGGTTAGGATTAGGGTACGCGTTAGGGTTATGGTAGGGGTTAGGGTTAGGGTACGCGTTAGGGTGAGGGTAGTTATTAAACATATCCCAATCTCTAGATACCCCTTAGCACGAAAAGTAATATTATTTGGTGGTTAACCATGGAGAAGAGTTTAGACACTAGGATAAGATAAGGAACACACACATTATCAAGAAATCACATTAGGATTCTCTTTTGAACCTGTTCCCTAAAACACTAGTGCTTAGGAAATCTATTGGAGGCAGAAGCAATCAAGGTTAGCTTAGGGTTAGGGTTAGGGTTTGGGTGAGGGTTAGGGTACGGCGTAGGGTACTGGTTCGGGGAGGGGTTCGGGTACGGCGTAGGGTATGGGTTAGGGTTAGGGTTAGGGTTAGTGTTAGGGTTAGGGCTCGGTTTAGGGTACGTGTTAGGATTAGGGTACGCGTTAGGGTTAGGGTAGGGGTTAGGGTTAGGGTACGTGTTAGTGTGAGGGTAGTTATTAAACCTATACCACTCTCTAGATACCCCTTAGCACGTAAAGGAATATTATTTGGGGGTCCAGCCAAGGAGAAGATTTTAGACACTAGGATAAGATAAGGAACACACCCATTATCACGAAATCACATTAGGATTCTCTTTTTAACCTGTTCCTTAAAACACTAGTGCTTAGGAAATCTATTGGAGGCAGAAGCAGTCAAGGGTAGCTTAGTGTTAGGGTTAGGGTTAGGGTGAGGGTTAGGGTACGGCTTAGGGTACGGGTTCGGGGAGGGGTTCGGTTAGGGCGTAGTGTATGGGTTAGGGTTAGGGTTAGGACTAGTGTTAGGGTTAGGGCTCGGTTTAGGGTACGGGTTAGGATTAGGGTACGCGTTAGGGTTAGGTATGGGTTAGGGTTAGGGTTAGGGTTAGTGTTAGGGTTTGGGCTCGGTTTAGGGTACGGGTTAGGATTAGGGTACGCGTTAGTGTTAGGGTAGGGGTTAGGGTAAGGGTATGCGATAGGGTGAGGTTAGTTATTAAACCTATCCCACTCTCTAGATACCCCTTAGCACGTAAAGGAATATTATTTGGTGGTCCAGCCATGGAGAAGAGTTTAGACACTAGGAGAAGATAAGGAACACACCCATTATCAAGAAATCACATTAGGATTCTCTTTTTAACCTGTTCCTTAAAACACTAGTGCTTAGGAAATCTATTGGAGGCAAAAGCAGTCAAGGGTAGCTTAGGGTTAGGGTTAGGGTTAGGGTGAGGATTAGGGTACGGCTTAGGGTACGGGTTCGGGGAGGGGTTCGGGTAGGGCGTAGGGTATGGGTTAGGGTTAGGGTTAGGGTTAGTCTTAGGGTTAGGGCTCGGTTGAGGGTACGGATTAGGATTAGGATACGCGTTAGGGTTAGTGTAGGGGTTAGGGTTAGGGTACGCGTTAGGGTGAGGGTAGTTATTAAACCTATCCCACTCTCTAGATACCCCTTAGCACGTAAAGGAATATTATTTGGGGGCCAGCCATGGAGAAGAGGTTAGACACTAGGAGAAGATAAGGAACACACCCATTATCAAGAAATCACATTAGGATTATCTTTTTAACCTGTTCCTTAAAACACTAGTGCTTAGGAAATCTATTGGAGGCAGAAGCAATCAAGGGTAGCTTAGGGTTAGGGTTAGGGTTAGGGTGAGGGTTAGGGTACGGCTTAGGGTACGGGTTCGGGGAGGGGTTCGGGTAGGGCGTAGGGTATGGGTTAGGGTTAGGGTTAGGGTTAGTGTTAGGGTTAGGCCTCGGTTGAGGGTACGGGTTAGGATTAGGGTACGCGTTAGTGTTAGGGTAGGGGTTAGGGTAAGGGTACGCGATAGGGTGAGGTTAGTTATTAAACCTATCCCACTCTCTAGATACCCCTTAGCACGTAAAGGAATATTATTTGGTGGTCCAGCCATGGAGAAGAGTTTAGACACTAGGAGAAGATAAGGAACACACCCATTATCAAGAAATCACATTAGGATTCTCTTTTTAACCTGTTCCTTAAAACACTAGTGCTTAGGAAATCTATTGGAGGCAGAAGCAGTCAAGGGTAGCTTAGGGTTAGGGTTAGGGTTAAGGTGAGGGTTAGGGTACGGCTTAGGGTACGGGTTCGGGGAGGGGTTCAGGTAGGGCGTAGGTTATGGGTTAGGGTTAGGGTTAGGACTAGTGTTAGGGTTAGGGCTCGGTTTAGGGTACGGGTTAGGATTAGGGTACGCATTAGGGTTAGGTATGGGGTAGGCTTAGGGTTAGGGTTAGTGTTAGGGTTTGGGCTCGGTTTAGGGTACGGGTTAGGATTAGGGTACGCGTTAGTGTTAGGGTAGGGGTTAGGGTAAGGGTACGCGATAGGGTGAGGTTAGTTATTAATCCTATCCCACTCTCTAGATACCCCTTAGCACGTAAAGGAATATTATTTGGGGGTCCAGCCATGGAGAAGAGTTTAGACACTAGGAGAAGATAAGGAACACACCCATTATCAAGAAATCACATTAGGATTCTCTTTTTAACCTGTTCCTTAAAACACTAGTGCTTAGGAAATCTATTGGAGGCAGAAGCAGTCAAGGGTAGCTTAGGGTTAGGGTTAGGGTTAAGGTGAGGGTTAGGGTACGGCTTAGGGTACGGGTTCGGGGAGGGGTTCGGGTAGAGTGTAGGGTATGGGTTAGGGTTAGGGTTAGGACTAGTGTTAGGGTTAGGGCTAGGTTGAGGGTACGGGTTAGGATTAGGGTACGCGTTAGGGTTAGGGTAGGGGATAGGGTTAGGGTACGCGTTAGGGTGAGGGTAGTTATTAAACCTATCCCACTCTCTAGATACCCCTTAGCACGTAAAGGAATATTATTTGGGGGTCCAGCCATGGAGAAGAGTTTAGACACTAGGAGAAGATAAGGAACACACCCATTATCAAGAAATCACATTAGGATTCTCTTTTTAATCTGTTCCTTAAAACTCTAGTTTTTCGGAAATCTATTGGAGGCAGAAGCAGTCAAGGGTAGCTTAGGGTTAGGGTTAGGGTTAGGGTGAGGGTTAGGGTACGGCTTAGGGTACGGGTTCGGGGAGGGGTTCGGGTAGGGTAGGGTATGGGTTAGGGTTAGGGTTAGGACTAGTGTTAGGGTTAGGGCTCGGTTTAGGGTACGGGTTAGGATTAGGGTACACGTTAGGGTTAGGTATGGGGTAGGCTTAGGGTTAGGGTTAGTTTAGGGTTTGGGCTCGGTTTAGGGTACGGGTTAGGATTAGGGTACGCGTTAGTGTTAGGGTAGGGGTTAGGGTAAGGGTACGCGATAGGGTGAGGATAGTTATTAAACCTATCCCACTCTCTAGATACCCCTTAGCACGTAAAGGAATATTATTTGGTGGTCCCGCCATGGAGAAGAGTTTAGAAACTAGGAGAAGATAAGGAACACACCCATTATCAAGAAATCACATTAGGATTCTCTTTTTAACCTGTTCCTTAAAACACTAGTGCTTAGGAAATCTATTGGAGGCAGAAGCAGTCAAGGGTAGCTTAGGGTTAGGGTTAGGGTTAGAGTGAGGGTTAGGGTACGGCTTAGGGTACGGTTTCGGGGAGGGGTTCGGGTAGGGCGTAGGGTATGGGTTAGGGTTAGGGTTAGGACTAGTGTTAGGGTTAGGGCTCGGTTTAGGGTACGGGTTAGGATTAGGGTACGCGTTAGGGTTAGGGTAGGGGATAGGGTTAGGGTACGCGTTAGGGTGAGGGTAGTTATTAAACCTATCCCACTCTCTAGATACCCCTTGGCACGTAAAGGAATATTATTTGGGGGTCCAGCCATGGAGAAGAGTTTAGACACTAGGAGAAGATAAGGAACACACCCATTATCACGAAATCACATTAGGATTCTCTTTTTAACCTGTTCCTTAAAACACTAGTGCTTAGGAAATCTATTGGAGGCAGAAGCAGTCAAGGGTAGCTTAGTGTTAGGTTTAGGGTTAGGGTGAGGGTTAGGGTACGGCTTAGGGTACGGGTTCGGGGAGGGGTTCAGGTAGGGCGTAGGGTATGGGTTAGGGTTAGGGTTAGGACTAGTGTTAGGGTTAGGGCTCGGTTTAGGGTACGGGTTAGGATTAGGGTACGCATTAGGGTTAGGTATGGGGTAGGCTTAGGGTTAGGGTTAGTGTTAGGGTTTGGGCTCGGTTTAGGGTACGGGTTAGGATTAGGGTACGCGTTAGTGTTAGGGTAGGGGTTAGGGTAAGGGTACGCGATAGGGTGAGGTTAGTTATTAATCCTATCCCACTCTCTAGATACCCCTTAGCACGTAAAGGAATATTATTTGGGGGTCCAGCCATGGAGAAGAGTTTAGACACTAGGAGAAGATAAGGAACACACCCATTATCAAGAAATCACATTAGGATTCTCTTTTTAACCTGTTCCTTAAAACACTAGTGCTTAGGAAATCTATTGGAGGCAGAAGCAGTCAAGGGTAGCTTAGGGTTAGGGTTAGGGTTAAGGTGAGGGTTAGGGTACGGCTTAGGGTACGGGTTCGGGGAGGGGTTCGGGTAGAGTTTAGGGTATGGGTTAGGGTTAGGGTTAGGACTAGTGTTAGGGTTAGGGCTAGGTTGAGGGTACGGGTTAGGATTAGGGTACGCGTTAGGGTTAGGGTAGGGGATAGGGTTAGGGTACGCGTTAGGGTGAGGGTAGTTATTAAACCTATCCCACTCTCTAGATACCCCTTAGCACGTAAAGGAATATTATTTGGGGGTCCAGCCATGGAGAAGAGTTTAGACACTAGGAGAAGATAAGGAACACACCCATTATCAAGAAATCACATTAGGATTCTCTTTTTAATCTGTTCCTTAAAACTCTAGTTTTTCGGAAATCTATTGGAGGCAGAAGCAGTCAATTGTAGCTTAGGGTTAGGGTTAGGGTTAGGGTGAGGGTTAGGGTACGGCTTAGGGTACGGGTTCGGGGAGGGGTTCGGGTAGGGGTAGGGTATGGGTTAGGGTTAGGGTTAGGACTAGTGTTAGGGTTAGGGCTCGGTTTAGGGTACGGGTTAGGATTAGGGTACACGTTAGGGTTAGGTATGGGGTAGGCTTAGGGTTAGGGTTAGTTTTAGGGTTTGGGCTCGGTTTAGGGTACGGGTTAGGATTAGGGTACGCGTTAGTGTTAGGGTAGGGGTTAGGGTAAGGGTACGCGATAGGGTGAGGATAGTTATTAAACCTATCCCACGCTCTAGATACCCCTTAGCACGTAAAGGAATATTATTTGGGGGTCCAGCCATGGAGAGGAGTTCAGACACTAGGAGAAGATAAGGAACACACCCATTATCAAGAAATCACATTAGGATTCTCTTTTTAACCTGTTCCTTAAAACACTAGTGTTTAGGAAATCTATTGGAGGCAGAAGCAGTCAAGGGTAGCTTAGGGTTAGGGTTAGGGTTAAGGTGAGGGTTAGGGTTCGGCTTAGGGTACGGGTTCGGGGAGGGGTTCGGGTAGAGTGTAGGGTATGGGTTAGGGTTAGGGTTAGGACTAGTGTTAGGGTTAGGGCTCGGTTTAGGGTACGGGTTAGGATTAGGGTAGGAGTTAGGGTTAGGGTATGCGTTAGGATGACGGTAGTTATTAAACCTATCCCACTCTCTAGATACCCCTTAGCACGTAAAGGAATATTATTTGGGGGTCCAGCCATGGAGAAGAGGTTAGACACTAGGAGAAGATAAGGAACACACCCATTATCAAGAAATCACATTAGGATTCTCTTTTTAACCTGTTCCTTAAAACACTAGTGCTTAGGAAATCTATTGGAGGCAGAAGCAATCAAGGGTAGCTTAGTGTTAGGGTTAGGGTTAGGGTGAGGGTTAGGGTACGGCTTAGGGTACAGGTTCGGGGAGGGGTTCGGGTAGGGCGTAGGGTATGGGTTAGGGTTAGGGTTAGGGTTAGTGTTAGGGTTAGGGCTCGGTTGAGGGTACGGGTTAGGATTAGGGTACGCGTTAGGGTTAGGGTAGGGGTTAGGGTTAGGGTACGCGTTAGGGTGAGGGTAGTTATTAAACCTATCCCACTCTCTAGATACCCCTTAGCACGTAAAGGAATATTATTTGGGGGTCCAGCCATGGAGAAGAGTTTAGACACTAGGAGAAGATAAGGAACACACCCATTATCAAGAAATCACATTAGGATTCTCTTTTTAATCTGTTCCTTAAAACACTAGTTTTTCGGAAATCTATTGGAGGCAGAAGCAGTCAAGGGTAGCTTAGGGTTAGGGTTAGGGTTAGGGTGAGGGTTAGGGTACGGCTTAGGGTACGGGTTCGGGGAGGGGTTCGGGTAGGGCGTAGGGTATGGGTTAGGGTTAGGGTTAGGACTAGTGTTAGGGTTAGGGCTCGGTTTAGGGTACGGGTTAGGATTAGGGTACGCGTTAGGGTTAGGGTAGGGGTTAGGGTTAGGGTATGCGTTAGGGTGAGGGTAGTTATTAAACCTATCCCACTCTCTAGATACCCCTTAGCACGTAAAGGAATATTATTTGGGGGTCCAGCCATGGAGAAGAGTTTAGACACTAGGAGAAGATAAGGAACACACCCATTATCAAGAAATCACATTAGGATTCTCTTTTTAACCTGTTCCTTAAAACACTAGTGCTTAGGAAATCTATTGGAGGCAGAAGCAATCAAGGGTAGCTTAGGGTTAGGGTTAGGGTTAGGGTGAGGGTTAGGGTACGGCTTAGGGTACGGGTTCGGGGAGGGGTTCGGGTAGGGCGTAGGGTATGGGTTAGGGTTAGGGTTAGGGTTAGTGTTAGGGTTAGGGCTCGGTTTAGGGTACGGGTTAGGATTAGGGTACGCGTTAGTGTTAGGGTAGGGTTTAGGGTTAGGGTACGCATAAGGGTGAGGGTAGTTATTAAACCTATCCCACTCTCTAGATACCCCTTAGCACGTAAAGGAATATTATTTGGTGGTTAACCATGGAGAAGAGTTTAGACACTAGGATAAGATAAGGAACACACCCATTATCAAGAAATCACATTAGGATTCTCTTTTGAACCTGTTCCCTAAAACACTAGTGCTTAGGAAATCTATTGGAGGCAGAAGCAATCAAGGGTAGCTTAGGTTTACGGTTAGGGTTTGGGTGAGGGTTAGGGTACGGCTTAGGGTATTGGTTCGGGGAGGGGTTCGGGTACGGCGTAGGGTATGGGTTAGTGTTAGGGTTAGGGTTAGTGTTAGTGTTAGGGCTCGGTTTAGGGTACGGGTTAAGATTAGGGTACGCGTTAGGGTTAGGTTAGGGGTTAGGGTTAGGGTACGTGTTAGTTTGAGGGTAGTTATTAAACCTATCCCACTCTCTAGATACCCCTTAGCACGTAAAGGAATATTATTTGGGGGTCCAGCCAATGAGAAGAGTTTAGACACTAGGATAAGATAAGGAACACACCCATTATCAAGAAATCACATTAGGATTCTCTTTTTAACCTGTTCCTTAAAACACTAGTGCTTAGGAAATCTATTGGAGGCAGAAGCAGTCAAGGGTAACTTAGGGTAGGGTTAGGGTTAGGGTGAGGGTTTGGGGACGGCTTACGGTACGGGTTCGAGGAAGGGTTCGGGTAGGGCATAGGGTATGTTTTAGGGTTATGGTTAGGGTTAGTATTAGGGCTGGGCTCGGTTTCGGGTACGGGTTAGGATTAGGGTACGCGTTAGGGTTAGGGTAGGGGTTAGGGTTAGGGTACACGTTAGGGTTAGGGTCGTTATTAAACCTATCCCACTCTCTAGATACCCCTTAGCACGTAAAGGAATATTATTTGGGGGTCCCCCATGGAGAAGAGTTTAGACACTAGGAGAAGATAAGGAACACACCCATTATCAAGAAATCACATTAGGATTCTCTTTTTAACCTGTTCCTTAAAACACTAGTGCTTAGGAAATCTATTGGAGGCAGAAGCAGTCAAGGTAGGTTAGGGTTAGGGTTAGGGTTAGGGTGAGTGTTAGGGTACGGCTTAGGGTACGGGTTCAGGGAGGGGTTCGTGTAGGGCGTAGGGTATGCGTTAGGGTTAGGGTTAGGGTTAGTGTTAGGGTTAGGGCTCGGTTTAGGGTACGGGTTAGGATTAGGGTACGCGTTAGGGTTAGGGTAGGGGTTAAGGTTAGGGTACGCGTTAAGGTGAGGGTAGTTATTAAACCTATCCCACTCTCTAGATACCCGTTAGCACGTAAAGGAATATTATTTTGTGGTCAAGCCATGGAGAAGAGTTTAGACACTAGGAGAAGATAAGGAACACACCCATTATCACGAAATCACATTAGGATTCTCTCTTTAACCTTTTCCTTAAAACACTAGTGCTTAGGAAATCTATTGGAGGCAGAAGCAGTCAAGGGTAGCTTAGGGTTAGGGTTAGGGTTAGGGTGAGGTTTAGGGTACGGCTTAGGGTACCGGTTCGGTGAGGGGTTCGGGTAGGGCGTAGGGTATGGGTTAGGGTTAGGGTTAGGGCTAGTGTTAGGGTTAGGGCTCGGTGTAGGTTACGGGTTAGGATTAGGGTACGCGTTCGTGTTAGGGTAGGGGTTAGGTTTAGGGTACGCGATAGGGTGAGGTTAGTTATTAAAACTATCCCACTCTCTAGATACCCCTTAGCACGTAAAGGAATATTATTTGGGGGTCCAGCCATGGAGAAGAGTTTAGACACTAGGAGAAGATAAGGAACACACCCATTATCAAGAAATCACATTAGGATTCTCTTTTTAACCTGTTCCTTAAAACACTAGTGCTTAGGAAATCTATTGGAGGCAGAAACAGTCAAGGGTAGCTTAGGGTTAGGGTGAGGGTTAGGGTACGGCTTAGGGTACGGGTTCGGGGAGGGGTTCGGGGAAGGCGTAGTGTATGGGTTAGGGTTAGGGTTAGGGTTAGTGTTAGGGTTAGGGCTCGGTTTAGGGTACGGGTTAGGATTAGGGTACGCGTTAGTGTTAGGTTAGGGATTAGGGTTAGGGTAAGCGTTAGGGTGATGGTAGTTATTAAACATATCCCAATCTCTAGATACCCCTTAGCACGTAAAGGAATATTATTTGGGGGTCCAGCCATGGAGAAGAGTTTAGACAATAGGATAAGATAAGGAACACACCCATTATCAAGAAATCACATTAGGATTCTCTTTTGAACCTGTTCCCTAAAACACTAGTGCTTAGGAAATCTATTGGAGGCAGAAGCAGTCAAGGGTAGCTTAGGGTTAGGTTTAGGGTTAGGGTGAGGGTTAGGGTACGGCTTAGGGTTCGGGTTCGGGCAGGGGTTCGGGTACGTTGTAAGGTATGGGTTAGGGTTAGGGTTAGGGTTAGTGTTAGGGTTAGGGCTCGGTTTAGGGTACGGGTTAGTATTAGGGTACGCGTTAGGGTTAGGGTAGGTGTTAGGTTTAGGGTACGCGTTAGGGTGAGGGTAGTTATTAAACATATCCCAATCTCTAGATACTCCTTAGCACGTAAAGGAATATTATTTGGGGGTCCAGCAATGGAGAAGAATTTAGACACTAGGATAAGATAAGGAACACACCCATTATCAAGAAGTCACATTAGCATTCTCTTTTGAACCGGTTCTTTAAAACACTAGTGTTTACGAAATCTATTGGAGGCAGAAGCAGTCAAGGGTAGCTTAGGGTTAGGGTTAGGGTTAGGGTGAGGGTTATGGTACGGCTTAGGTTTCGGGTTCAGGCAGGGGTTCGGGTACGGCATAAGGTATGGTTTAGGGTTAGGGTTAGGGTTAGGGTTAGGGTTAGGGCTCGGTTTAGGGTACGGGTTAGGATTAGGGTACGCGTTAGGGTTATGGTAGGGGTTAGGGTTAGGGTACGCGTTAGGGTGAGGGTAGTTATTAAACATATCCCAATCTCTAGATACCCCTTAGCACGAAAAGTAATATTATTTGGTGGTTAACCATGGAGAAGAGTTTAGACACTAGGATAAGATAAGGAACACACACATTATCAAGAAATCACATTAGGATTCTCTTTTGAACCTGTTCCCTAAAACACTAGTGCTTAGGAAATCTATTGGAGGCAGAAGCAATCAAGGTTAGCTTAGGGTTAGGGTTAGGGTTTGGGTGAGGGTTAGGGTACGGCGTAGGGTACTGGTTCGGGGAGGGGTTCGGGTACGGCGTAGGGTATGGGTTAGGGTTAGGGTTAGGGTTAGTGTTAGGGTTAGGGCTCGGTTTAGGGTACGTGTTAGGATTAGGGTACGCGTTAGGGTTAGGGTAGGGGTTAGGGTTAGGGTACGTGTTAGTGTGAGGGTAGTTATTAAACCTATACCACTCTCTAGATACCCCTTAGCACGTAAAGGAATATTATTTGGGGGTCCAGCCAAGGAGAAGATTTTAGACACTAGGATAAGATAAGGAACACACCCATTATCACGAAATCACATTAGGATTCTCTTTTTAACCTGTTCCTTAAAACACTAGTGCTTAGGAAATCTATTGGAGGCAGAAGCAGTCAAGGGTAGCTTAGTGTTAGGGTTAGGGTTAGGGTGAGGGTTAGGGTACGGCTTAGGGTACGGGTTCGGGGAGGGGTTCGGTTAGGGCGTAGTGTATGGGTTAGGGTTAGGGTTAGGACTAGTGTTAGGGTTAGGGCTCGGTTTAGGGTACGGGTTAGGATTAGGGTACGCGTTAGGGTTAGGTATGGGTTAGGGTTAGGGTTAGGGTTAGTGTTAGGGTTTGGGCTCGGTTTAGGGTACGGGTTAGGATTAGGGTACGCGTTAGTGTTAGGGTAGGGGTTAGGGTAAGGGTATGCGATAGGGTGAGGTTAGTTATTAAACCTATCCCACTCTCTAGATACCCCTTAGCACGTAAAGGAATATTATTTGGTGGTCCAGCCATGGAGAAGAG
Organism: Balaenoptera acutorostrata; assembly: GCF_949987535.1. Classification (NCBI taxonomy): domain Eukaryota; kingdom Metazoa; phylum Chordata; class Mammalia; order Artiodactyla; family Balaenopteridae; genus Balaenoptera; species Balaenoptera acutorostrata. The sequence goes on from NW_026645564.1 coordinate 196,618, forward strand.
TTTAGACACTAGGAGAAGATAAGGAACACACCCATTATCAAGAAATCACATTAGGATTCTCTTTTTAAACTGTTCCTTAAAACACTAGTGCTTAGGAAATCTATTGGAGGCAAAAGCAGTCAAGGGTAGCTTAGGGTTAGGTTTAGGGTTAGGGTGAGGGTTAGGGTACGGCTTAGGGTACGGGTTCGGGGAGGGGTTCGGGTAGGGCGTAGGGTATGGGTTAGGGTTAGGGTTAGGGTTAGTCTTAGGGTTAGGGCTCGGTTGAGGGTACGGATTAGGATTAGGATACGCGTTAGGGTTAGTGTAGGGGTTAGGGTTAGGGTACGCGTTAGGGTGAGGGTAGTTATTAAACCTATCCCACTCTCTAGATACCCCTTAGCACGTAAAGGAATATTATTTGGGGGCCAGCCATGGAGAAGAGGTTAGACACTAGGAGAAGATAAGGAACACACCCATTATCAAGAAATCACATTAGGATTATCTTTTTAACCTGTTCCTTAAAACACTAGTGCTTAGGAAATCTATTGGAGGCAGAAGCAATCAAGGGTAGCTTAGGGTTAGGGTTAGGGTTAGGGTGAGGGTTAGGGTACGGCTTAGGGTACGGGTTCGGGGAGGGGTTCGGGTAGGGCGTAGGGTATGGGTTAGGGTTAGGGTTAGGGTTAGTGTTAGGGTTAGGCCTCGGTTGAGGGTACGGGTTAGGATTAGGGTACGCGTTAGTGTTAGGGTAGGGGTTAGGGTAAGGGTACGCGATAGGGTGAGGTTAGTTATTAAACCTATCCCACTCTCTAGATACCCCTTAGCACGTAAAGGAATATTATTTGGTGGTCCAGCCATGGAGAAGAGTTTAGACACTAGGAGAAGATAAGGAACACACCCATTATCAAGAAATCACATTAGGATTCTCTTTTTAACCTGTTCCTTAAAACACTAGTGCTTAGGAAATCTATTGGAAGCAGAAGCAGTCAAGGGTAGCTTAGGGTTAGGGTTAGGGTTAGGGTGAGGGTTAGGGTACGGCTTAGGGTACGGGTTCGGGGAGGGGTTCAGGTAGGGGTAGGGTATGGGTTAGGGTTAGGGTTAGGACTAGTGTTAGGGTTAGGGCTCGGTTTAGGGTATGGGTTAGGATTAGGGTACGCGTTAGGGTTAGGGTAGGGGATAGGGTTAGGGTACGCGTTAGGGTGAGGGTAGTTATTAAACCTATCCCACTCTCTAGATACCCCTTGGCACGTAAAGGAATATTATTTGGGGGTCCAGCCATGGAGAAGAGTTTAGACACTAGGAGAAGATAAGGAACACACCCATTATCACGAAATCACATTAGGATTCTCTTTTTAACCTGTTCCTTAAAACACTAGTGCTTAGGAAATCTATTGGAGGCAGAAGCAGTCAAGGGTAGCTTAGTGTTAGGTTTAGGTTTAGGGTGAGGGTTAGGGTACGGCTTAGGGTACGGGTTCGGGGAGGGGTTCAGGTAGGGCGTAGGTTATGGGTTAGGGTTAGGGTTAGGACTAGTGTTAGGGTTAGGGCTCGGTTTAGGGTACGGGTTAGGATTAGGGTACGCATTAGGGTTAGGTATGGGGTAGGCTTAGGGTTAGGGTTAGTGTTAGGGTTTGGGCTCGGTTTAGGGTACGGGTTAGGATTAGGGTACGCGTTAGTGTTAGGGTAGGGGTTAGGGTAAGGGTACGCGATAGGGTGAGGTTAGTTATTAATCCTATCCCACTCTCTAGATACCCCTTAGCACGTAAAGGAATATTATTTGGGGGTCCAGCCATGGAGAAGAGTTTAGACACTAGGAGAAGATAAGGAACACACCCATTATCAAGAAATCACATTAGGATTCTCTTTTTAACCTGTTCCTTAAAACACTAGTGCTTAGGAAATCTATTGGAGGCAGAAGCAGTCAAGGGTAGCTTAGGGTTAGGGTTAGGGTTAAGGTGAGGGTTAGGGTACGGCTTAGGGTACGGGTTCGGGGAGGGGTTCGGGTAGAGTGTAGGGTATGGATTAGGGTTAGGGTTAGGACTAGTGTTAGGGTTAGGGCTAGGTTGAGGGTACGGGTTAGGATTAGGGTACGCGTTAGGGTTAGGGTAGGGGATAGGGTTAGGGTACGCGTTAGGGTGAGGGTAGTTATTAAACCTATCCCACTCTCTAGATACCCCTTAGCACGTAAAGGAATATTATTTGGGGGTCCAGCCATGGAGAAGAGTTTAGACACTAGGAGAAGATAAGGAACACACCCATTATCAAGAAATCACATTAGGATTCTCTTTTTAATCTGTTCCTTAAAACTCTAGTTTTTCGGAAATCTATTGGAGGCAGAAGCAGTCAAGGGTAGCTTAGGGTTAGGGTTAGGGTTAGGGTGAGGGTTAGGGTACGGCTTAGGGTACGGGTTCGGGGAGGGGTTAGGGTAGGGGTAGGGTATGGGTTAGGGTTAGGGTTAGGACTAGTGTTAGGGTTAGGGCTCGGTTTAGGGTACGGGTTAGGATTAGGGTACACGTTAGGGTTAGGTATGGGGTAGGCTTAGGGTTAGGGTTAGTTTTAGGGTTTGGGCTCGGTTTAGGGTACGGGTTAGGATTAGGGTACGCGTTAGTGTTAGGGTAGGGGTTAGGGTAAGGGTACGCGATAGGGTGAGGATAGTTATTAAACCTATCCCACTCTCTAGATACCCCTTAGCACGTAAAGGAATATTATTTGGTGGTCCCGCCATGGAGAAGAGTTTAGAAACTAGGAGAAGATAAGGAACACACCCATTATCAAGAAATCACATTAGGATTCTCTTTTTAACCTGTTCCTTAAAACACTAGTGCTTAGGAAATCTATTGGAGGCAGAAGCAGTCAAGGGTAGCTTAGGGTTAGGGTTAGGGTTAGAGTGAGGGTTAGGGTACGGCTTAGGGTACGGTTTCGGGGAGGGGTTCGGGTAGGGCGTAGGGTATGGGTTAGGGTTAGGGTTAGGACTAGTGTTAGGGTTAGGGCTCGGTTTAGGGTACGGGTTAGGATTAGGGTACGCGTTAGGGTTAGGTATGGGGTAGGCTTAGGGTTAGGGTTAGTTTTAGGGTTTGGGCTCGGTTTAGGGTACGGGTTAGGATTAGGGTATGCGTTAGTGTTAGGGTAGGGGTTAGGGTAAGGGTACGCGATAGGGTGAGGTTAGTTATTAAACCTATCCCACTCTCTAGATACCCCTTAGCACGTAAAGGAATATTATTTGGTGGTCCAGCCATGGAGAAGAGTTTAGAAACTAGGAGAAGATAAGGAACACACCCATTATCAAGAAATCACATTAGGATTCTCTTTTTAACCTGTTCCTTAAAACACTAGTGCTTAGGAAATCTATTGGAGGCAGAAGCAGTCAAGGGTAGCTTAGGGTTAGGGTTAGGGTTAGGGTGAGGGTTAGGGTACGGCTTAGGGTACGGTTTCGGGGAGGGGTTCGGGTAGGGCGTAGGGTATGGGTTAGGGTTAGGGTTAGGACTAGTGTTAGGGTTAGGGCTCGGTTTAGGGTACGGGTTAGGATTAGGGTACGCGTTAGGGTTAGGTATGGGTTAGGGTTAGGGTTAGGGTTAGTGTTAGGGTTTGGGCTCGGTTTAGGGTACGGGTTAGGATTAGGGTACGCGTTAGTGTTAGGGTAGGGGTTAGGGTAAGGGTACGCGATAGGGTGAGGTTAGTTATTAAACCTATCCCACTCTCTAGATACCCCTTAGCACGTAAAGGAATATTATTTGGTGGTCCAGCCATGGAGAAGAGTTTAGACACTAGGAGAAGATAAGGAACACACCCATTATCAAGAAATCACATTAGGATTCTCTTTTTAACCTGTTCCTTAAAACACTAGTGCTTAGGAAATCTATTGGAGGCAGAAGCAGTCAAGGGTAGCTTAGGGTTAGGGTTAGGGTTAGGGTGAGGGTTAGGGTACGGCTTAGGGTACGGGTTCGGGGAGGGGTTCGGGTAGGGGTAGGGTATGGGTTAGGGTTAGGGTTAGGACTAGTGTTAGGGTTAGGGCTCGGTTTAGGGTATGGGTTAGGATTAGGGTACGCGTTAGGGTTAGGGTAGGGGATAGGGTTAGGGTACGCGTTAGGGTGAGGGTAGTTATTAAACCTATCCCACTCTCTAGATACCCCTTGGCACGTAAAGGAATATTATTTGGGGGTCCAGCCATGGAGAAGAGTTTAGACACTAGGAGAAGATAAGGAACACACCCATTATCACGAAATCACATTAGGATTCTCTTTTTAACCTGTTCCTTAAAACACTAGTGCTTAGGAAATCTATTGGAGGCAGAAGCAGTCAAGGGTAGCTTAGTGTTAGGTTTAGGGTTAGGGTGAGGGTTAGGGTACGGCTTAGGGTACGGGTTCGGGGAGGGGTTCAGGTAGGGCGTAGGGTATGGGTTAGGGTTAGGGTTAGGACTAGTGTTAGGGTTAGGGCTCGGTTTAGGGTACGGGTTAGGATTAGGGTACGCATTAGGGTTAGGTATGGGGTAGGCTTAGGGTTAGGGTTAGTGTTAGGGTTTGGGCTCGGTTTAGGGTACGGGTTAGGATTAGGGTACGCGTTAGTGTTAGGGTAGGGGTTAGGGTAAGGGTACGCGATAGGGTGAGGTTAGTTATTAATCCTATCCCACTCTCTAGATACCCCTTAGCACGTAAAGGAATATTATTTGGGGGTCCAGCCATGGAGAAGAGTTTAGACACTAGGAGAAGATAAGGAACACACCCATTATCAAGAAATCACATTAGGATTCTCTTTTTAACCTGTTCCTTAAAACACTAGTGCTTAGGAAATCTATTGGAGGCAGAAGCAGTCAAGGGTAGCTTAGGGTTAGGGTTAGGGTTAAGGTGAGGGTTAGGGTACGGCTTAGGGTACGGGTTCGGGGAGGGGTTCGGGTAGAGTTTAGGGTATGGGTTAGGGTTAGGGTTAGGACTAGTGTTAGGGTTAGGGCTAGGTTGAGGGTACGGGATAGGATTAGGGTACGCGTTAGGGTTAGGGTAGGGGATAGGGTTAGGGTACGCGTTAGGGTGAGGGTAGTTATTAAACCTATCCCACTCTCTAGATACCCCTTAGCACGTAAAGGAATATTATTTGGGGGTCCAGCCATGGAGAAGAGTTTAGACACTAGGAGAAGATAAGGAACACACCCATTATCAAGAAATCACATTAGGATTCTCTTTTTAATCTGTTCCTTAAAACTCTAGTTTTTCGGAAATCTATTGGAGGCAGAAGCAGTCAAGGGTAGCTTAGGGTTAGGGTTAGGGTTAGGGTGAGGGTTAGGGTACGGCTTAGGGTACGGGTTCGGGGAGGGGTTCGGGTAGGGGTAGGGTATGGGTTAGGGTTAGGGTTAGGACTAGTGTTAGGGTTAGGGCTCGGTTTAGGGTACGGGTTAGGATTAGGGTACACGTTAGGGTTAGGTATGGGGTAGGCTTAGGGTTAGGGTTAGTTTTAGGGTTTGGGCTCGGTTTAGGGTACGGGTTAGGATTAGGGTACGCGTTAGTGTTAGGGTAGGGTTTAGGGTAAGGGTACGCGATAGGGTGAGGATAGTTATTAAACCTATCCCACTCTCTAGATACCCCTTAGCACGTAAAGGAATATTATTTGGTGGTCCCGCCATGGAGAAGAGTTTAGAAACTAGGAGAAGATAAGGAACACACCCATTATCAAGAAATCACATTAGGATTCTCTTTTTAACCTGTTCCTTAAAACACTAGTGCTTAGGAAATCTATTGGAGGCAGAAGCAGTCAAGGGTAGCTTAGGGTTAGGGTTAGGGTTAGAGTGAGGGTTAGGGTACGGCTTAGGGTACGGTTTCGGGGAGGGGTTCGGGTAGGGCGTAGGGTATGGGTTAGGGTTAGGGTTAGGACTAGTGTTAGGGTTAGGGCTCGGTTTAGGGTACGGGTTAGGATTAGGGTACGCGTTAGGGTTAGGTATGGGTTAGGGTTAGGGTTAGGGTTAGTGTTAGGGTTTGGGCTCGGTTTAGGGTACGGGTTAGGATTAGGGTACGCGTTAGTGTTAGGGTAGGGGTTAGGGTAAGGGTACGCGATAGGGTGAGGTTAGTTATTAAACCTATCCCACTCTCTAGATACCCCTTAGCACGTAAAGGAATATTATTTGGGGGCCAGCCATGGAGAAGAGGTTAGACACTAGGAGAAGATAAGGAACACACCCATTATCAAGAAATCACATTAGGATTATCTTTTTAACCTGTTCCTTAAAACACTAGTGCTTAGGAAATCTATTGGAGGCAGAAGCAATCAAGGGTAGCTTAGGGTTAGGGTTAGGGTTAGGGTGAGGGTTAGGGTACGGCTTAGGGTACGGGTTCGGGGAGGGGTTCGGGTAGGGCGTAGGGTATGGGTTAGGGTTAGGGTTAGGGTTAGTGTTAGGGTTAGGCCTCGGTTGAGGGTACGGGTTAGGATTAGGGTACGCGTTAGTGTTAGGGTAGGGGTTAGGGTAAGGGTACGCGATAGGGTGAGGTTAGTTATTAAACCTATCCCACTCTCTAGATACCCCTTAGCACGTAAAGGAATATTATTTGGTGGTCCAGCCATGGAGAAGAGTTTAGACACTAGGAGAAGATAAGGAACACACCCATTATCAAGAAATCACATTAGGATTCTCTTTTTAACCTGTTCCTTAAAACACTAGTGCTTAGGAAATCTATTGGAAGCAGAAGCAGTCAAGGGTAGCTTAGGGTTAGGGTTAGGGTTAGGGTGAGGGTTAGGGTACGGCTTAGGGTACGGGTTCGGGGAGGGGTTCAGGTAGGGGTAGGGTATGGGTTAGGGTTAGGGTTAGGACTAGTGTTAGGGTTAGGGCTCGGTTTAGGGTATGGGTTAGGATTAGGGTACGCGTTAGGGTTAGGGTAGGGGATAGGGTTAGGGTACGCGTTAGGGTGAGGGTAGTTATTAAACCTATCCCACTCTCTAGATACCCCTTGGCACGTAAAGGAATATTATTTGGGGGTCCAGCCATGGAGAAGAGTTTAGACACTAGGAGAAGATAAGGAACACACCCATTATCACGAAATCACATTAGGATTCTCTTTTTAACCTGTTCCTTAAAACACTAGTGCTTAGGAAATCTATTGGAGGCAGAAGCAGTCAAGGGTAGCTTAGTGTTAGGTTTAGGTTTAGGGTGAGGGTTAGGGTACGGCTTAGGGTACGGGTTCGGGGAGGGGTTCAGGTAGGGCGTAGGTTATGGGTTAGGGTTAGGGTTAGGACTAGTGTTAGGGTTAGGGCTCGGTTTAGGGTACGGGTTAGGATTAGGGTACGCATTAGGGTTAGGTATGGGGTAGGCTTAGGGTTAGGGTTAGTGTTAGGGTTTGGGCTCGGTTTAGGGTACGGGTTAGGATTAGGGTACGCGTTAGGGTTAGGGTAGGGGATAGGGTTAGGGTACGCGTTAGGGTGAGGGTAGTTATTAAACCTATCCCACTCTCTAGATACCCCTTAGCACGTAAAGGAATATTATTTGGGGGTCCAGCCATGGAGAAGAGTTTAGACACTAGGAGAAGATAAGGAACACACCCATTATCAAGAAATCACATTAGGATTCTCTTTTTAATCTGTTCCTTAAAACTCTAGTTTTTCGGAAATCTATTGGAGGCAGAAGCAGTCAAGGGTAGCTTAGGGTTAGGGTTAGGGTTAGGGTGAGGGTTAGGGTACGGCTTAGGGTACGGGTTCGGGGAGGGGTTCGGGTAGGGGTAGGGTATGGGTTAGGGTTAGGGTTAGGACTAGTGTTAGGGTTAGGGCTCGGTTTAGGGTACGGGTTAGGATTAGGGTACACGTTAGGGTTAGGTATGGGGTAGGCTTAGGGTTAGGGTTAGTTTTAGGGTTTGGGCTCGGTTTAGGGTACGGGTTAGGATTAGGGTACGCGTTAGTGTTAGGGTAGGGGTTAGGGTAAGGGTACGCGATAGGGTGAGGATAGTTATTAAACCTATCCCACTCTCTAGATACCCCTTAGCACGTAAAGGAATATTATTTGGTGGTCCCGCCATGGAGAAGAGTTTAGAAACTAGGAGAAGATAAGGAACACACCCATTATCAAGAAATCACATTAGGATTCTCTTTTTAACCTGTTCCTTAAAACACTAGTGCTTAGGAAATCTATTGGAGGCAGAAGCAGTCAAGGGTAGCTTAGGGTTAGGGTTAGGGTTAGAGTGAGGGTTAGGGTACGGCTTAGGGTACGGTTTCGGGGAGGGGTTCGGGTAGGGCGTAGGGTATGGGTTAGGGTTAGGGTTAGGACTAGTGTTAGGGTTAGGGCTCGGTTTAGGGTACGGGTTAGGATTAGGGTACGCGTTAGGGTTAGGTATGGGGTAGGCTTAGGGTTAGGGTTAGTTTTAGGGTTTGGGCTCGGTTTAGGGTACGGGTTAGGATTAGGGTATGCGTTAGTGTTAGGGTAGGGGTTAGGGTAAGGGTACGCGATAGGGTGAGGTTAGTTATTAAACCTATCCCACTCTCTAGATACCCCTTAGCACGTAAAGGAATATTATTTGGTGGTCCAGCCATGGAGAAGAGTTTAGAAACTAGGAGAAGATAAGGAACACACCCATTATCAAGAAATCACATTAGGATTCTCTTTTTAACCTGTTCCTTAAAACACTAGTGCTTAGGAAATCTATTGGAGGCAGAAGCAGTCAAGGGTAGCTTAGGGTTAGGGTTAGGGTTAGGGTGAGGGTTAAGGTACGGCTTAGGGTACGGTTTCGGGGAGGGGTTCGGGTAGGGCGTAGGGTATGGGTTAGGGTTAGGGTTAGGACTAGTGTTAGGGTTAGGGCTCGGTTTAGGGTACGGGTTAGGATTAGGGTACGCGTTAGGGTTAGGTATGGGTTAGGGTTAGGGTTAGGGTTAGTGTTAGGGTTTGGGCTCGGTTTAGGGTACGGGTTAGGATTAGGGTACGCGTTAGTGTTAGGGTAGGGGTTAGGGTAAGGGTACGCGATAGGGTGAGGTTAGTTATTAAACCTATCCCACTCTCTAGATACCCCTTAGCACGTAAAGGAATATTATTTGGTGGTCCAGCCATGGAGAAGAGTTTAGACACTAGGAGAAGATAAGGAACACACCCATTATCAAGAAATCACATTAGGATTCTCTTTTTAACCTGTTCCTTAAAACACTAGTGCTTAGGAAATCTATTGGAGGCAGAAGCAGTCAAGGGTAGCTTAGGGTTAGGGTTAGGGTTAGGGTGAGGGTTAGGGTACGGCTTAGGGTACGGGTTCGGGGAGGGGTTCGGGTAGGGGTAGGGTATGGGTTAGGGTTAGGGTTAGGACTAGTGTTAGGGTTAGGGCTCGGTTTAGGGTACGGGTTAGGATTAGGGTACGCGTTAGTGTTAGGGTAGGGGTTAGGGTAAGGGTACGCGATAGGGTGAGGTTAGTTATTAAACCTATCCCACTCTCTAGATACCCCTTAGCACGTAAAGGAATATTATTTGGTGGTCCAGCCATGGAGAAGAGTTTAGACACTAGGAGAAGATAAGGAACACACCCATTATCAAGAAATCACATTAGGATTCTCTTTTTAACCTGTTCCTTAAAACACTAGTGCTTAGGAAATCTATTGGAGGCAGAAGCAGTCAAGGGTAGCTTAGGGTTAGGGTTAGGGTTAGCGTGAGGGTTAGGGTACGGCTTAGGGTACGGGTTCGGGGAGGGGTTCGGGTAGGGGTAGGGTATGGGTTAGGGTTAGGGTTAGGACTAGTGTTAGGGTTAGGGCTCGGTTTAGGGTACGGGTTAGGATTAGGGTACGCGTTAGGGTTAGGGTAGGGGTTAGGGTTAGGGTATGCGTTAGGGTGACGGTAGTTATTAAACCTATCCCACTCTCTAGATACCCCTTAGCACGTAAAGGAATATTATTTGGGGGTCCAGCCATGGAGAAGAGTTTAGACACTAGGAGAAGATAAGGAACACACCCATTCTCAAGAAATCACATTAGGATTCTCTTTTTAACCTGTTCCTTAAAACACTAGTGCTTAGGAAATCTATTGGAGGCAGAAGCAGTCAAGGGTAGCTTAGGGTTAGGGTTAGGGTTAGGGTGAGGGTTAGGGTACGGCTTAGGGTACGGGTTCGGGGAGGGGTTCGGGTAGGGCGTAGGGTATGGGTTAGGGTTAGGGTTAGGGCTAGTGTTAGGGTTAGGGCTCGGTTTAGGGTACGGGTTAGGATTAGGGTACGCGTTAGGGTTAGGGTAGGGGATAGGGTTAGGGTACGCGTTAGGGTGAGGGTAGTTATTAAACCTATCCCACTCTCTAGATACCCCTTAGCACGTAAAGGAATATTATTTGGGGGTCCAGCCATGGAGAAGAGTTTAGACACTAGGAGAAGATAAGGAACACACCCATTATCACGAAATCACATTAGGATTCTCTTTTTAACCTGTTCCTTAAAACACTAGTGCTTAGGAAATCTATTGGAGGCAGAAGCAGTCAAGGGTAGCTTAGTGTTAGGGTTAGGGTTAGGGTGAGGGTTAGGGTACGGCTTAGGGTACGGGTTCGGGGAGGGGTTCAGGTAGGGCGTAGGGTATGGGTTAGGGTTAGGGTTAGGACTAGTGTTAGGGTTAGGGCTCGGTTTAGGGTACGGGTTAGGATTAGGGTACGCGTTAGGGTTAGGTATGGGGTAGGCTTAGGGTTAGGGTTAGTTTTAGGGTTTGGGCTCGGTTTAGGGTACGGGTTAGGATTAGGGTACGCGTTAGTGTTAGGGTAGGGGTTAGGGTAAGGGTACGCGATAGGGTGAGGTTAGTTATTAAACCTATCCCACTCTCTAGATACCCCTTAGCACGTAAAGGAATATTATTTGGTCGTCCAGCCATGGGGAAGAGTTTAGAAATTAGGAGAAGATAAGGAACACACCCATTATCAAGAAATCACATTAGGATTCTCTTTTTAACCTGTTCCTTAAAACACTAGTGCTTAGGAAATCTATTGGAGGCAGAAGCAGTCAAGGGTAGCTTAGGGTTAGGGTTAGGGTTAGGGTGAGGGTTAGGGTACGGCTTAGGGTACGGGTTCGGGGAGGGGTTCGGGTAGGGGTAGGGTATGGGTTAGGGTTAGGGTTAGGACTAGTGTTAGGGTTAGGACTCGGTTTAGGGTACGGGTTAGGATTAGGGTACGCGTTAGGGTTAGGGTAGGGGATAGGGTTAGGGTACGCGTTAGGGTGAGGGTAGTTATTAAACCTATCCCACTGTCTAGATACCCCTTGGCACGTAAAGGAATATTATTTGGGGGTCCAGCCATGGAGAAGAGTTTAGACACTAGGAGAAGATAAGGAACACACCCATTATCACGAAATCACATTAGGATTCTCTTTTTAACCTGTTCCTTAAAACACTAGTGCTTAGGAAATCTATTGGAGGCAGAAGCAGTCAAGGGTAGCTTAGTGTTAGGTTTAGGGTTAGGGTGAGGGTTAGGGTACGGCTTAGGGTACGGGTTCGGGGAGGGGTTCATGTAGGGCGTAGGGTATGGGTTAGGGTTAGGGTTAGGACTAGTGTTAGGGTTAGGGCTCGGTTTAGGGTACGGGTTAGGATTAGGGTACGCATTAGGGTTAGGTATGGGGTAGGCTTAGGGTTAGGGTTAGTGTTAGGGTTTGGGCTCGGTTTAGGGTACGGGTTAGGATTAGGGTACGCGTTAGTGTTAGGGTAGGGGTTAGGGTAAGGGTACGCGATAGGGTGAGGTTAGTTATTAAACCTATCCCACTCTCTAGATACCCCTTAGCATGTAAAGGAATATTATTTGGGGGTCCAGCCATGGAGAAGAGTTTAGACACTAGGAGAAGATAAGGAACACACCCATTATCAAGAAATCACATTAGGATTCTCTTTTTAACCTGTTCCTTAAAACACTAGTGCTTAGGAAATCTATTGGAGGCAGAAGCAGTCAAGGGTAGCTTAGGGTTAGGGTTAGGGTTAGGGTGAGGGTTAGGGTACGGCTTAGGGTACGGGTTCGGGGAGGGGTTCGGGTAGGGGTAGGGTATGGGTTAGGGTTAGGGTTAGGACTAGTGTTAGGGTTAGGGCTCGGTTTAGGGTACGGGTTAGGATTAGGGTACGCGTTAGGGTTAGGTATGGGGTAGGCTTAGGGTTAGTGTTAGTTTTAGGGTTTGGGCTCGGTTTAGGGTACGGGTTAGGATTAGGGTACACGTTAGTGTTAGGGTAGGGGTTAGGGTAAGGGTACGCGATAGGGTGAGGATAGTTATTAAACCTATCCCACTCTCTAGATACCCCTTAGCACGTAAAGGAATATTATTTGGTGGTCCAGCCATGGAGAAGAGATTAGAAACTAGGAGAAGATAAGGAACACACCCATTATCAAGAAATCACATTAGGATTCTCTTTTTAACCTGTTCCTTAAAACACTAGTGCTTAGGAAATCTATTGGAGGCAGAAGCAGTCAAGGGTAGCTTAGGGTTAGGGTTAGGGTTAGAGTGAGGGTTAGGGTACGGCTTAGGGTACGATTTCGGGGAGGGGTTCGGGTAGGGCGTAGGGTATGGGTTAGGGTTAGGGTTAGGTCTAGTGTTAGGGTTAGGGCTCGGTTTAGGGTACGGGTTAGGATTAGGGTACGCGTTAGGGTTAGGTATGGGTTAGGGTTAGGGTTAGGGTTAGTGTTAGGGTTTGGGCTCGGTTTAGGGTACGGGTTAGGATTAGGGTACGCGTTAGTGTTAGGGTAGGGGTTAGGGTAAGGGTACGCGATAGGGTGAGGTTAGTTATTAAACCTATCCCACTCTCTAGATACCCCTTAGCACGTAAAGGAATATTATTTGGTGGTCCAGCCATGGAGAAGAGTTTAGACACTAGGAGAAGATAAGGAACACACCCATTATCAAGAAATCACATTAGGATTCTCTTTTTAACCTGTTCCTTAAAACACTAGTGCTTAGGAAATCTATTGGAGGCAGAAGCAGTCAAGGGTAGCTTAGGGTTAGGGTTAGGGTTAGGGTGAGGGTTAGGGTACGGCTTAGGGTACGGGTTCGGGGAGGGGTTCGGGTAGGGGTAGGGTATGGTTTAGGGTTAGGGTTAGGACTAGTGTTAGGGTTAGGGCTCGGTTTAGGGTACGGGTTAGGATTAGGGTACGCGTTAGGGTTAGGGTAGGGGTTAGGTTTAGGGTATGCGTTAGGGTGACGGTAGTTATTAAACCTATCCCACTCTCTAGATACCCCTTAGCACGTAAAGGAATATTATTTGGGGGTCCAGCCATGGAGAAGAGTTTAGACACTAGGAGAAGATAAGGAACACACCCATTCTCAAGAAATCACATTAGGATTCTCTTTTTAACCTGTTCCTTAAAACACTAGTGCTTAGGAAATCTATTGGAGGCAGAAGCAGTCAAGGGTAGCTTAGGGTTAGGGTTAGGGTTAGGGTGAGGGTTAGGGTACGGCTTAGGGTACGGGTTCGGGGAGGGGTTCGGGTAGGGCGTAGGGTATGGGTTAGGGTTAGGGTTAGGGCTAGTGTTAGGGTTAGGGCTCGGTTTAGGGTACGGGTTAGGATTAGGGTACGCGTTAGGGTTAGGGTAGGGGATAGGGTTAGGGTACGCGTTAGGGTGAGGGTAGTTATTAAACCTATCCCACTCTCTAGATACCCCTTAGCACGTAAAGGAATATTATTTGGGGGTCCAGCCATGGAGAAGAGTTTAGACACTAGGAGAAGATAAGGAACACACCCATTATCAAGAAATCACATTAGGATTCTCTTTTTAACCTGTTCCTTAAAACACTAGTGCTTAGGAAATCTATTGGAGGCAGAAGCAGTCAAGGGTAGCTTAGGGTTAGGGTTAGGGTTAGGGTGAGGGTTAGGGTACGGCTTAGGGTACGGGTTCGGGGAGGGGTTCGGGTAGGGGTTGGGTATGGGTTAGGGTTAGGGTTAGGACTAGTGTTAGGGTGAGGGCTCGGTTTAGGGTACGGGTTAGGATTAGGGTACGCGTTAGGGTTAGGGTAGGGTTTAGGGTTAGGGTATGCGTTAGGGTGACGGTAGTTATTAAACCTATCCCACTCTCTAGATACCCCTTAGCACCTAAAGGAATATTATTTGGGGGTCCAGCCATGGAGAAGAGGTTAGACACTAGGAGAAGATAAGGAACACACCCATTATCAAGAAATCACATTAGGATTCTCTTTTTAACCTGTTCCTTAAAACACTAGTGCTTAGGAAATCTATTGGAGGCAGAAGCAATCAAGGGTAGCTTAGGGTTAGGGTTAGGGTTAGGGTGAGGGTTAGTGTACGGCTTAGGGTACGGGTTCGGGGAGGGGTTCGGGTAGGGCGTAGGGTGTGTGTTAGGGTTAGAGTTAGGGTTAGTGTTAGGGTTAGGGCTCGGTTTAGGGTACGGGTTAGGATTAGGGTACGCGTTAGGGTTAGGGTAGGGGATAGGGTTAGGGTATGCGTTAGGGTGAGGGTAGTTATTAAACCTATCCCACTCTCTAGATACCCCTTGGCACGTAAAGGAATATTATTTGGGGGTCCAGCCATGGAGAAGAGTTTAGACACCAGGAGAAGATAAGGAACACACCCATTATCACGAAATCACATTAGGATTCTCTTTTTAACCTGTTCCTTAAAACACTAGTGCTTAGGAAATCTATTGGAGGCAGAAGCAGTCAAGGGTAGCTTAGTGTTAGGTTTAGGGTTAGGGTGAGGGTTAGGGTACGGCTTAGGGTACGGGTTCGGGGAGGGGTTCGGGTAGAGTGTAGGGTATGGGTTAGGGTTAGGGTTAGGACTAGTGTTAGGGTTAGGGCTCGGTTTAGGGTACGGGTTAGGATTAGGGTACGCGTTAGGGTTAGGGTAGGAGTTAGGGTTAGGGTATGCGTTAGGGTGACGGTAGTTATTAAACCTATCCCACTCTCTAGATACCCCTTAGCACGTAAAGGAATATTATTTGGGGGTCCAGCCATGGAGAAGAGGTTAGACACTAGGAGAAGATAAGGAACACACCCATTATCAAGAAATCACATTAGGATTCTCTTTTTAACCTGTTCCTTAAAACACTAGTGCTTAGGAAATCTATTGGAGGCAGAAGCAATCAAGGGTAGCTTAGTGTTAGGGTTAGGGTTAGGGTGAGGGTTAGGGTACGGCTTAGGGTACAGGTTCGGGGAGGGGTTCGGGTAGGGCGTAGGGTATGGGTTAGGGTTAGGGTTAGGGTTAGTGTTAGGGTTAGGGCTCGGTTGAGGGTACGGGTTAGGATTAGGGTACGCGTTAGGGTTAGGGTAGGGGTTAGGGTTAGGGTACGCGTTAGGGTGAGGGTAGTTATTAAAGCTATCCCACTCTCTAGATACCCCTTAGCACGTAAAGGAATATTATTTGGGGGTCCAGCCATGGAGAAGAGTTTAGACACTAGGAGAAGATAAGGAACACACCCATTATCAAGAAATCACATTAGGATTCTCTTTTTAATCTGTTCCTTAAAACACTAGTTTTTCGGAAATCTATTGGAGGCAGAAGCAGTCAAGGGTAGCTTAGGGTTAGGGTTAGGGTTAGGGTGAGGGTTAGGGTACGGCTTAGGGTACGGGTTCAGGGAGGGGTTCGGGTAGGGGTAGGGTATGGGTTAGGGTTAGGGTTAGGACTAGTGTTAGGGTTAGGGCTCGGTTTAGGGTACGGGTTAGGATTAGGGTACACGTTAGGGTTAGGTATGGGGTAGGCTTAGGGTTAGGGTTAGTTTTAGGGTTTGGGCTCGGTTTAGGGTACGGGTTAGGATTAGGGTACGCGTTAGTGTTAGGGTAGGGGTTAGGGTAAGGGTACGCGATAGGGTGAGGTTAGTTATTAAACCTATCCCACTCTCTAGATACCCCTTAGCACGTAAAGGAATATTATTTGGAGGTCCAGCCATGGAGAAGAGTTTAGAAACTAGGAGAATATAAGGAACACACCCATTATCAAGAAATCACATTAGGATTCTCTTTTTAACCTGTTCCTTAAAACACTAGTGCTTAGGAAATCTATTGGAGGCAGAAGCAGTCAAGGGTAGCTTAGGGTTAGGGTTAGGGTTAGGGTGAGGGTTAGGGTTCGGCTTAGGGTACGGTTTCGGGTAGGGGTTCGGGTAGGGCGTAGGGTATGGGTTAGGGTTAGGGTTAGGACTAGTGTTAGGGTTAGGGCTCGGTTTAGGGTACGGGTTAGGATTAGGGTACGCGTTAGGGTTAGGTATGGGTTAGGGTTAGGGTTAGGGTTAGTGTTAGGTTTTGGGCTCGGTTTAGGGTACGGGTTAGGATTAGGGTACGCGTTAGTGTTAGGGTAGGGGTTAGGGTAAGGGTACGCGATAGGGTGAGGTTAGTTATTAAACCTATCCCACTCTCTAGATACCCCTTAGCACGTAAAGGAATATTATTTGGGGGTCCAGCCAATGAGAAGAGTTTAGACACTAGGATAAGATAAGGAACACACCCATTATCAAGAAATCACATTAGGATTCTCTTTTTAACCTGTTCCTTAAAACACTAGTGCTTAGGAAATCTATTGGAGGCAGAAGCAGTCAAGGGTAGCTTAGGGTTAGGGTTAGGGTGAGGGTTAGGGTACGGCTTAGGGTACGGGTTCGGGGAGGGGTTCGGGTAGGGGTAGGGTATGGGTTAGGGTTAGGGTTAGGACTAGTGTTAGGGTTAGGGCTCGGTTTAGTGTACGGGTTAGGATTAGGGTACGCGTTAGGGTTAGGGTAGGGGTTAGGGTTAGGGTATGCGTTAGGGTGACGGTAGTTATTAAACCTATCCCACTCTCTAGATACCCCTTAGCACGTAAAGGAATATTATTTGGGGGTCCAGCCATGGAGAAGAGGTTAGACACTAGGAGAAGATAAGGAACACACCCATTATCAAGAAATCACATTAGGATTCTCTTTTTAACCTGTTCCTTAAAACACTAGTGCTTAGGAAATCTATTGGAGGCAGAAGCAATCAAGGGTAGCTTAGGGTTAGGGTTAGGGTTAGGGTGAAGGTTAGGGAACGGCTTAGGGTACGGGTTCGGAGAGGGGATCGGGTAGGGCGTAGGGTATGGGTTAGGGTTAGGGTTAGGGCTCGGTTGAGGGTACGGGTTAGGATTAGGGTACGCGTTAGGGTTAGGGTAGGGGATAGGGTTAGGGTACGCGTTAGGGTGACGGTAGTTATTAAACCTATCCCACTCTCTAGATATCCCTTAGCACGTAAAGGAATATTATTTGGGGGTCCAGCCATGGAGAAGAGTTTAGACACTAGCAGAAGATAAGGAACACACCCATTATCACGAAATCACATTAGGATTCTCTTTTTAACCTGTTCCTTAAAACACTAGTGCTTAGGAAATCTATTGGAGGCAGAAGCAGTCAAGGGTAGCTTAGTGTTAGGGTTAGGGTTAGGGTGAGGGTTAGGGTACGGCTTAGGGTACGGTTTCGGGGAGGGGTTCGGGTAGGGCGTACGGTATGGGTTAGGGTTAAGGTTAGGACTAGTGTTAGGGCTAGGGCTCGGTTTAGGGTACGGGTTAGGATTAGGGTACGCGTTAGGGTTAGGTATGGGTTAGGGTTAGGGTTAGGGTTAGTGTTAGGGTTTGGGCTCGGTTTAGGGTACGGGTTAGGATTAGGGTACGCGTTAGTGTTAGGGTAGGGGTTAGGGTAAGGGTACGCGATAGGGTGAGGTTAGTTATTAAACCTATCCCACTCTCTAGATACCCCTTAGCACGTAAAGGAATATTATTTGGTGGTCCAGCCATGGAGAAGAGTTTAGACACTAGGAGAAGATAAGGAACACACCCATTATCAAGAAATCACATTAGGATTCTCTTTTTAACCTGTTCCTTAAAACACTAGTGCTTAGGAAATCTATTGGAGGCAGAAGCAGTCAAGGGTAGCTTAGGGTTAGGGTTAGGGTTAGGGTGAGGGTTAGGGTACGGCTTAGGGTACGGGTTCGGGGAGGGGTTCGGGTAGGGGTAGGGTATGGGTTAGGGTTAGGGTTAGGACTAGTGTTAGGGTTAGGGCTCGGTTTAGGGTACGGGTTAGGATTAGGGTACGCGTTAGGGTTAGGGTAGGGGTTAGGGTTAGGGTATGCGTTAGGGTGACGGTAGTTATTAAACCTATCCCACTCTCTAGATACCCCTTAGCACGTAAAGGAATATTATTTGGGGGTCCAGCCATGGAGAAGAGGTTAGACACTAGGAGAAGATAAGGAACACACCCATTATCAAGAAATCACATTAGGATTCTCTTTTTAACCTGTTCCTTAAAACACTAGTGCTTAGGAAATCTATTGGAGGCAGAAGCAATCAAGGGTAGCTTAGGGTTAGGGTTAGGGTTAGGGTGAGGGTTAGGGAACGGCTTAGGGTACGGGTTCGGGGAGGGGATCGGGTAGGGCGTAGGGTATGGTTTAGGGTTAGGGTTAGGGTTAGTGTTAGGGTTAGGGCTCGGTTGAGGGTACGGGTTAGGATTAGGGTACGCGTTAGGGTTAGGGTAGGGGTTAGGGTTAGGGTACGCGATAGGGTGAGGTTAGTTATTAAACCTATCCCACTCTCTAGATACCCCTTAGCACGTAAAGGAATATTATTTGGTGGTCCAGCCATGGAGAAGAGTTTAGACACTAGGAGAAGATAAGGAACACACCCATTATCAAGAAATCACATTAGGATTCTCTTTTTAACCTGTTCCTTAAAACACTAGTGCTTAGGAAATCTATTGGAGGCAGAAGCAGTCAAGGGTAGCTTAGGGTTAGGGTTAGGGTTAGGGTGAGGGTTAGGGTACGGCTTAGGGTACGGGTTCGGGGAGGGGTTCGGGTAGGGGTAGGGTATGGGTTAGGGTTAGGGTTAGGACTAGTGTTAGGGTTAGGGCTCGGTTTAGGGTATGGGTTAGGATTAGGGTACGCGTTAGGGTTAGGGTAGGGGATAGGGTTAGGGTACGCGTTAGGGTGAGGGTAGTTATTAAACCTATCCCACTCTCTAGATACCCCTTGGCACGTAAAGGAATATTATTTGGGGGTCCAGCCATGGAGAAGAGTTTAGACACTAGGAGAAGATAAGGAACACACCCATTATCACGAAATCACATTAGGATTCTCTTTTTAACCTGTTCCTTAAAACACTAGTGCTTAGGAAATCTATTGGAGGCAGAAGCAGTCAAGGGTAGCTTAGTGTTAGGTTTAGGGTTAGGGTGAGGGTTAGGGTACGGCTTAGGGTACGGGTTCGGGGAGGGGTTCAGGTAGGGCGTAGGGTATGGGTTAGGGTTAGGGTTAGGACTAGTGTTAGGGTTAGGGCTCGGTTTAGGGTACGGGTTAGGATTAGGGTACGCATTAGGGTTAGGTATGGGGTAGGCTTAGGGTTAGGGTTAGTGTTAGGGTTTGGGCTCGGTTTAGGGTACGGGTTAGGATTAGGGTACGCGTTAGTGTTAGGGTAGGGGTTAGGGTAAGGGTACGCGATAGGGTGAGGTTAGTTATTAATCCTATCCCACTCTCTAGATACCCCTTAGCACGTAAAGGAATATTATTTGGGGGTCCAGCCATGGAGAAGAGTTTAGACACTAGGAGAAGATAAGGAACACACCCATTATCAAGAAATCACATTAGGATTCTCTTTTTAACCTGTTCCTTAAAACACTAGTGCTTAGGAAATCTATTGGAGGCAGAAGCAGTCAAGGGTAGCTTAGGGTTAGGGTTAGGGTTAAGGTGAGGGTTAGGGTACGGCTTAGGGTACGGGTTCGGGGAGGGGTTCGGGTAGAGTGTAGGGTATGGGTTAGGGTTAGGGTTAGGACTAGTGTTAGGGTTAGGGCTAGGTTGAGGGTACGGGATAGGATTAGGGTACGCGTTAGGGTTAGGGTAGGGGATAGGGTTAGGGTACGCGTTAGGGTGAGGGTAGTTATTAAACCTATCCCACTCTCTAGATACCCCTTAGCACGTAAAGGAATATTATTTGGGGGTCCAGCCATGGAGAAGAGTTTAGACACTAGGAGAAGATAAGGAACACACCCATTATCAAGAAATCACATTAGGATTCTCTTTTTAATCTGTTCCTTAAAACTCTAGTTTTTCGGAAATCTATTGGAGGCAGAAGCAGTCAAGGGTAGCTTAGGGTTAGGGTTAGGGTTAGGGTGAGGGTTAGGGTACGGCTTAGGGTACGGGTTCGGGGAGGGGTTCGGGTAGGGGTAGGGTATGGGTTAGGGTTAGGGTTAGGACTAGTGTTAGGGTTAGGGCTCGGTTTAGGGTACGGGTTAGGATTAGGGTACACGTTAGGGTTAGGTATGGGGTAGGCTTAGGGTTAGGGTTAGTTTTAGGGTTTGGGCTCGGTTTAGGGTACGGGTTAGGATTAGGGTACGCGTTAGTGTTAGGGTAGGGGTTAGGGTAAGGGTACGCGATAGGGTGAGGATAGTTATTAAACCTATCCCACTCTCTAGATACCCCTTAGCACGTAAAGGAATATTATTTGGTGGTCCCGCCATGGAGAAGAGTTTAGAAACTAGGAGAAGATAAGGAACACACCCATTATCAAGAAATCACATTAGGATTCTCTTTTTAACCTGTTCCTTAAAACACTAGTGCTTAGGAAATCTATTGGAGGCAGAAGCAGTCAAGGGTAGCTTAGGGTTAGGGTTAGGGTTAGAGTGAGGGTTAGGGTACGGCTTAGGGTACGGTTTCGGGGAGGGGTTCGGGTAGGGCGTAGGGTATGGGTTAGGGTTAGGGTTAGGACTAGTGTTAGGGTTAGGGCTCGGTTTAGGGTACGGGTTAGGATTAGGGTACGCGTTAGTGTTAGGTATGGGGTAGGCTTAGGGTTAGGGTTAGTTTTAGGGTTTGGGCTCGGTTTAGGGTACGGGTTAGGATTAGGGTATGCGTTAGTGTTAGGGTAGGGGTTAGGGTAAGGGTACGCGATAGGGTGAGGTTAGTTATTAAACCTATCCCACTCTCTAGATACCCCTTAGCACGTAAAGGAATATTATTTGGTGGTCCAGCCATGGAGAAGAGTTTAGAAACTAGGAGAAGATAAGGAACACACCCATTATCAAGAAATCACATTAGGATTCTCTTTTTAACCTCTTCCTTAAAACACTAGTGCTTAGGAAATCTATTGGAGGCAGAAGCAGTCAAGGGTAGCTTAGGGTTAGGGTTAGGGTTAGGGTGAGGTTTAGGGTACGGCTTAGGGTACGGTTTCGGGGAGGGGTTCGGGTAGGGCGTAGGGTATGGGTTAGGGTTAGGGTTAGGACTAGTGTTAGGGTTAGGGCTCGGTTTAGGGTACGGGTTAGGATTAGGGTACGCGTTAGGGTTAGGTATGGGTTAGGGTTAGGGTTAGGGTTAGTGTTAGGGTTTGGGCTCGGTTTAGGGTACGGGTTAGGATTAGGGTACGCGTTAGTGTTAGGGTAGGGGTTAGGGTAAGGGTACGCGATAGGGTGAGGTTAGTTATTAAACCTATCCCACTCTCTAGATACCCCTTAGCACGTAAAGGAATATTATTTGGTGGTCCAGCCATGGAGAAGAGTTTAGAAACTAGGAGAAGATAAGGAACACACCCATTATCAAGAAATCACATTAGGATTCTCTTTTTAACCTGTTCCTTAAAACACTAGTGCTTAGGAAATCTATTGGAGGCAGAAGCAGTCAAGGGTAGCTTAGGGTTAGGGTTAGGGTTAGGGTGAGGGTTAGGGTACGGCTTAGGGTACGGGTTCGGGGAGGGGTTCAGGTAGGGCGTAGGGTATGGGTTAGGGTTAGGGTTAGGACTAGTGTTAGGGTTAGGGCTCGGTTTAGGGTACGGGTTAGGATTAGGGTACGCGTTAGGGTTAGGTATGGGGTAGGCTTAGGGTTAGGGTTAGTTTTAGGGTTTGGGTTCGCTTTAGGGTACGGGTTAGGATTAGGGTACGCGTTAGTGTTAGGGTAGGGGTTAGGGTAAGGGTACGCGATAGGGTGAGGTTAGTTATTAAACCTATCCCACTCTCTAGATACCCCTTAGCACGTAAAGGAATATTATTTGGTGGTCCAGCCATGGGGAAGAGTTTAGAAATTAGGAGAAGATAAGGAACACACCCATTATCAAGAAATCACATTAGGATTCTCTTTTTAACCTGTTCCTTAAAACACTAGTGCTTAGGAAATCTATTGGAGGCAGAAGCAGTCAAGGGTAGCTTAGGGTTAGGGTTAGGGTTAGGGTGAGGGTTAGGGTACGGCTTAGGGTACGGGTTCGGGGAGGGGTTCGGGTAGGGGTTGGGTATGGGTTAGGGTTAGGGTTAGGACTAGTGTTAGGGTTAGGGCTCGGTTTAGGGTACGGGTTAGGATTAGGGTACGCGTTAGGGTTAGGGTAGGGTTTAGGGTTAGGGTATGCGTTAGGGTGACGGTAGTTATTAAACCTATCCCACTCTCTAGATACCCCTTAGCACCTAAAGGAATATTATTTGGGGGTCCAGCCATGGAGAAGAGGTTAGACACTAGGAGAAGATAAGGAACACACCCATTATCAAGAAATCACATTAGGATTCTCTTTTTAACCTGTTCCTTAAAACACTAGTGCTTAGGAAATCTATTGGAGGCAGAAGCAATCAAGGGTAGCTTAGGGTTAGGGTTAGGGTTAGGGTGAGGGTTAGGGTACGGCTTAGGGTACGGGTTCGGGGAGGGGTTCGGGTAGGGCGTAGGGTGTGTGTTAGGGTTAGAGTTAGGGTTAGTGTTAGGGTTAGGGCTCGGTTTAGGGTACGGGTTAGGATTAGGGTACGCGTTAGGGTTAGGGTAGGGGATAGGGTTAGGGTATGCGTTAGGGTGAGGGTAGTTATTAAACCTATCCCACTCTCTAGATCCCCCTTGGCACGTAAAGGAATATTATTTGGGGGTCCAGCCATGGAGAAGAGTTTAGACACTAGGAGAAGATAAGGAACACACCCATTATCACGAAATCACATTAGGATTCTCTTTTTAACCTGTTCCTTAAAACACTAGTGCTTAGGAAATCTATTGGAGGCAGAAGCAGTCAAGGGTAGCTTAGTGTTAGGTTTAGGGTTAGGGTGAGGGTTAGGGTACGGCTTAGGGTACGGGTTCGGGGAGGGGTTCATGTAGGGCGTAGGGTATGGGTTAGGGTTAGGGTTAGGACTAGTGTTAGGGTTAGGGCTCGGTTTAGGGTACGGGTTAGGATTAGGGTACGCGTTAGTGTTAGGGTAGGGGTTAGGGTAAGGGTACGCGATAGGGTGAGGTTAGTTATTAAACCTATCCCACTCTCTAGATACCCCTTAGCACGTAAAGGAATATTATTTGGGGGTCCAGCCATGGAGAAGAGTTTAGACACTAGGAGAAGATAAGGAACACACCCATTATCAAGAAATCACATTAGGATTCTCTTTTTAACCTGTTCCTTAAAACACTAGTGCTTAGGAAATCTATTGGCGGCAGAAGCAGTCAAGGGTAGCTTAGGGTTAGGGTTAGGGTTAAGGTGAGGGTTAGGGTACGGCTTAGGGTACGGGTTCGGGGAGGGGTTCGGGTAGAGTGTAGGGTATGGGTTAGGGTTAGGGTTAGGACTAGTGTTAGGGTTAGGGCTCGGTTTAGGGTACGGGTTAGGATTAGGGTACGCGTTAGGGTTAGGGTAGGAGTTAGGGTTAGGGTATGCGTTAGGGTGACGGTAGTTATTAAACCTATCCCACTCTCTAGATACCCCTTAGCACGTAAAGGAATATTATTTGGGGGTCCAGCCATGGAGAAGAGGTTAGACACTA
This sequence comes from Balaenoptera acutorostrata, assembly GCF_949987535.1. NCBI lineage: Eukaryota > Metazoa > Chordata > Mammalia > Artiodactyla > Balaenopteridae > Balaenoptera > Balaenoptera acutorostrata. Next base: position 220,154 of record NW_026645564.1, read on the forward strand.
GGAGAAGATAAGGAACACACCCATTATCAAGAAATCACATTAGGATTCTCTTTTTAACCTGTTCCTTAAAACACTAGTGCTTAGGAAATCTATTGGAGGCAGAAGCAATCAAGGGTAGCTTAGTGTTAGGGTTAGGGTTAGGGTGAGGGTTAGGGTACGGCTTAGGGTACAGGTTCGGGGAGGGGTTCGGGTAGGGCGTAGGGTATGGGTTAGGGTTAGGGTTAGGGTTAGTGTTAGGGTTAGGGCTCGGTTGAGGGTACGGGTTAGGATTAGGGTACGCGTTAGGGTTAGGGTAGGGGTTAGGGTTAGGGTACGCGTTAGGGTGAGGGTAGTTATTAAAGCTATCCCACTCTCTAGATACCCCTTAGCACGTAAAGGAATATTATTTGGGGGTCCAGCCATGGAGAAGAGTTTAGACACTAGGAGAAGATAAGGAACACACCCATTATCAAGAAATCACATTAGGATTCTCTTTTTAATCTGTTCCTTAAAACACTAGTTTTTCGGAAATCTATTGGAGGCAGAAGCAGTCAAGGGTAGCTTAGGGTTAGGGTTAGGGTTAGGGTGAGGTTTAGGGTACGGCTTAGGGTACGGGTTCGGGGAGGGGTTCGGGTAGGGGTAGGGTATGGGTTAGGGTTAGGGTTAGGACTAGTGTTAGGGTTAGGGCTCGGTTTAGGGTACGGGTTAGGATTAGGGTACACGTTAGGGTTAGGTATGGTGTAGGCTTAGGGTTAGGGTTAGTTTTAGGGTTTGGGCTCGGTTTAGGGTACGGGTTAGGATTAGGGTACGCGTTAGTGTTAGGGTAGGGGTTAGGGTAAGGGTACGCGATAGGGTGAGGTTAGTTATTAAACCTATCCCACTCTCTAGATACCCCTTAGCACGTAAAGGAATATTATTTGGAGGTCCAGCCATGGAGAAGAGTTTAGAAACTAGGAGAATATAAGGAACACACCCATTATCAAGAAATCACATTAGGATTCTCTTTTTAACCTGTTCCTTAAAACACTAGTGCTTAGGAAATCTATTGGAGGCAGAAGCAGTCAAGGGTAGCTTAGGGTTAGGGTTAGGGTTAGGGTGAGGGTTAGGGTACGGCTTAGGGTACGGTTTCGGGTAGGGGTTCGGGTAGGGCGTAGGGTATGGGTTAGGGTTAGGGTTAGGACTAGTGTTAGGGTTAGGGCTCGGTTTAGGGTACGGGTTAGGATTAGGGTACGCGTTAGGGTTAGGTATGGGTTAGGGTTAGGGTTAGGGTTAGTGTTAGGTTTTGGGCTCGGTTTAGGGTACGGGTTAGGATTAGGGTACGCGTTAGTGTTAGGGTAGGGGTTAGGGTAAGGGTAAGCGATAGGGTGAGGTTAGTTATTAAACCTATCCCACTCTCTAGATACCCCTTAGCACGTAAAGGAATATTATTTGGTGGTCCAGCCATGGAGAAGAGTTTAGACACTAGGAGAAGGTAAGGAACACACCCATTATCAAGAAATCACATTAGGATTCTCTTTTTAACCTGTTCCTTAAAACACTAGTGCTTAGGAAATCTATTGGAGGCAGAAGCAGTCAAGGGTAGCTTAGGGTTAGGGTTAGGGTGAGGGTTAGGGTACGGCTTAGGGTACGGGTTCGGGGAGGGGTTCGGGTAGGGGTAGGGTATGGGTTAGGGTTAGGGTTAGGACTAGTGTTAGGGTTAGGGCTCGGTTTAGTGTACGGGTTAGGATTAGGGTACGCGTTAGGGTTAGGGTAGGGGTTAGGGTTAGGGTATGCGTTAGGGTGACGGTAGTTATTAAACCTATTCCACTCTCTAGATACCCCTTAGCACGTAAAGGAATATTATTTGGGGGTCCAGCCATGGAGAAGAGGTTAGACACTAGGAGAAGATAAGGAACACACCCATTATCAAGAAATCACATTAGGATTCTCTTTTTAACCTGTTCCTTAAAACACTAGTGCTTAGGAAATCTATTGGAGGCAGAAGCAATCAAGGGTAGCTTAGGGTTAGGGTTAGGGTTAGGGTGAAGGTTAGGGAACGGCTTAGGGTACGGGTTCGGGGAGGGGATCGGGTAGGGCGTAGGGTATGGGTTAGGGTTAGGGTTAGGGCTCGGTTGAGGGTACGGGTTAGGATTAGGGTACGCGTTAGGGTTAGGGTAGGGGATAGGGTTAGGGTACGCGTTAGGGTGAGGGTAGTTATTAAACCTATCCCACTCTCTAGATATCCCTTAGCACGTAAAGGAATATTATTTGGGGGTCCAGCCATGGAGAAGAGTTTAGACACTAGCAGAAGATAAGGAACACACCCATTATCACGAAATCACATTAGGATTCTCTTTTTAACCTGTTCCTTAAAACACTAGTGCTTAGGAAATCTATTGGAGGCAGAAGCAGTCAAGGGTAGCTTAGTGTTAGGGTTAGGGTTAGGGTGAGGGTTAGGGTACGGCTTAGGGTACGGTTTCGGGGAGGGGTTCGGGTAGGGCGTACGGTATGGGTTAGGGTTAAGGTTAGGACTAGTGTTAGGGTTAGGGCTCGGTTTAGGGTACGGGTTAGGATTAGGGTACGCGTTAGGGTTAGGTATGGGTTAGGGTTAGGGTTAGGGTTAGTGTTAGGGTTTGGGCTCGGTTTAGGGTACGGGTTAGGATTAGGGTACGCGTTAGTGTTAGGGTAGGGGTTAGGGTAAGGGTACGCGATAGGGTGAGGTTAGTTATTAAACCTATCCCACTCTCTAGATACCCCTTAGCACGTAAAGGAATATTATTTGGTGGTCCAGCCATGGAGAAGAGTTTAGACACTAGGAGAAGATAAGGAACACACCCATTATCAAGAAATCACATTAGGATTCTCTTTTTAACCTGTTCCTTAAAACACTAGTGCTTAGGAAATCTATTGGAGGCAGAAGCAGTCAAGGGTAGCTTAGGGTTAGGGTTAGGGTTAGGGTGAGGGTTAGGGTACGGCTTAGGGTACGGGTTCGGGGAGGGGTTCGGGTAGGGGTAGGGTATGGGTTAGGGTTAGGGTTAGGACTAGTGTTAGGGTTAGGGCTCGGTTTAGGGTACGGGTTAGGATTAGGGTACGCGTTAGGGTTAGGGTAGGGGTTAGGGTTAGGGTATGCGTTAGGGTGACGGTAGTTATTAAACCTATCCCACTCTCTAGATACCCCTTAGCACGTAAAGGAATATTATTTGGGGGTCCAGCCATGGAGAAGAGGTTAGACACTAGGAGAAGATAAGGAACACACCCATTATCAAGAAATCACATTAGGATTCTCTTTTTAACCTGTTCCTTAAAACACTAGTGCTTAGGAAATCTATTGGAGGCAGAAGCAATCAAGGGTAGCTTAGGGTTAGGGTTAGGGTTAGGGTGAGGGTTAGGGAACGGCTTAGGGTACGGGTTCGGGGAGGGGATCGGGTAGGGCGTAGGGTATGGTTTAGGGTTAGGGTTAGGGTTAGTGTTAGGGTTAGGGCTAGGTTGAGGGTACGGGTTAGGATTAGGGTACGCGTTAGGGTTAGGGTAGGGGTTAGGGTTAGGGTACGCGTTAGGGTGAGGGTAGTTATTAAACCTATCCCACTCTCTAGATACCCCTTAGCACGTAAAGGAATATTATTTGGTGGTCCAGCCATGGAGAAGAGTTTAGACACTAGGAGAAGATAAGGAACACACCCATTATCACGAAATCACATTAGGATTCTCTTTTTAACCTGTTCCTTAAAACACTAGTGCTTAGGAAATCTATTGGAGGCCGAAGCAGTCAAGGGTAGCTTAGTGTTAGGGTTAGGGTTAGGGTGAGGGTTAGGGTACGGCTTAGGGTACGGGTTCGGGGAGGGGTTCGGTTAGGGCGTAGTGTATGGGTTAGGGTTAGGGTTAGGACTAGTGTTAGGGTTAGGGCTCGGTTTAGGGTACGGGTTAGGATTAGGGTACGCGTTAGGGTTAGGTATGGGTTAGGGTTAGGGTTAGGGTTAGTGTTAGGGTTTGGGCTCGGTTTAGGGTACGGGTTAGGATTAGGGTACGCGTTAGTGTTAGGGTAGGGGTTAGGGTAAGGGTACGCGATAGGGTGAGGTTAGTTATTAAACCTATCCCACTCTCTAGATACCCCTTAGCACATAAAGGAATATTATTTGGTGGTCCAGCCATGGAGAAGAGTTTAGACACTAGGAGAAGATAAGGAACACACCCATTATCAAGAAATCACATTAGGATTCTCTTTTTAACCTGTTCCTTAAAACACTAGTGCTTAGGAAATCTATTGGAGGCAGAAGCAGTCAAGGGAAGCTTAGGGTTAGGGTTAGGGTTAGGGTGAGGGTTAGGGTACGGCTTAGGGTACGGGTTCGGGGAGGGGTTCGGGTAGGGTGTAGGGTATGGGTTAGGGTTAGGGTTAGGACTAGTGTTAGGGTTAGGGCTCGGTTTAGGGTACGGGTTAGGATTAGGGTACGCGTTAGGGTTAGGGTAGGTGTTAGGGTTAGGGTATGCGTTAGGGTGACGGTAGTTATTAAACCTATCCCACTCTCTAGATACCCCTTAGCACCTAAAGGAATTTTATTTGGGGGTCCAGCCATGGAGAAGAGGTTAGACACTAGGAGAAGATAAGGAACACACCCATTATCAAGAAATCACATTAGGATTCTCTTTTTAACCTGTTCCTTAAAACACTAGTGCTTAGGAAATCTATTGGAGGCAGAAGCAATCAAGGGTAGCCTAGGGTTAGGGTTAGGGTTAGGGTGAGGGTTAGGGTACGGCTTAGGGTACGGGTTCGGGGAGGGGTTCGGGTAGGGCGTAGGGTATGGGTTAGGGTTAGAGTTAGGGTTAGTGTTAGGGTTAGGTCTTGGTTGAGGATACGGGTTAGGATTAGGGTACGCGTTAGGGTTATGGTAGGGGATAGGGTTAGGGTACGCGTTAGGGTGAGGGTAGTTATTAAACCTATCCCACTCTCTAGATACCCGTTGGCACGTAAAGGAATATTATTTGGGGGTCCAGCCATGGAGAAGAGTTTAGACACTAGGAGAAGATAAGGAACACACCCATTATCACGAAATCACATTAGGATTCTCTTTTTAACCTGTTCCTTAAAACACTAGTGCTTAGGAAATCTATTGGAGGCAGAAGCAGTCAAGGGTAGCTTAGTGTTAGGGTTAGGGTTAGGGTGAGGGTTAGGGTACGGCTTAGGGTACGGGTTCGGGGAGGGGTTCAGGTAGGGCGTAGGGTATGGGTTAGGGTTAGGGTTAGGAGTAGTGTTAGGGTTAGGGCTCGGTTTAGGGTACGGGTTAGGATTAGGGTACGCATTAGGGTTAGGTATGGGGTAGGCTTAGGGTTAGGGTTAGTGTTAGGGTTTGGGCTCGGTTTAGGGTACGGGTTAGGATTAGGGTACGCGTTAGTGTTAGGGTAGGGGTTAGGGTAAGGGTACGCGATAGGGTGAGGTTAGTTATTAAACCTATCCCACTCTCTAGATACCCCTTAGCACGTAAAGGAATATTATTTGGGGGTCCAGCCATGGAGAAGAGTTTAGACACTAGGAGAAGATAAGGAACACACCCATTATCAAGAAATCACATTAGGATTCTCTTTTTAACCTGTTCCTTAAAACACTAGTGCTTAGGAAATCTATTGGAGGCAGAAGCAGTCAAGGGTAGCTTAGGGTTAGGGTTAGGGTTAGGGTGAGGGTTAGGGTACGGCTTAGGGTACGGGTTCGGGGAGGGGTTCGGGTAGGGGTAGGGTATGGGTTAGGGTTAGGGTTAGGACTAGTGTTAGGGTTAGGGCTCGGTTTAGGGTACAGGTTAGGATTAGGGTACGCGTTAGGGTTAGGGTAGGGGTTAGGGTTAGGGTATGCGTTAGGGTGACGGTAGTTATTAAACCTATCCCACTCTCTAGATACCCCTTAGCACGTAAAGGAATATTATTTGGGGGTCCAGCCATGGAGAAGAGGTTAGACACTAGGAGAAGATAAGGAACACACCCATTATCAAGAAATCACATTAGGATTCTCTTTTTAACCTGTTCCTTAAAACACTAGTGCTTAGGAAATCTATTGGAGGCAGAAGCAATCAAGGGTAGCTTAGGGTTAGGGTTAGGGTTAGGGTGAGGGTTAGGGAACGGCTTAGGGTACGGGTTTGGGGAGGGGATCGGGTAGGGCGTAGGGTATGGGTTAGGGTTAGGGTTAGGGTTAGGGCTCAGTTGAGGGTACGGGTTAGGATTAGGGTACGCGTTAGGGTTAGGGTAGGGGTTAGGGTTAGGGTACTCGTTAGGGTGAGGGTAGTTATTAAACCTATCCCACTCTCTAGATACCCCTTAGCACGTAAAGGAATATTATTTGGGGGTCCAGCCATGGAGAAGAGTTTAGACACTAGGAGAAGATAAGGAACACACCCATTATCAAGAAATCACATTAGGATTCTCTTTTTAACCTGTTCCTTAAAACACTAGTGCTTAGGAAATCTATAGGAGGCAGAAGCAGTCAAGGGTAGCTTAGTGTTAGGGTTAGGGTTAGGGTGAGGGTTAGGGTACGGCTTAGGGTACGGGTTCGGGGAGGGGTTCGGTTAGGGCGTAGTGTATGGGTTAGGGTTAGGGTTAGGACTAGTGTTAGGGTTAGGGCTCGGTTTAGGGTACGGGTTAGGATTAGGGTACGCGTTAGGGTTAGGTATGGGTTAGGGTTAGGATTAGGGTTAGTGTTAGGGTTTGGGCTCGGTTTAGGGTACGGGTTAGGATTAGGGTACGCGTTAGTGTTAGGGTAGGGGTTAGGGTAAGGGTACGCGATAGGGTGAGGTTAGTTATTAAACCTATCCCACTCTCTAGATACCCCTTAGCACATAAAGGAATATTATTTGGTGGTCCAGCCATGGAGAAGAGTTTAGACACTAGGAGAAGATAAGGAACACACCCATTATCAAGAAATCACATTAGGATTCTCTTTTTAACCTGTTCCTTAAAACACTAGTGCTTAGGAAATCTATTGGAGGCAGAAGCCGTCAAGGGAAGCTTAGGGTTAGGGTTAGGGTTAGGGTGAGGGTTAGGGTACGGCTTAGGGTACGGGTTCGGGGAGGGGTTCGGGTAGGGTGTAGGGTATGGGTTAGGGTTAGGGTTAGGACTAGTGTTAGGGTTAGGGCTCGGTTTAGGGTACGGGTTAGGATTAGGGTACGCGTTAGGGTTAGGGTAGGGGTTAGGGTTAGGGTATGCGTTAGGGTGACGGTAGTTATTAAACCTATCCCACTCTCTAGATACCCCTTAGCACCTAAAGGAATATTATTTGGGGGTCCAGCCATGGAGAAGAGGTTAGACACTAGGAGAAGATAAGGAACACACCCATTATCAAGAAATCACATTAGGATTCTCTTTTTAACCTGTTCCTTAAAACACTAGTGCTTAGGAAATCTATTGGAGGCAGAAGCAATCAAGGGTAGCCTAGGGTTAGGGTTAGGGTTAGGGTGAGGGTTAGGGTACGGCTTAGGGTACGGGTTCGGGGAGGGGTTCGGGTAGGGTGTAGGGTATGGGTTAGGGTTAGGGTTAGGACTAGTGTTAGGGTTAGGGCTCGGTTTAGGGTACGGGTTAGGATTAGGGTACGCGTTAGTGTTAGGGTAGGGGTTAGGGTAAGGGTACGCGATAGGGTGAGGTTAGTTATTAAACCTATCCCACTCTCTAGATACCCCTTAGCACGTAAAGCAATATTATTTGAGGGTCCAGCCATGGAGAAGAGTTTAGACACTAGGAGAAGATAAGGAACACACCCATTATCAAGAAATCACATTAGGATTCTCTTTTTAACCTGTTCCTTAAAACACTAGTGCTTAGGAAATCTATTGGAGGCAGAAGCAGTCAAGGGTAGCTTAGGGTTAGGGTAAGGGTTAGGGTGAGGGTTAGGCTACGGCTTAGGGTACGGGTTCGGGGAGGGGTTCGGGTAGGGGTAGGGTATGGGTTAGGGTTAGGGTTAGGACTAGTGTTAGGGTTAGGGCTCGGTTTAGGGTACGGGTTAGGATTAGGGTACGCGTTAGGGTTAGGGTAGGGGTTAGGGTTAGGGTATGCGTTAGGGTGACGGTAGTTATTAAACCTATCCCACTCTCTAGATACCCCTTAGCACGTAAAGGAATATTATTTGGGGGTCCAGCCATGGAGAAGAGTTTAGACACTAGGAGAAGATAAGGAACACACCCATTATCACGAAATCACATTAGGATTCTCTTTTTAACCTGTTCCTTAAAACACTAGTGCTTAGGAAATCTATTGGAGGCAGAAGCAGTCAAGGGTAGCTTAGTGTTAGGGTTAGGGTTAGGGTGAGGGTTAGGGTACGGCTTAGGGTACGGGTTCGGGGAGGGGTTCAGGTAGGGCGTAGGGTATGTGTTAGGGTTAGGGTTAGGACTAGTGTTAGGGTTAGGGCTCGGTTTAGGGTACGGGTTAGGATTAGGGTACGCGTTAGGGTTAGGTATGGGTTAGGGTTAGGGTTAGGGTTAGTGTTAGGGTTTGGGCTCGGTTTAGGGTACGGGTTAGGATTAGGGTACGCGTTAGTGTTAGGGTAGGGGTTAGGGTAAGGGTACGCGATAGGGTGAGGTTAGTTATTAAACCTATCCCACTCTCTAGATACCCCTTAGCACGTAAAGGAATATTATTTGGTGGTCCAGCCATGGAGAAGAGTTTAGACACTAGGAGAAGATAAGGAACACACCCATTATCAAGAAATCACATTAGGATTCTCTTTTTAACCTGTTCCTTAAAACACTAGTGCTTAGGAAATCTATTGGAGGCAGAAGCAGTCAAGGGAAGCTTAGGGTTAGGGTTAGGGTGAGGGTGAGGGTTAGGGTACGGCTTAGGGTACGGGTTCGGGGAGGGGTTCAGGTAGGGCGTAGGGTATGGGTTAGGGTTAGGGTTAGGACTAGTGTTAGGGTTAGGGCTCGGTTTAGGGTATGGGTTAGGATTAGGGTACGCATTAGGGTTAGGTATGGGGTAGGCTTAGGGTTAGGGTTAGTGTTAGGGTTTGGGCTCGGTTTAGGGTACGGTTTAGGATTAGGGTACGCGTTAGTGTTAGGGTAGGGGTTAGGGTAAGGGTACGCGATAGGGTGAGGTTAGTTATTAAACCTATCCCACTCTCTAGATACCCCTTAGCACGTAAAGGAATATTATTTGGGGGTCCAGCCATGGAGAAGAGTTTAGACACTAGGAGAAGATAAGGAACACACCCATTATCAAGATATCACATTAGGATTCTCTTTTTAACATGTTCCTTAAAACACTAGTGCTTAGGAAATCTATTGGAGGCAGAAGCAGTCAAGGGTAGCTTAGGGTTAGGGTTAGGGTTAAGGTGAGGGTTAGGGTACGGCTTAGGGTACGGGTTCGGGGAGGGGTTCGGGTAGAGTGTAGGGTATGGGTTAGGGTTAGGGTTAGGACTAGTGTTAGGGTTAGGGCTCGGTTTAGGGTACGGGTTAGGATTAGGGTACGCGTTAGGGTTAGGGTAGGAGTTAGGGTTAGGGTATGCGTTAGGGTGACGGTAGTTATTAAACCTATCCCACTCTCTAGATACCCCTTAGCACGTAAAGGAATATTATTTGGGGGTCCAGCCATGGAGAAGAGGTTAGACACTAGGAGAAGATAAGGAACACACCCATTATCAAGAAATCACATTAGGATTCTCTTTTTAACCTGTTCCTTAAAACACTAGTGCTTAGGAAATCTATTGGAGGCAGAAGCAATCAAGGGTAGCTTAGTGTTAGGGTTAGGGTTAGGGTGAGGGTTAGGGTACGGCTTAGGGTACAGGTTCGGAGAGGGGTTCGGGTAGGGCGTAGGGTATGGGTTAGGGTTAGGGTTAGGGTTAGTGTTAGGGTTAGGGCTCGGTTGAGGGTACGGGTTAGGATTAGGGTACGCGTTAGGGTTAGGGTAGGGGTTAGGATTAGGGTACGCGTTAGGGTGAGGGTAGTTATTAAACCTATCCCACTCTCTAGATACCCCTTAGCACGTAAAGGAATATTATTTGGGGGTCCAGCCATGGAGAAGAGTTTAGACACTAGTAGAAGATAAGGAACACACCCATTATCAAGAAATCACATTAGGATTCTCTTTTTAATCAGTTCCTTAAAACACTAGTTTTTCGGAAATCTATTGGAGGCAGAAGCAGTCAAGGGTAGCTTAGGGTTAGGGTTAGGGTTAGGGTGAGGGTTAGGGTACGTCTTAGGGTACGGGTTCGGGGAGGGGTTCTGGTAGGGGTAGGGTATGGGTTAGGGTTAGGGTTAGGACTAGTGTTAGGGTTAGGGCTCGGTTTAGGGTACGGGTTAGGATTAGGGTACGCGTTAGGGTTAGGTATGGCGTAGGCTTAGGGTTAGGGTTAGTTTTAGGGTTTGGGCTCGGTTTAGGGTACGGGTTATGATTAGGGTACGCGTTAGTGTTAGGGTAGGGGTTAGCGTAAGGGTACGCGATAGGGTGAGGTTAGTTATTAAACCTATCCCACTCTCTAGATACCCCTTAGCACGTAAAGGAATATTATTTGGTGGTCCAGCCATGGAGAAGAGTTTAGACACTAGGAGAAGATAAGGAACACACCCATTATCAAGAAATCACATTAGGATTCTCTTTTTAACCTGTTCCTTAAAACACTAGTGCTTAGGAAATCTATTGGAGGCAGAAGCAGTCAAGGGTAGCTTAGGGTTAGGGTTAGGGTTAGGGTGAGGGTTAGGGTACGGGTTCGGGGAGGGGTTCGGGTAGGGGTAGGGTATGGGTTAGGGTTAGGGTTAGGACTAGTGTTAGTGTTAGGGCTCGGTTTAGGGTACGGGTTAGGATTAGGGTACGCGTTAGGGTTAGGGTAGGGGTTAGGGTTAGGGTATGCGTTAGGGTGACGGTAGTTATTAAACCTATCCCACTCTCTAGATACCCCTTAGCACGTAAAGGAATATTATTTGGGGGTCCAGCCATGGAGAAGAGGTTAGACACTAGGAGAAGATAAGGAACACACCCATTATCAAGAAATCACATTAGGATTCTCTTTTTAACCTGTTCCTTAAAACACTAGTGCTTAGGAAATCTATTGGAGGCAGAAGCAATCAAGGGTAGCTTAGGGTTAGGGTTAGGGTTAGGGTGAGGGTTAGGGAACGGCTTAGGGTACGGGTTCGGGGAGGGGATCGGGTAGGGCGTAGGGTATGGGTTAGGGTTAGGGTTAGGGTTAGTGTTAGGGTTAGGGCTCGGTTGAGGTAACGGGTTAGGATTAGGGTACGCGTTAGGGTTAGGGTAGGGGTTAGGGTTAGGGTACGCGTAAGGGTGAGGGTAGTTATTAAACCTATCCCACTCTCTAGATACCCCTTAGCACGTAAAGGAATATTATTTGGGGGTCCAGCCATGGAGAAGAGTTTAGACACTAGGAGAAGATAAGGAACACACCCATTATCACGAAATCACATTAGGATTCTCTTTTTAACCTGTTCCTTAAAACACTAGTGCTTAGGAAATCTATTGGAGGCAGAAGCAGTCAAGGGTAGCTTAGTGTTAGGGTTAGGGTAGGGTTAGGGTGAGGGTTAGGGTACGGCTTAGGGTACGGGTTCGGGGAGGGGTTCGGTTAGGGCGTAGTGTATGGGTTAGGGTTAGGGTTAGGACTAGTGTTAGAGTTAGGGCTCGGTTTAGGGTACGGGTTAGGATTAGGGTACGTGTTAGGGTTAGGTATGGGTTAGGGTTAGGGTTAGGGTTAGTGTTAGGGTTTGGGCTCGGTTTAGGGTACGGGTTAGGATTAGGGTACGCGTTAGTGTTAGGGTAGGGGTTAGGGTAAGGTTACGCGATAGGGTGAGGTTAGTTATTAAACCTATCCCACTCTCTAGATACCCCTTAGCACGTAAAGGAATATTATTTGGTGGTCCAGCCATGGAGAAGAATTTAGACACTAGGAGAAGACAAGGAAAACACCCATTATCAAGAAATCACATTAGGATTCTCTTTTTAACCTGTTCCTTAAAACACTAGTGCTTAGGAAATCTATTGGAGGCAGAAGCAGTCAAGGAAGCTTAGGGTTAGGGTTAGGGTTAGGGTGAGGGTTAGGGTACGGCTTAGGGTACGGGTTCGGGGAGGGGTTCGGGGTAGGGTGTAGGGTATGGGTTAGGGTTAGGGTTAGGACTAGTGTTAGGGTTAGGGCTCGGTTTAGGGTACGGGTTAGGATTAGGGTACGCGTTAGGGTTAGGGTAGGGGTTAGGGTTAGGGTATGCGTTAGGGTGACGGTAGTTATTAAACCTATCCCACTCTCTAGATACCCCTTAGCACCTAAAGGAATATTATTTGGGGGTCCAGCCATGGAGAAGAGGTTAGACACTAGGAGAAGATAAGGAACACACCCATTATCAAGAAATCACATTAGGATTCTCTTTTTAACCTGTTCCTTAAAACACTAGTGCTTAGGAAATCTATTGGAGGCAGAAGCAATCAAGGGTAGCTTAGGGTTAGGGTTAGGGTTAGGGTGAGGGTTTAGGGTACTGCTTAGGGTACGGGTTCGGGGAGGGGTTCGGGTAGGGCGTAGGGTATGGGTTAGGGTTAGAGTTAGGGTTAGTGTTAGGGTTAGGGCTCGGTTGAGGGTACGGGTTAGGATTAGGGTACGCGTTAGGGTTAGGGTAGGGGATAGGGTTAGGGTACGCGTTAGGGTGAGGGTAGTTATTAAACCTATCCCACTCTCTAGATACCCCTTGGCACGTAAAGGAATATTATTTGGGGGTCCAGCCATGGAGAAGAGTTTAGACACTAGGAGAAGATAAGGAACACACCCATTATCACGAAATCACATTAGGATTCTCTTTTTAACCTGTTTCCTTAAAACACTAGTGCTTAGGAAATCTATTGGAGGCAGAAGCAGTCAAGGGTAGCTTAGTGTTAGGGTTAGGGTTAGGGTGAGGGTTAGGGTACGGCTTAGGGTACGGGTTCGGGGAGGGGTTCAGGTAGGGCGTAGGGTATGGGTTAGGGTTAGGGTTAGGACTAGTGTTAGGGTTAGGGCTCGGTTTAGGGTACGGGTTAGGATTAGGGTACGCATTAGGGTTAGGTATGGGGTAGGCTTAGGGTTAGGGTTAGTGTTAGGGTTTGGGCTCGGTTTAGGGTACGGGTTAGGATTAGGGTACGCGTTAGTGTTAGGGTAGGGGTTGGGGTAAGGGTACGCGATAGGGTGAGGTTAGTTATTAAACCTATCCCACTCTCTAGATACCCCTTAGCACGTAAAGGAATATTATTTAGTGGTCCAGCCATGGAGAAGAGTTTAGACACTAGGAGAAGATAAGGAACACACCCATTATCAAGAAATCACATTAGGATTCTCTTTTTAACCTGTTCCTTAAAACACTAGTGCTTAGGAAATCTATTGGAGGCAGAAGCAGTCAAGGGTAGCTTAGGGTTAGGGTTAGGGTTAGGGTGAGGGTTAGGGTACGGCTTAGGGTACGGGTTCGGGGAGGGGTTCGGGTAGGGGTAGGGTATGGGTTAGGGTTAGGGTTAGGACTAGTGTTAGGGTTAGGGCTCGGTTTAGGGTACGGGTTAGGATTAGGGTACGCGTTAGGGTTAGGGTAGGGGTTAGGGTTAGGGTATGCGTTAGGGTGACGGTAGTTATTAAACCTATCCCACTCTCTAGATACCCCTTAGCACGTAAAGGAATATTATTTGGGGGTCCAGCCATGGAGAAGAGGTTAGACACTAGGAGAAGATAAGGAACACACCCATTATCAAGAAATCACATTAGGATTCTCTTTTTAACCTGTTCCTTAAAACACTAGTGCTTAGGAAATCTATTGGAGGCAGAAGCAATCAAGGGTAGCTTAGGGTTAGGGTTAGGGTTAGGGTGAGGGTTAGGGAACGGCTTAGGGTACGGGTTCGGGGAGGGGATCGGGTAGGGCGTAGGGTATGGGTTAGGGTTAGGGTTAGGGTTAGTGTTAGGGTTAGGGCTCGGTTGAGGGTACGGGTTAGGATTAGGGTACGCGTTAGGGTTAGGGTAGGGGATAGGGTTAGGGTACGCGTTAGGGTGAGGGTAGTTATTAAACCTATCCCACTCTCTAGATACCCCTTAGCACGTAAAGGAATATTATTTGGGGGTCCAGCCATGGAGAAGAGTTTAGACACTAGGAGAAGATAAGGAACACACCCATTATCACGAAATCACATTAGGATTCTCTTTTTAACCTGTGCCTTAAAACACTAGTGCTTAGGAAATCTATTGGAGGCAGAAGCAGTCAAGGGTAGCTTAGTGTTAGGGTTAGGGTTAGGGTGAGGGTTAGGGTACGGCTTAGGGTACGGGTTCGGGGAGGGGATCGGGTAGGGCGTAGGGTATGGGTTAGGGTTAGGGTTAGGGTTAGTGTTAGGGTTAGGGCTCGGTTGAGGGTACGGGTTAGGATTAGGGTACGCGTTAGGGTTAGGGTAGGGGATAGGGTTAGGGTACGCGTTAGGGTGAGGGTAGTTATTAAACCTATCCCACTCTCTAGATACCCCTTGGTACGTAAAGGAATATTATTTGGGGGTCCAGCCATGGAGAAGAGTTTAGACACTAGGAGAAGATAAGGAACACACCCATTATCACGAAATCACATTAGGATTCTCTTTTTAACCTGTTCTTTAAAACACTAGTGCTTAGGAAATCTATTGGAGGCAGAAGCAGTCAAGGGTAGCTTAGTGTTAGTGTTAGGGTTAGGGTGAGGGTTAGGGTACGGCTTAGGGTACGGGTTCGGGGAGGGGTTCAGGTAGGGCGTAGGGTATGGGTTAGGGTTAGGGTTAGGACTAGTGTTAGGGTTAGGGCTCGGTTTAGGGTACGGGTTAGGATTAGGGTACGCGTTAGGTTTAGGTATGGGGTAGGCTTAGGGTTAGGGTTAGTTTTAGGGTTTGGGCTCGGTTTAGGGTACGGGTTAGGATTAGGGTACGCGTTAGTGTTAGGGTAGGGGTTAGGGTAAGGGTACGCGATAGGGTGAGGTTAGTTATTAAACCTATCCCACTCTCTAGATACCCCTTAGCACGTAAAGGAATATTATTTGGTGGTCCAGCCATGGAGAAGAGTTTAGAAACTAGGAGAAGATAAGGAACACACACATTATCAAGAAATCACATTAGGATTCTCTTTTTAACCTGTTCCTTAAAACACTAGTGCTTAGGAAATCTATTGGAGGCAGAAGCAGTCAAGGGTAGCTTAGGGTTAGGGTTAGGGTTAGGGTGAGGGTTAGGGTACGGCTTAGGGTACGGTTTCGGGGAGGGGTTCGGGTAGGGCGTAGGGTAAGGGTTAGGGTTAGGGTTAGGACTAGTGTTAGGGTTAGGGCTCGGTTTAGGGTACGGGTTAGGATTAGGGTACGCGTTAGGGTTAGGTATGGGTTAGGGTTAGGGTTAGGGTTAGTGTTAGGGTTTGGGCTCGGTTTAGAGTACGGGTTAGGATTAGGGTACGCGTTAGTGTTAGGGTAGGGGTTAGGGTAAGGGTACGCGATAGGGTGAGGTTAGGTATTAAACGTATCCCACTCTCTAGATACCCCTTAGCACGTAAAGGAATATTATTTGGTGGTCCAGCCATGGAGAAGAGTTTAGACACTAGGAGAAGATAAGGAACACACCCATTATCAAGAAATCACATTAGGATTCTCTTTTTAACCTGTTCCTTAAAACACTAGTGCTTAGGAAATCTATTGGAGGCAGAAGCAGTCAAGGGTAGCTTAGGGTTAGGGTTAGGGTTAGGGTTAGGGTTAGGGTGAGGGTTAGGGTACGGCTTAGGGTACGGGTTCGGGGAGGGGTTCGGTTAGGGCGTAGTGTATGGGTTAGGGTTAGGGTTAGGACTAGTGTTAGGGTTAGGGCTCGGTTTAGGGTACGGGTTAGGATTAGGGTACGCGTTAGGGTTAGGTATGGGTTAGGGTTAGGGTTAGGGTTAGTGTTAGGGTTTGGGCTCGGTTTAGGGTACGGGTTAGGATTAGGGTACGCGTTAGTGTTAGGGTAGGGGTTAGGGTAAGGGTACGCGATAGGGTGAGGTTAGTTATTAAACCTATCCCACTCTCTAGATACCCCTTAGCACGTAAAGGAATATTATTTGGTGGTCCAGCCAAGGAGAAGAGTTTAGACACTAGGAGAAGATAAGGAACACACCCATTATCAAGAAATCACATTAGGATTCTCTTTTTAACCTGTTCCTTAAAACACTAGTGCTTAGGAAATCTATTGGAGGCAGAAGCAGTCAAGGGAAGCTTAGGGTTAGGGTTAGGGTTAGGGTGAGGGTTAGGGTACGGCTTAGGGTACGGGTTCGGGGAGGGGTTCGGGTAGGGCGTAGGGTATGGGTTAGGGTTAGAGTTAGGGTTAGTGTTAGGGTTAGGGCTCGGTTGAGGGTACGGGTTAGGATTAGGGTACGCGTTAGGGTTAGGGTAGGGGATAGGGTTAGGGTACGCGTTAGGGTGAGGGTAGTTATTAAACCTATCCCACTCTCTAGATACCCCTTGGCACGTAAAGGAATATTATTTGGGGGTCCAGCCATGGAGACGAGTTTAGACACTAGGAGAATATAAGGAACACACCCATTATCACGAAATCACATTAGGATTCTCTTTTTAACCTGTTCCTTAAAACACTAGTGCTTAAGAAATCTATTGGAGGCAGAAGCAGTCAAGGGTAGCTTAGTGTTAGGGTTAGGGTTAGGGTGAGGGTTAGGGTACGGCTTAGGGTACGGGTTCGGGGAGGGGTTCAGGTAGGGCGTAGGGTATGGGTTAGGGTTAGGGTTAGGACTAGTGTTAGGGTTAGGGCTCGGTTTAGGGTACGGGTTAGGATTAGGGTACGCATTAGGGTTAGTGTTAGGGTTTGGGCTCGGTTTAGGGTACGGGTTAGGATTAGGGTACGCGTTAGTGTTAGGGTAGGGGTTAGGGTAAGGGTACGCGATAGGGTGAGGTTAGTTATTAAACCTATCCCACTCTCTAGATACCCCTTAGCACGTAAAGCAATATTATTTGGTGGTCCAGCCATGGAGAAGAGTTTAGACACTAGGAGAAGATAAGGAACACACCCATTATCAAGAAATCACATTAGGATTCTCTTTTTAACCTGTTCCTTAAAACACTAGTGCTTAGGAAATCTATTGGAGGCAGAAGCAGTCAAGGGTAGCTTAGGGTTAGGGTTAGGGTTAGGGTGAGGGTTAGGGTACGGCTTAGGGTACGGGTTCGGGGAGGGGTTCGGGTAGGGGTAGGGTATGGGTTAGGGTTAGGGTTAGGACTAGTGTTAGGTTAGGGCTCGGTTTAGGGTACGGGTTAGGATTAGGGTACGCGTTAGGGTTAGGGTATGGGTTAGGGTTAGGGTATGCGTTAGGGTGACGGTAGTTATTAAACCTATCCCACTCTCTAGATACCCCTTAGCACGTAAATGAATATTATTTGGGGGTCCAGCCATGGAGAAGAGGTTAGACACTAGGAGAAGATAAGGAACACACCCATTATCAAGAAATCACATTAGGATTCTCTTTTTAACCTGTTCCTTAAAACACTAGTGCTTAGGAAATCTATTGGAGGCAGAAGCAATCAAGGGTAGCTTAGGGTTAGGGTTAGGGTTAGGGTGAGGGTTTAGGGAACGGCTTAGGGTACGGGTTCGGGGAGGGGATCGGGTAGGGCGTAGGGTATGGGTTAGGGTTAGGGTTAGGGTTAGTGTTAGGGTTAGGGCTCGGTTGAGGGTACGGGTTAGGATTAGGGTACGCGTTAGGGTTAGGGTAGGGGATAGGGTTAGGGTACGCGTTAGGGTGAGGGAGTTATTAAACCTATCCCACTCTCTAGATACCCCTTAGCACGTAAAGGAATATTATTTGGGGGTCCAGCCATGGAGAAGAGTTTAGACACTAGGAGAAGATAAGGAACACACCCATTATCACGAAATCACATTAGGATTCTCTTTTTAACCTGTTCCTTAAAACACTAGTGCTTAGGAAATCTATTGGAGGCAGAAGCAGTCAAGGGTAGCTTAGTGTTAGGGTTAGGGTTAGGGTGAGGGTTAGGGTACGGCTTAGGGTACGGGTTCGGGGAGGGGTTCAGGTAGGGCGTAGGGTATGGTTTAGGGTTAGGGTTAGGACTAGTGTTAGGGTTAGGGCTCGGTTTAGGGTACGGGTTAGGATTAGGGTACGCGTTAGGGTTAGGTATGGGGTAGGCTTAGGGTTAGGGTTAGTTTTAGGGTTTGGGCTCGGTTTAGGGTACGGGTTAGGATTAGGGTACGCGTTAGTGTTAGGGTAGGGGTTAGGGTAAGGGTACGCGATAGGGTGAGGTTAGTTATTAAACCTATCCCACTCTCTAGATACCCCTTAGCACGTTAAGGAATATTATTTGGTGGTCCAGCCATGGAGAAGAGTTTAGAAACTAGGAGAAGATAAGGAACACACCCATTATCAAGAAATCACATTAGGATTCTCTTTTTAACCTGTTCCTTAAAACACTAGTGCTTAGGAAATCTATTGGAGGCAGAAGCAGTCAAGGGTAGCTTAGGGTTAGGGTTAGGGTTAGGGTGAGGGTTAGGGTACGGCTTAGGGTACGGTTTCGGGGAGGGGTTCGGGTAGGGCGTAGGGTATGGGTTAGGGTTAGGGTTAGGACTAGTGTTAGGGTTAGGGCTCGGTTTAGGGTACGGGTTAGGATTAGGGTACGCGTTAGTGTTAGGTATGGGTTAGGGTTAGGGTTAGGGTTAGTGTTAGGGTTTGGGCTCGGTTTAGGGTACGGGTTAGGATTAGGGTACGCGTTAGTGTTATGGTAGGGGTTAGGGTAAGGGTACGCGATAGGGTGAGGTTAGTTATTAAACCTATCCCACTCTCTAGATACCCCTTAGCACGTAAAGGAATATTATTTGGTGGTCGAGCCATGGAGAAGAGGTTAGACACTAGGAGAAGATAAGGAACACACCCATTATCAAGAAATCACATTAGGATTCTCTTTTTAACCTGTTCCTTAAAACACTAGTGCTTAGGAAATCTATTGGAGGCAGAAGCAATCAAGGGTAGCTTAGGGTTAGGGTTAGGGTTAGGGTGAGGGTTAGGGAACGGCTTAGGGTACGGGTTCGGGGAGGGGATCGGGTAGGGCGTAGGGTATGGGTTAGGGTTAGGGTTAGGGTTAGTGTTAGGGTTAGGGCTCGGTTGAGGGTACGGGTTAGGATTAGGGTACGCGTTAGGGTTAGGGTAGGGGATAGGGTTAGGGTACGCGTTAGGGTGAGGGTAGTTATTAAACCTATCCCACTCTCTAGATACCCCTTGGCACGTAAAGGAATATTATTTGGGGGTCCAGCCATGGAGAAGAGTTTAGACACTAGGAGAAGATAGGGAACACACCCATTATCACGAAATCACATTAGGATTCTCTTTTTAACCTGTTCCTTAAAACACTAGTGCTTAGGAAATCTATTGGAGGCAGAAGCAGTCAAGGGTAGCTTAGTGTTAGTGTTAGGGTTAGGGTGAGGGTTAGGGTACGGCTTAGGGTACGGGTTCGGGGAGGGGTTCAGGTAGGGCGTAGGGTATGGGTTAGGGTTAGGGTTAGGACTAGTGTTAGGGTTAGGGCTCGGTTTAGGGTACGGGTTAGGATTAGGGTACGCGTTAGGTTTAGGTATGGGGTAGGCTTAGGGTTAGGGTTAGTTTTAGGGTTTGGGCTCGGTTTAGGGTACGGGTTAGGATTAGGGTACGCGTTAGTGTTAGGGTAGGGGTTAGGGTAAGGGTACGCGATAGGGTGAGGTTAGTTATTAAACCTATCCCACTCTCTAGATACCCCTTAGCACGTAAAGGAATATTATTTGGTGGTCCAGCCATGGAGAAGAGTTTAGAAACTAGGAGAAGATAAGGAACACACACATTATCAAGAAATCACATTAGGATTCTCTTTTTAACCTGTTCCTTAAAACACTAGTGCTTAGGAAATCTATTGGAGGCAGAAGCAGTCAAGGGTAGCTTAGGGTTAGGGTTAGGGTTAGGGTGAGGGTTAGGGTACGGCTTAGGGTACGGTTTCGGGGAGGGGTTCGGGTAGGGCGTAGGGTAAGGGTTAGGGTTAGGGTTAGGACTAGTGTTAGGGTTAGGGCTCGGTTTAGGGTACGGGTTAGGATTAGGGTACGCGTTAGGGTTAGGTATGGGTTAGGGTTAGGGTTAGGGTTAGTGTTAGGGTTTGGGCTCGGTTTAGGGTACGGGTTAGGATTAGGGTACGCGTTAGTGTTAGGGTAGGGGTTAGGGTAAGGGTACGCGATAGGGTGAGGTTAGGTATTAAACGTATCCCACTCTCTAGATACCCCTTAGCACGTAAAGGAATATTATTTGGTGGTCCAGCCATGGAGAAGAGTTTAGACACTAGGAGAAGATAAGGAACACACCCATTATCAAGAAATCACATTAGGATTCTCTTTTTAAACTGTTCCTTAAAACACTAGTGCTTAGGAAATCTATTGGAGGCAGAAGCAGTCAAGGGTAGCTTAGGGTTAGGGTTAGGGTTAGGGTTAGGGTTAGGGTGAGGGTTAGGGTACGGCTTAGGGTACGGGTTCGGGGAGGGGTTCGGTTAGGGCGTAGTGTATGGGTTAGGGTTAGGGTTAGGACTAGTGTTAGGGTTAGGGCTCGGTTTAGGGTACGGGTTAGGATTAGGGTACGCGTTAGGGTTAGGTATGGGTTAGGGTTAGGGTTAGGGTTAGTGTTAGGGTTTGGGCTCGGTTTAGGGTACGGGTTAGGATTAGGGTACGCGTTAGTGTTAGGGTAGGGGTTAGGGTAAGGGTACGCGATAGGGTGAGGTTAGTTATTAAACCTATCCCACTCTCTAGATACCCCTTAGCACGTAAAGGAATATTATTTGGTGGTCCAGCCAAGGAGAAGAGTTTAGACACTAGGAGAAGATAAGGAACACACCCATTATCAAGAAATCACATTAGGATTCTCTTTTTAACCTGTTCCTTAAAACACTAGTGCTTAGGAAATCTATTGGAGGCAGAAGCAGTCAAGGGAAGCTTAGGGTTAGGGTTAGGGTTAGGGTGAGGGTTAGGGTACGGCTTAGGGTACGGGTTCGGGGAGGGGTTCGGGTAGGGTGTAGGGTATGGGTTAGGGTTAGGGTTAGGACTAGTGTTAGGGTTAGGGCTCGGTTTAGGGTACGGGTTAGGATTAGGGTACGCATTAGGGTTAGGTATGGGGTAGGCTTAGGGTTAGGGTTAGTGTTAGGGTTTGGGCTCGGTTTAGGGTACGGGTTAGGATTAGGGTACGCGTTAGTGTTAGGGTAGGGGTTAGGGTTAGGGTATGCGTTAGGGTGACGGTAGTTATTAAACCTATCCCACTCTCTAGATACCCCTTAGCACCTAAAGGAATATTATTTGGGGGTCCAGCCATGGAGAAGAGGTTAGACACTAGGAGAAGATAAGGAACACACCCATTATCAAGAAATCACATTAGGATTCTCTTTTTAACCTGTTCCTTAAAACACTAGTGCTTAGGAAATCTATTGGAGGCAGAAGCAATCAAGGGTAGCTTAGGGTTAGGGTTAGGGTTAGGGTGAGGGTTAGGGTACGGCTTAGGGTACGGGTTCGGGGAGGGGTTCGGGTAGGGCGTAGGGTATGGGTTAGGGTTAGAGTTAGGGTTAGTGTTAGGGTTAGGGCTCGGTTGAGGGTACGGGTTAGGATTAGGGTACGCGTTAGGGTTAGGGTAGGGGATAGGGTTAGGGTACGCGTTAGGGTGAGGGTAGTTATTAAACCTATCCCACTCTCTAGATACCCCTTGGCACGTAAAGGAATATTATTTGGGGGTCCAGCCATGGAGACGAGTTTAGACACTAGGAGAAGATAAGGAACACACCCATTATCACGAAATCACATTAGGATTCTCTTTTTAACCTGTTCCTTAAAACACTAGTGCTTAGGAAATCTATTGGAGGCAGAAGCAGTCAAGGGTAGCTTAGTGTTAGGGTTAGGGTTAGGGTGAGGGTTAGGGTACGGCTTAGGGTACGGGTTCGGGGAGGGGTTCAGGTAGGGCGTAGGGTATGGGTTAGGGTTAGGGTTAGGACTAGTGTTAGGGTTAGGGCTCGGTTTAGGGTACGGGTTAGGATTAGGGTACGCATTAGGGTTAGTGTTAGGGTTTGGGCTCGGTTTAGGGTACGGGTTAGGATTAGGGTACGCGTTAGTGTTAGGGTAGGGGTTAGGGTAAGGGTACGCGATAGGGTGAGGTTAGTTATTAAACCTATCCCACTCTCTAGATACCCCTTAGCACGTAAAGCAATATTATTTGGTGGTCCAGCCATGGAGAAGAGTTTAGACACTAGGAGAAGATAAGGAACACACCCATTATCAAGAAATCACATTAGGATTCTCTTTTTAACCTGTTCCTTAAAACACTAGTGCTTAGGAAATCTATTGGAGGCAGAAGCAGTCAAGGGTAGCTTAGGGTTAGGGTTAGGGTTAGGGTGAGGGTTAGGGTACGGCTTAGGGTACGGGTTCGGGGAGGGGTTCGGGTAGGGGTAGGGTATGGGTTAGGGTTAGGGTTAGGACTAGTGTTAGGGTTAGGGCTCGGTTTAGGGTACGGGTTAGGATTAGGGTACGCGTTAGGGTTAGGGTATGGGTTAGGGTTAGGGTATGCGTTAGGGTGACGGTAGTTATTAAACCTATCCCACTCTCTAGATACCCCTTAGCACGTAAATGAATATTATTTGGGGGTCCAGCCATGGAGAAGAGGTTAGACACTAGGAGAAGATAAGGAACACACCCATTATCAAGAAATCACATTAGGATTCTCTTTTTAACATGTTCCTTAAAACACTAGTGCTTAGGAAATCTATTGGAGGCAGAAGCAATCAAGGGTAGCTTAGGGTTAGGGTT
Source organism: Balaenoptera acutorostrata (assembly GCF_949987535.1). Taxonomy (NCBI): domain Eukaryota; kingdom Metazoa; phylum Chordata; class Mammalia; order Artiodactyla; family Balaenopteridae; genus Balaenoptera; species Balaenoptera acutorostrata. The sequence continues at coordinate 242,837 of NW_026645564.1, forward strand.
AGGGTTAGGGTGAGGGTTAGGGAACGGCTTAGGGTACGGGTTCGGGGAGGGGATCGGGTAGGGCGTAGGGTATGGGTTAGGGTTAGGGTTAGGGTTAGTGTTAGGGTTAGGGCTCGGTTGAGGGTACGGGTTAGGATTAGGGTACGCGTTAGGGTTAGGGTAGGGGATAGGGTTAGGGTACGCGTTAGGGTGAGGGTAGTTATTAAACCTATCCCACTCTCTAGATACCCCTTAGCACGTAAAGGAATATTATTTGGGGGTCCAGCCATGGAGAAGAGTTTAGACACTAGGAGAAGATAAGGAACACACCCATTATCACGAAATCACATTAGGATTCTCTTTTTAACCTGTTCCTTAAAACACTAGTGCTTAGGAAATCTATTGGAGGCAGAAGCAGTCAAGGGTAGCTTAGTGTTAGGGTTAGGGTTAGGGTGAGGGTTAGGGTACGGCTTAGGGTACGGGTTCGGGGAGGGGTTCAGGTAGGGCGTAGGGTATGGTTTAGGGTTAGGGTTAGGACTAGTGTTAGGGTTAGGGCTCGGTTTAGGGTACGGGTTAGGATTAGGGTACGCGTTAGGGTTAGATATGGGGTAGGCTTAGGGTTAGGGTTAGTTTTAGGGTTTGGGCTCGGTTTAGGGTACGGGTTAGGATTAGGGTACGCGTTAGTGTTAGGGTAGGGGTTAGGGTAAGGGTACGCGATAGGGTGAGGTTAGTTATTAAACCTATCCCACTCTCTAGATACCCCTTAGCACGTTAAGGAATATTATTTGGTGGTCCAGCCATGGAGAAGAGTTTAGAAACTAGGAGAAGATAAGGAACACACCCATTATCAAGAAATCACATTAGGATTCTCTTTTTAACCTGTTCCTTAAAACACTAGTGCTTAGGAAATCTATTGGAGGCAGAAGCAGTCAAGGGTAGCTTAGGGTTAGGGTTAGGGTTAGGGTGAGGGTTAGGGTACGGCTTAGGGTACGGTTTCGGGGAGGGGTTCGGGTAGGGCGTAGGGTATGGGTTAGGGTTAGGGTTAGGACTAGTGTTAGGGTTAGGGCTCGGTTTAGGGTACGGGTTAGGATTAGGGTACGCGTTAGGGTTAGGTATGGGTTAGGGTTAGGGTTAGGGTTAGTGTTAGGGTTTGGGCTCGGTTTAGGGTACGGGTTAGGATTAGGGTACGCGTTAGTGTTATGGTAGGGGTTAGGGTAAGGGTACGCGATAGGGTGAGGTTAGTTATTAAACCTATCCCACTCTCTAGATACCCCTTAGCACGTAAAGGAATATTATTTGGTGGTCCAGCCATGGAGAAGAGTTTAGACACTAGGAGAAGATAAGGAACACACCCATTATCAAGAAATCACATTAGGATTCTCTTTTTAACCTGTTCCTTAAAACACTAGTGCTTAGGAAATCTATTGGAGGCAGAAGCAGTCAAGGGTAGGTTAGGGTTAGGGTTAGGGTTAGGGTGAGGGTTAGGGTACGGCTTAGGGTACGGGTTCGGGGAGGGGTTCGGGTAGGGGTAGGGTATGGGTTAGGGTTAGGGTTAGGACTAGTGTTAGGGTTAGGGCTCGGTTTAGGGTACGGGTTAGGATTAGGGTACGCGTTAGGGTTAGGGTAGGGGTTAGGGTTAGGGTATGCGTTAGGGTGACGGTAGTTATTAAACCTATCCCACTCTCTAGATACCCCTTAGCACGTAAAGGAATATTATTTGGGGGTCCAGCCATGGAGAAGAGGTTAGACACTAGGAGAAGATAAGGAACACACCCATTATCAAGAAATCACATTAGGATTCTCTTTTTAACCTGTTCCTTAAAACACTAGTGCTTAGGAAATCTATTGGAGGCAGAAGCAATCAAGGGTAGCTTAGGGTTAGGGTTAGGGTTAGGGTGAGGGTTAGGGAACGGCTTAGGGTACGGGTTCGGGGAGGGGATCGGGTAGGGCGTAGGGTATGGGTTAGGGTTAGGGTTAGGGTTAGTGTTAGGGTTAGGGCTCGGTTGAGGGTACGGGTTAGGATTAGGGTACGCGTTAGGGTTAGGGTAGGGGTTAGGGTTAGGGTACGCGTTAGGGTGAGGGTAGTTATTAAACCTATCCCACTCTCTAGATACCCCTTAGCACGTAAAGGAATATTATTTGGGGGTCCAGCCATGGAGAAGAGTTTAGACACTAGGAGAAGATAAGGAACACACCCATTATCACGAAATCACATTAGGATTCTCTTTTTAACCTGTTCCTTAAAACACTAGTGCTTAGGAAATCTATTGGAGGCAGAAGCAGTCAAGGGTAGCTTAGTGTTAGGGTTAGGGTTAGGGTGAGGGTTAGGGTACGGCTTAGGGTACGGGTTTGGGGAGGGGTTCGGTTAGGGCGTAGTGTATGGGTTAGGGTTAGGGTTAGGACTAGTGTTAGGGTTAGGGCTCGGTTTAGGGTACGGGTTAGGATTAGGGTACGCGTTAGGGTTAGGTATGGGTTAGGGTTAGGGTTAGGGTTAGTGTTAGGGTTTGGGCTCGGTTTAGGGTACGGATTAGGATTAGGGTACGCGTTAGTGTTAGGGTAGGGGTTAGGGTAAGGGTACGCGATAGGGTGAGGTTAGTTATTAAACCTATCCCACTCTCTAGATACCCCTTAGCACGTAAAGGAATATTATTTGGTGGTCCAGCCATGGAGAAGAGTTTAGACACTAGGAGAAGATAAGGAACACACCCATTATCAAGAAATCACATTAGGATTCTCTTTTTAACCTGTTCCTTAAAACACTAGTGCTTAGGAAATCTATTGGAGGCAGAAGCAGTCAAGGGAAGCTTAGGGTTAGGGTTAGGGTTAGGGTGAGGGTTAGGGTACGGCTTAGGGTACGGGTTCGGGGAGGGGTTCGGGTAGGGTGTAGGGTATGGTTTAGGGTTAGGGTTAGGACTAGTGTTAGGGTTAGGGCTCGGTTTAGGGTACGGGTTAGGATTAGGGTACGCGTTAGGGTTAGGGTAGGGGTTAGGGTTAGGGTATGCGTTAGGGTGACGGTAGTTATTAAACCTATCCCACTCTCTAGATACCCCTTAGCACCTAAAGGAATATTATTTGGGGGTCCAGCCATGGAGAAGAGGTTAGACACTAGGAGAAGATAAGGAACACACCCATTATCAAGAAATCACATTAGGATTCTCTTTTTAACCTGTTCCTTAAAACACTAGTGCTTAGGAAATCTATTGGAGGCAGAAGCAATCAAGGGTAGCTTAGGGTTAGGGTTAGGGTTAGGGTGAGGGTTAGGGTACGGCTTAGTGTACGGGTTCGGGGAGGGGTTCGGGTAGGGCGTAGGGTATGGGTTAGGGTTAGAGTTAGGGTTAGTGTTAGGGTTAGGGCTCGGTTGAGGGTACGGGTTAGGATTAGGGTACGCGTTAGGGTTAGGGTAGGGGATAGGGTTAGGGTACGCGTTAGGGTGAGGGTAGTTATTAAACCTATCCCACTCTCTAGATACCCCTTGGCACGTAAAGGAATATTATTTGGGGGTCCAGCCATGGAGAAGAGTTTAGACACTAGGAGAAGATAAGGAACACACCCATTATCACGAAATCACATTAGGATTCTCTTTTTAACCTGTTCCTTAAAACACTAGTGCTTAGGAAATCTATTGGAGGCAGAAGCAGTCAAGGGTAGCTTAGTGTTAGGGTTAGGGTTAGGGTGAGGGTTAGGGTACGGCTTAGGGTACGGGTTCGGGGAGGGGTTCAGGTAGGGCGTAGGGTATGGGTTAGGGTTAGGGTTAGGACTAGTGTTAGGGTTAGGGCTCGGTTTAGGGTACGGGTTAGGATTAGGGTACGCATTAGGGTTAGGGTAGGAGTTAGGGTTAGGGTACGCGTTAGGGTGAGGGTAGTTATTAAACCTATCCCACTCTCTAGATACCCCTTAGCACGTAAAGGAATATTATTTGGGGGTCCAGCCATGGAGAAGAGTTTAGACACTAGGAGAAGATAAGGAACACACCCATTATCAAGAAATCACATTAGGATTCTCTTTTTAATCTGTTCCTTAAAACACTAGTTTTTCGGAAATCTATTGGAGGCAGAAGCAGTCAAGCGTAGCTTAGGGTTAGGGTTAGGGTTAGGGTGAGGGTTAGGGTACGGCTTAGGGTATGGGTTCGGGGAGGGGTTCGGGTAGGGGTAGGGTATGGGTTAGGGTTAGGGTTAGGACTAGTGTTAGGGTTAGGGCTCGGTTTAGGGTACGGGTTAGGATTAGGGTACGCGTTAGTGTTAGGTATGGGGTAGGCTTAGGGTTAGGGTTAGTTTTAGGGTTTGGGCTCGGTTTAGGGTACGGGTTAGGATTAGGGTACGCGTTAGTGTTAGGGTAGGGGTTAGGGTAAGGGTACGCGATAGGGTGAGGTTAGTTATTAAACCTATCCCACTCTCTAGATACCCCTTAGCACGTAAAGGAATATTATTTGGTGGTCCAGCCATGGAGAAGAGTTTAGAAACTAGGAGAAGATAAGGAACACACCCATTATCAAGAAATCACATTAGGATTCTCTTTTTAACCTGTTCCTTAAAACACTAGTGCTTAGGAAATCTATTGGAGGCAGAAGCAGTCAAGGGTAGCTTAGGGTTAGGGTTAGGGTTTGGGTGAGGGTTAGGGTACGGCTTAGGGTACGGTTTCGGGGAGGGGTTCGGGTAGGGCGTAGGGTATGGGTTAGGGTTAGGGTTAGGAATAGTGTTAGGGTTAGGGCTCGGTTTAGGGTACGGGTTAGGATTAGGGTACGCGTTAGGGTTAGGTATGGGTTAGGGTTAGGGTTAGGGTTAGTGTTAGGGTTTGGGCTCGGTTTAGGGTACGGGTTAGGATTAGGGTACGCGTTAGTGTTAGGGTAGGGGTTAGGGTAAGGGTACGCGATAGGGTGAGGTTAGTTATTAAACGTATCCCACTCTCTAGATACCCCTTAGCACGTAAAGGAATATTATTTGGTGGTCCAGCCATGGAGAAGAGTTTAGACACTAGGAGAAGATAAGGAACACACCCATTATCAAGAAATCACATTAGGATTCTCTTTTTAACCTGTTCCTTAAAACACTAGTGCTTAGGAAATCTATTGGAGGCAGAAGCAGTCAAGGGTAGCTTAGGGTTAGGGTTAGGGTTAGGGTGAGGGTTAGGGTACGGCTTAGGGTACGGGTTCGGGGAGGGGTTCGGGTAGGGGTAGGGTATGGGTTAGGGTTAGGGTTAGGACTAGTGTTAGGGTTAGGGCTCGGTTTAGGGTACGGGTTAGGATTAGGGTACGCGTTAGGGTTAGGGTAGGGGTTAGGGTTAGGGTACGCGTTAGGGTGAGGGTAGTTATTAAACCTATCCCACTCTCTAGATACCCCTTAGCACGTAAAGGAATATTATTTGGGGGTCCAGCCATGGAGAAGAGTTTAGACACTAGGAGAAGATAAGGAACACACCCATTATCAAGAAATCACATTAGGATTCTCTTTTTAATCTGTTCCTTAAAACACTAGTTTTTCGGAAATCTATTGGAGGCAGAAGCAGTCAAGGGTAGCTTAGGGTTAGGGTTAGGGTTAGGGTGAGGGTTAGGGTACGGCTTAGGGTACGGGTTCGGGGAGGGGTTCGGGTAGGGGTAGGGTATGGGTTAGGGTTAGGGTTAGGACTAGTGTTAGGGTTAGGGCTCGGTTTAGGGTACGGGTTAGGATTAGGGTACGCGTTAGTGTTAGGTATGGGGTAGGCTTAGGGTTAGGGTTAGTTTTAGGGTTTGGGCTCGGTTTAGGGTACGGGTTAGGATTAGGGTACGCGTTAGTGTTAGGGTAGGGGTTAGGGTAAGGGTACGCGATAGGGTGAGGTTAGTTATTAAACCTATCCCACTCTCTAGATACCCCTTAGCACGTAAAGGAATATTATTTGGTGGTCCAGCCATGGAGAAGAGTTTAGAAACTAGGAGAAGATAAGGAACACACCCATTATCAAGAAATCACATTAGGATTCTCTTTTTAACCTGTTCCTTAAAACACTAGTGCTTAGGAAATCTATTGGAGGCAGAAGCAGTCAAGGGTAGCTTAGGGTTAGGGTTAGGGTTAGGGTGAGGGTTAGGGTACGGCTTAGGGTACGGTTTCGGGGAGGGGTTCGGGTAGGGCGTAGGGTATGGGTTAGGGTTAGGGTTAGGAATAGTGTTAGGGTTAGGGCTCGGTTTAGGGTACGGGTTAGGATTAGGGTACGCGTTAGGGTTAGGTATGGGTTAGGGTTAGGGTTAGGGTTAGTGTTAGGGTTTGGGCTCGGTTTAGGGTACGGGTTAGGATTAGGGTACGCGTTAGTGTTAGGGTAGGGGTTAGGGTAAGGGTACGCGATAGGGTGAGGTTAGTTATTAAACGTATCCCACTCTCTAGATACCCCTTAGCACGTAAAGGAATATTATTTGGTGGTCCAGCGATGGAGAAGAGTTTAGACACTAGGAGAAGATAAGGAACACACCCATTATCAAGAAATCACATTAGGATTCTCTTTTTAACCTGTTCCTTAAAACACTAGTGCTTAGGAAATCTATTGGAGGCAGAAGCAGTCAAGGGTAGCTTAGGGTTAGGGTTAGGGTTAGGGTGAGGGTTAGGGTACGGCTTAGGGTACGGGTTCGGGGAGGGGTTCGGGTAGGGGTAGGGTATGGGTTAGGGTTAGGGTTAGGACTAGTGTTAGGGTTAGGGCTCGGTTTAGGGTACGGGTTAGGATTAGGGTACGCGTTAGGGTTAGGGTAGGGGTTAGGGTTAGGGTATGCGTTAGGGTGACGGTAGTTATTAAACCTATCCCACTCTCTAGATACCCCTTAGCACGTAAAGGAATATTATTTGGGGGTCCAGCCATGGAGAAGAGGTTAGACACTAGGAGAAGATAAGGAACACACCCATTATCAAGAAATCACATTAGGATTCTCTTTTTAACCTGTTCCTTAAAACACTAGTGCTTAGGAAATCTATTGGAGGCAGAAGCAATCAAGGGTAGCTTAGGGTTAGGGTTAGGGTTAGGGTGAGGGTTAGGGAACGGCTTAGGGTACGGGTTCGGGGAGGGGATCGGGTAGGGCGTAGGGTATGGGTTAGGGTTAGGGTTAGGGTTAGTGTTAGGGTTAGGGCTCGGTTGAGGGTACGGGTTAGGATTAGGGTACGCGTTAGGGTTAGGGTAGGGGTTAGGGTTAGGGTACGCGTTAGGGTGAGGGTAGTTATTAAACCTATCCCACTCTCTAGATACCCCTTAGCACGTAAAGGAATATTATTTGGGGGTCCAGCCATGGAGAAGAGTTTAGACACTAGGAGAAGATAAGGAACACACCCATTATCACGAAATCACATTAGGATTCTCTTTTTAACCTGTTCCTTAAAACACTAGTGCTTAGGAAATCTATTGGAGGCAGAAGCAGTCAAGGGTAGCTTAGTGTTAGCGTTAGGGTTAGGGTGAGGGTTAGGGTACGGCTTAGGGTACGGGTTCGGGGAGGGGTTCGGTTAGGGCGTAGTGTATGGGTTAGGGTTAGGGTTAGGACTAGTGTTAGGGTTAGGGCTCGGTTTAGGGTACGGGTTAGGATTAGGGTACGCGTTAGGGTTAGGTATGGGTTAGGGTTAGGGTTAGGGTTAGTGTTAGGGTTTGGGCTCGGTTTAGGGTACGGGTTAGGATTAGGGTACGCGTTAGTGTTAGGGTAGGGGTTAGGGTAAGGGTACGCGATAGGGTGAGGTTAGTTATTAAACCTATCCCACTCTCTAGATACCCCTTAGCACGTAAAGGAATATTATTTGGGGGTCCAGCCATGGAGAAGAGGTTAGACACTAGGAGAAGATAAGGAACACACCCATTATCAAGAAATCACATTAGGATTCTCTTTTTAACCTGTTCCTTAAAACACTAGTGCTTAGGAAATCTATTGGAGGCAGAAGCAGTCAAGGGTAGCTTAGCGTTAGGGTTAGGGTTAGGGTGAGGGTTTGGGGACGGCTTAAGGTATGGGTTCGAGGAGGGGTTCGGGTAGGGTGTAGGGTATGGTTTAGGGTTAGGGTTAGGGTTAGTATTAGTGCTGGGCTCGGTTTAGGATATGGTTTAGGATTAGTGTACGCGTTAGGGTTAAGGTAGGCGTTAGGGTTATGGTACGCATTAGGGTTAGGGTAGTTATTAAACCTATCCCACTCTCTAGATAACCCTTAGCACGTAAAGGAATACTATTTGGGGGTCCAGCCATGGAGAAGAGTTTAGACACTAGGATAAGATAAGTAACACACCCATTATCAAGAAATCTCATTAGGATTCTCTTTTGAACCTGTTCCTTAAAACACTAGTGCTTAGGAAATCTATTGGAGGCAGAAGCAGTCAAGGGTAGCTTAGGGTTAGGGTTAGGGTTAGGGTGAGGATTTAGGGACGGCTTAAAGTACGTGTTCGAGGAGGGGTTCGTGTAGGGCGTAGGGTATGGTTCAGGGTTAGGGTTAGGGTTAGTATTAGGGCTGGGCTCGGTTTCGGGTACGGGTTAGGATTAGTGTACGCGTTAGGGTTAGGGTAGGGGTTAGGGTTAGGGTACACGTTAGGGTTAGGGTCGTTATTAAACCTATCCCACTCTCTAGATACCCCTTAGCACGTAAAGGAATATTATTTGGGGGTCCCCCATGGAGAAGAGTTTAGACACTAGGAGAAGATAAGGAACACACCCATTATCAAGAAATCACATTAGGATTCTCTTTTTAACCTGTTCCTTAAAACACTAGTGCTTAGGAAATCTATTGGAGGCAGAAGCAGTCAAGGGTAGCTTAGGGTTAGGGTTAGGCTTAGGGTGAGGGTTAGGGTACGGCTTAGGGTACGGGTTCGGTGAGGGGTTCGGGTACGGCGTAGGGTATGGGTTAGTGTTAGGGTTAGGGTTAGTGTTAGGGTTAGGGCTTGGTTTAGGGTACGGGTTAGGATTAGGGTACGCGTTAGGGTTAGGGTAGGGGTTAAGGTTAGGGTACGCGTTAGGGTGAGGGTAGTTATTAAACCTATCCCACTCTCTAGATACCCCTTAGCACGTAAAGGGATATTATTTTGTGGTCCAGCCATGGAAAAGAGTTTAGACACTAGGAGAAGATAAGGAACACACCCATTATCAAGAAATCACAATATGATTCTCTTTTTAAACTGTTCCTTAAAACACTAGTGCTTAGGAAATCTATTGGAGGAAGAAGCAGTCAAGGGTAGCTTAGGGTTAGGGTTAGGGTTAGGGTGAGGGTTAGGGTACGGCTTAGGGTACGGGTTCGGGGAGGGGTTCGGGTAGGGCGTAGGGTATGGGTTAGGGTTAGTGTTAGGGTTAGTGTTAGGGTTAGGGCTCGGTTTAGGTTACAGGTTAGGATTAGGGTACGCGTTCGTGTTATGGTAGGGGTTAGGGTTAGGGTACGCGATAGGGTGAGGTTAGTTATTAAAACTATCCCACTCTCTAGATACCCCTTAGCACGTAAAGGAATATTATTTGCGGGTCCAGCCATGGAGAAGAGTTTAGACACTAGGAGAAGATAAGGAACACACTCATCATCAAGAAATCACATTAGGATTCTCTTTTCAACATGTTCCTTAAAGCACTAGTGCTTAGGAAATCTATTGGAGGCAGAAGCAGTCAAGGGTAGCTTAGGGTTAGGGTGAGGGTTAGGGTACGGCTTAGGGTACGGGTTCGGGGAGGGGTTCGGGTAAGGCGTAGGGTATGGGTTAGGGTTAGGGTTAGGGTTAGTGTTAGGGTTAGGGCTCGGTTTAGGGTACGGGTTAGGATTAGGGTACGCATTAGTGTTAGGTTAGGGATTAGGGTTAAGGTAAGCGTTAGGGTGAGGGTAGTTATTAAACATATCCCATTCTCTAGATACCCCTTAGCACGTAAAGGAATATTATTTGGGGGTCCAGCCATGGAGAAGAGTTTAGACACTAGGATAAGATAAGGAACACACCCATTATCAAGAAATCACATTAGGTTTCTCTTTTGAACCTGTTCCCTAAAACACTAGTGCTTAGGAAATCTATTGGAGGCAGAAGCAGTCAAGGGTAGCTTAGGGTTAGGTTTAGGGTTAGGGTGAGGGTTAGGGTACGGCTTAGGGTTCGGGTTCGGGCAGGGGTTCGGGTACGGTGTGAGGTATGGGTTAGGGTTAGGGTTAGTGTTAGGGTTAGGGCTCGGTTTAGGGTACGGGTTAGGATTAGGGTACGCGTTAGGGTTAGGGTACGGGGTAGGATTAGGGTACGCGTTAGGTTTAGGGTAGGGGTTAAGGTTAGGGAACGCGTTAGGGTGAGGGTAGTTATTAAACCTATCCCACTCTCTAGATACCCCTTAGCACGTAAAGGAATATTATTTTGTGGTGAAGCCATGGAGAAGAGTTTAGACACTAGGAGAAGATAAGGAACACACCCATTATCACGAAATCACATTAGGATTCTCTCTTTAACCTTTTCCTTAAAACACTAGTGCTTAGGAAATCTATTGGAGGTAGAAGCAGTGAAGGGTAGCTTAGGGTTAGGGTTAGGGTTAGGGTGAGGGTTAGGGTACGGCTTAGGGTACGGGTTCGGTGAGGGGTTCGGGTAGGGCGTAGGGTATGGGTTAGGGTTAGGGTTAGGGCTAGTGTTAGGGTTAGGGCTCGGTTTAGGGTACGGGTTAGGATTAGGGTACGCGTTAGGGTTAGGGTAGGGGTTAGGTTTAGGGTACGCGATAGGGTGAGGTTAGTTATTAAACCTATCCCACTCTCTAGATACCCCTTAGCACGTAAAGGAATATTATTTGGGGGTCCAGGCATGGAGAAGAGTTTAGACACTAGGAGAAGATAAGGAACACACCCATTATCAAGAAATCACATTAGGATTCTCTTTTTAACCTGTTCCTTAAAACACTAGTGCTTAGGAAATGTATTGGAGGCAGAAGCAGTCAAGGGTAACTTAGGGTAGGGTTAGGGTTAGGGTGAGGGTTTGGGGACGGCTTACGGTACAGGTTCGAGGAAGGGTTCGGGTAGGGCATAGGGTATGGTTTAGGGTTAGGGTTAGGGTTACTATTAGGGCTGGGCTCGGTTTCGGGTACGGGTTAGGATTAGGGTACGCGTTAGGGTTAGGGTAGGGGTTAGGGTTAGGGTACACGTTAGGGTTAGGGTCGTTATTAAACCTATCCCACTCTCTAGATACCCCTTAGCACGTAAAGGAATATTATTTGGGGGTCCCCCATGGAGAAGAGTTTAGACACTAGGAGAAGATAAGGAACACACCCATTATCAAGAAATCCCATTAGGATTCTCTTTTTAACCTGTTCCTTAAAACACTAGTGCTTAGGAAATCTATTGGAGGCAGAAGCAGTCAAGGGTAGCTTAGGGTTAGGGTTAGGGTTAGGGTGAGGGTTAGGGTACGGCTTAGGGTACGGGTTCGGGGAGGGGTTCGGGTACGGCGTAGGGTATGGTTTAGTGTTAGGGTTACGGTTAGTGTTAGGGTTAGGGCTCGGTTTAGGGTACGGGTTAGGATTAGGGTACGCGTTAGGGTTAGGGTAGGGGTTAAGGTTAGGGTACGCGTTAGGGTGAGGGTAGTTATTAAACCTATCCCACTCTTTAGATACCCCTTAGCACGTAAAGGAATATTATTTGGGGGTCCAACCATGGAGAAGAGTTTAGACACTAGGAGAAGATAAGGAACACACCCATTATCAAGAAATCCCATTAGGATTCTCTTTTTAACCTGTTCCTTAAAACACTAGTGCTTAGGAAATCTATTGGAGGCAGAAGCAGTCAAGGGTAGCTTAGGGTTAGGGTTAGGGTTAGGGTGAGGGTTAGGGTACGGCTTAGGGTACGGGTTCGGGGAGGGGTTCGGGTAGGGCGTAGGGCATGGGTTAGGGTTAGGGTTAGGGTTAGTGTTAGGGTTAGGGCTCGGTTTAGGTTACGAGTTAGGATTAGGGTACGCGTTCGTGTTAGGGTAGGGGTAGGGTTAGGGTACGCGATAGAGTGAGGTTAGTTATTAAACCTATCCCACTCTCTAGATACCGGGTGCACGTAAAGGAATATTATTTGGGGGTCCAGCCATGGAGAAGAGTTTAGACACTAGGAGAAGATAAGGAACACACCCATTATCAAGAAATCACATTAGGATTCTCTTTTTAACCTGTTCCTTAAAACACTAGTGCTTAGGAAATCTATTGGAGGCAGAAGCAGTCAAGGGTAGCTTAGGGTTAGGGTGAGGGTTAGGGTGAGGGTTAGGGTACGGCTTAGGGTACGGGTTCGGGGAGGGGTTCGGGTAGTGCGTAGGGTATGGGTTAGGGTTAGGGTTAGGGCTAGTGTTAGGGTTAGGGCTCGGTTTAGGGTACGGGTTAGGATTAGGGTACGCGTTAGGGTTAGGGTAGGGGTTAGGGTGTGGGTACGCTTCAGGGTGAGGGTAGTTATTAAACCTATCCTACTCTCTAGATACCCCTTAGCACGTAAAGGAATATTATTTGGGGGTCCAACCATGGAGAAGAGTTTAGACACTAGGAGAAGATAAGGAACACACCCATTATGAAGAAATCACAATATGATTCTCTTTTTAAACTGTTCCTTAAAACACTAGTGCTTAGGAAATCTATTGGAGGCAGAAGCAGTCAAGGGTAGCTTAGGGTTAGGGTTAGGGTTAGGGTGAGGGTTAGGGTACGGCTTAGGGTACGGGTTCGGTGAGGGGTTCGGGTAGGGCGTAGGGTATGGGTTAGGGTTAGTGTTAGGGTTAGTGTTAGGGTTAGGGTTCGGTTTAGGTTACGGGTTAGGATTAGGGTACGCGTTCGTGTTAGGGTAGGGGTTAGGGTTAGGGTACGCGATAGGGTGAGGTTAGTTATTAAAACTATCTCACTCTCTAGATACCCCTTAGCACGTAAAGGAATATTATTTGCGGGTCCAGCCATGGAGAAGAGTTTAGACACTAGGAGAAGATAAGGAACACACCCATCATCAAGAAATCACATTAGGATTCTCTTTTTAACATGTTCCTTAAAGCACTAGTGCTTAGGAAATCTATTGGAGGCAGAAGCAGTCAAGGGTAGCTTAGGGTTAGGGTGAGGGTTAGGGTACGGCTTAGGGTACGGGTTCGGGGAGGGGTTCGGGTAAGGCGTAGGGTATGGGTTAGGGTTAGGGTTAGGGTTAGTGTTAGGGTTAGGGCTCGGTTTAGGGTACGGGTTAGGATTAGGGTACGCGTTAGTGTTAGGTTAGGGATTAGGGTTAAGTTAAGCGTTAGGGTGAGGGTAGTTATTAAACATATCCTAATCTCTAGATACCCCTTAGCACGTAAAGGAATATTATTTGGGGGTCCTGCCATGGAGAAGAGTTTAGACACTAGGATAAGATAAGGAACACACCCATTATCAAGAAATCACATTAGGTTTCTCTTTTGAACCTGTTCCCTAAAACACTAGTGCTTAGCAAATCTATTGGAGGCAGAAGCAGTCAAGGGTAGCTTAGGGTTAGGTTTAGGGTTAGGGTGAGGGTTAGGGTACGGCTTAGGGTTCGGGTTCGGGCAGGGGTTCGGGTACGGTGTAAGGTATGGGTTAGGGTTAGGGTTAGTGTTAGGGTTAGGGCTCGGTTTAGGGTACGGGTTAGCATTAGGGTACGCGTTAGGGTTAGGGTAGGTGTTAGGTTTAGGGTACGCGTTAGGGTGAGGGTAGTTATTAAACATATCCCAATCTCTAGATACTCCTTAGCACGTAAAGGAATATTATTTGGGGGTCCAGCCATGGAGAAGAGTTTAGACACTAGGATAAGATAAGGAACACACCCATTATCAAGAAATCACATTAGGTTTGTCTTTTGAACCTGTTCCCTAAAACACTAGTGCTTAGGAAATCTATTGGAGGCAGAAGCAGTCAAGGGTAGCTTAGGGTTAGGGTTAGGGTTAGGGTGAGGGTTATGGTACGGCTTAGGTTTCGGGTTCAGGCAGGGGTTCTGGTACGGCATAAGGTATGGTTTAGGGTTAGGGTTAGGGTTAGTGTTAGGGTTAGGGCTCGGTTTAGGGTACGGGTTAGGATTAGGGTACGCGTTAGGGTTATGGTAGGGGTTAGGGTTAGGGTACGCGTTAGGGTAAGGGTAGTTATTAAACATATCCCAATCTCTAGATACCCCTTAGCACGTAAAGTAATATTATTTGGTGGTTAACCATGGAGAAGAGTTTAGACACTAGGATAAGATAAGGAACACACCCATTATCAAGAAATCACATTAGGATTCCCTTTTGAACCTGTTCCCTAAAACACTAGTGCTTAGGAAATCTATTGGAGGCAGAAGCAATCAAGGGTAGCTTAGGGTTAGGGTTAGGGTTTGGGTGAGGGTTAGGGTACGGCTTAGGGTACTGGTTCGGGTAGGGGTTCGGGTACGGCGTAGGGTATGGGTTAGGGTTAAGGTTAGAGTTAGTGTTAGGGTTAGGGCTCGGTTTAGGGTACGGGTTAGGATTAGGGTACGCGTTAGGGTTAGGGTAGGGGTTAAGGTTAGGGTACGCGTTAGGGTGAGGGTAGTTATTAAACCTATCCCACTCTCTAGATACCCCTTAGCACGTAAAGGAATATTATTTTGTGGTCCAGCCATGGAGAAGAGTTTAGACACTAGGAGAAGATAAGGAACACACCCATTATCAAGAAATCACAATATGATTCTCTTTTTAAACTGTTCCTTAAAACAATAGTGCTTAGGAAATCTATTGGAGGCAGAAGCAGTCAAGGGTAGCTTAGGGTTAGGGTTAGGGTTAGGGTGAGGGTTAGGGTACGGCTTAGGGTACGGGTTCGGGGAGGGGTTCGGGTAGGGCGTAGGGCATGGGTTAGGGTTAGGGTTAGGGTTAGTGTTAGGGTTAGGGCTCGGTTTAGGTTACGAGTTAGGATTAGGGTACGCGTTCGTGTTAGGGTAGGGGTTAGGGTTAGGGTACGCGATAGAGTGAGGTTAGTTATTAAACCTATCCCACTCTCTAGATACCGGTTGCACGTAAAGGAATATTATTTGGGGGTCCAGCCATGGAGAAGAGTTTAGACACTAGGAGAAGATAAGGAACACACCCATTATCAAGAAATCACATTAGGATTCTCTTTTTAACCTGTTCCTTAAAACACTAGTGCTTAGGAAATCTATTGGAGGCAGAAGCAGTCAAGGGTAGCTTAGGGTTAGGGTGAGGGTTAGGGTGAGGGTTAGGGTACGGCTTATGGTACGGGTTCGGGGAGGGGTTCGGGTAGTGCGTAGGGTATGGGTTAGGGTTAGGGTTAGGGCTAGTGTTAGGGTTAGGGCTCGGTGTAGGGTACGGGTTAGGATTAGGGTACGCGTTAGGGTTAGGGTAGGGGTTAGGGTTAGGGTACGCATTAGGGTGAGGGTAGTTATTAAACCTATCCCACTCTCTAGATACCCCTTAGCATGTAAAGGCATATTATTTGGGGGTCCAGCCATGGAGAAGAGTTTAGACACTAGGAGAAGATAAGGAACAAACCCATTATCAAGAAATCACATTAGGATTCTGTTTTTAACCTGTTCCTTAAAACAGTAGTGCGTAGGAAATCTATTGGTGGCAGAAGCAATCAAGGGTAGCTTAGGGTTAGGGTTAGGGTTAGGGTGAGGGTTAGGGTACGGCTTAGGGTACGGGTTCGGGGAGGGGTTCGGGTAGGGCGTAGGGTATGGGTTAGGGTTAGGGTTATGGTTAGTGTTAGGGTTAGGGCTCGGTTTAGGGTACGGGTTAGGATTAGGGTACGCGTTAGGGTTAGGGTAGGGGTTAGGGTTAGGGTACGCTTCAGGGTGAGGGTAGTTATTAAACCTATCCCATTCTCTAGATACCCCTTAGCACGTAAAGGAATATTATTTGGGGGTCCAACCATGGAGAAGAGTTTAGACACTAGGAGAAGATAAGGAACACACCCATTATCAAGAAATCACAATATGATTCTCTTTTTAAACTGTTCCTTAAAACACTAGTGCTTAGGAAATCTATTGGAGGCAGAAGCAGTCAAGGGTAGCTTAGGGTTAGGGTTAGGGTTAGGGTGAGGGTTAGGGTACGGCTTAGGGTACGGGTTCGTGGAGGGGTTCGGGTAGGGCGTAGGGTATGGGTTAGGGTTAGTGTTAGGGTTAGTGTTAGGGTTAGGGTTCGGTTTAGGTTACGGGTTAGGATTAGGGTACGCGTTCGTGTTAGGGTAGGGGTTAGGGTTAGGGTACGCGATAGGGTGAGGTTAGTTATTAAAACTATCCCACTCTCTAGATACCCCTTAGCACGTAAAGGAATATTATTTGCGGGTCCAGCCATGGAGAAGAGTTTAGACACTAGGAGAAAATAAGGAACACACCCATCATCAAGAAATCACATTAGGATTCTCTTTTTAACATGTTCCTTAAAGCACTAGTGCTTAGGAAATCTATTGGAGGCAGAAGCAGTCAAGGGTAGCTTAGGGTTAGGGTGAGGGTTAGGGTACGGCTTAGGGTACGGGTTCGGGGAGGGTTTCGGTTAAGGCGTAGGGTATGGGTTAGGGTTAGGGTTAGGGTTAGTGTTAGGGTCAGGGCTCGGTTTAGGGTACGGGTTAGGATTAGGGTACGCGTTAGTGTTAGGTTAGGGATTAGGGTTAAGGTAAGCGTTAGGGTGAGGGTAGTTATTAAACATATCCTAATCTCTAGATACCCCTTAGCACGTAAAGGAATATTATTTGGGGGTCCTGCCATGGAGAAGAGTTTAGACACTAGGATAAGATAAGGAACACACCCATTATCAAGAAATCACATTAGGTTTCTCTTTTGAACCTGTTCCCTAAAACACTAGTGCTTAGCAAATCTATTGGAGGCAGAAGCAGTCAAGGGTAGCTTAGGGTTAGGTTTAGGGTTAGGGTGAGGGTTAGGGTACGGCTTAGGGTTCGGGTTCGGGCAGGGGTTCGGGTACGGTGTAAGGTATGGGTTAGGGTTAGGGTTAGTGTTAGGGTTAGGGCTCGGTTTAGGGTACGGGTTAGCATTAGGGTACGCGTTAGGGTTAGGGTAGGTGTTAGGTTTAGGGTACGCGTTAGGGTGAGGGTAGTTATTAAACATATCCCAATCTCTAGATACTCCTTAGCACGTAAAGGAATATTATTTGGGGGTCCAGCCATGGAGAAGAGTTTAGACACTAGGATAAGATAAGGAACACACCCATTATCAAGAAATCACATTAGGTTTGTCTTTTGAACCTGTTCCCTAAAACACTAGTGCTTAGGAAATCTATTGGAGGCAGAAGCAGTCAAGGGTAGCTTAGGGTTAGGGTTAGGGTTAGGGTGAGGGTTATGGTACGGCTTAGGTTTCGGGTTCAGGCAGGGGTTCTGGTACGGCATAAGGTATGGTTTAGGGTTAGGGTTAGGGTTAGTGTTAGGGTTAGGGCTCGGTTTAGGGTACGGGTTAGGATTAGGGTACGCGTTAGGGTTATGGTAGGGGTTAGGGTTAGGGTACGCGTTAGGGTAAGGGTAGTTATTAAACATATCCCAATCTCTAGATACCCCTTAGCACGTAAAGTAATATTATTTGGTGGTTAACCATGGAGAAGAGTTTAGACACTAGGATAAGATAAGGAACACACCCATTATCAAGAAATCACATTAGGATTCCCTTTTGAACCTGTTCCCTAAAACACTAGTGCTTAGGAAATCTATTGGAGGCAGAAGCAATCAAGGGTAGCTTAGGGTTAGGGTTAGGGTTTGGGTGAGGGTTAGGGTACGGCTTAGGGTACTGGTTCGGGTAGGGGTTCGGGTACGGCGTAGGGTATGGGTTAGGGTTAAGGTTAGAGTTAGTGTTAGGGTTAGGGCTCGGTTTAGGGTACGGGTTAGGATTAGGGTACGCGTTAGGGTTAGGGTAGGGGTTAAGGTTAGGGTACGCGTTAGGGTGAGGGTAGTTATTAAACCTATCCCACTCTCTAGATACCCCTTAGCACGTAAAGGAATATTATTTTGTGGTCCAGCCATGGAGAAGAGTTTAGACACTAGGAGAAGATAAGGAACACACCCATTATCAAGAAATCACAATATGATTCTCTTTTTAAACTGTTCCTTAAAACAATAGTGCTTAGGAAATCTATTGGAGGCAGAAGCAGTCAAGGGTAGCTTAGGGTTAGGGTTAGGGTTAGGGTGAGGGTTAGGGTACGGCTTAGGGTACGGGTTCGGGGAGGGGTTCGGGTAGGGCGTAGGGCATGGGTTAGGGTTAGGGTTAGGGTTAGTGTTAGGGTTAGGGCTCGGTTTAGGTTACGAGTTAGGATTAGGGTACGCGTTCGTGTTAGGGTAGGGGTTAGGGTTAGGGTACGCGATAGAGTGAGGTTAGTTATTAAACCTATCCCACTCTCTAGATACCGGTTGCACGTAAAGGAATATTATTTGGGGGTCCAGCCATGGAGAAGAGTTTAGACACTAGGAGAAGATAAGGAACACACCCATTATCAAGAAATCACATTAGGATTCTCTTTTTAACCTGTTCCTTAAAACACTAGTGCTTAGGAAATCTATTGGAGGCAGAAGCAGTCAAGGGTAGCTTAGGGTTAGGGTGAGGGTTAGGGTGAGGGTTAGGGTACGGCTTATGGTATGGGTTCGGGGAGGGGTTCGGGTAGTGCGTAGGGTATGGGTTAGGGTTAGGGTTAGGGCTAGTGTTAGGGTTAGGGCTCGGTGTAGGGTACGGGTTAGGATTAGGGTACGCGTTAGGGTTAGGGTAGGGGTTAGGGTTAGGGTACGCATTAGGGTGAGGGTAGTTATTAAACCTATCCCACTCTCTAGATACCCCTTAGCATGTAAAGGCATATTATTTGGGGGTCCAGCCATGGAGAAGAGTTTAGACACTAGGAGAAGATAAGGAACAAACCCATTATCAAGAAATCACATTAGGATTCTGTTTTTAACCTGTTCCTTAAAACAGTAGTGCGTAGGAAATCTATTGGTGGCAGAAGCAATCAAGGGTAGCTTAGGGTTAGGGTTAGGGTTAGGGTGAGGGTTAGGGTACGGCTTAGGGTACGGGTTCGGGGAGGGGTTCGGGTAGGGCGTAGGGTATGGGTTAGGGTTAGGGTTATGGTTAGTGTTAGGGTTAGGGCTCGGTTTAGGGTACGGGTTAGGATTAGGGTACGCGTTAGGGTTAGGGTAGGGGTTAGGGTTAGGGTACGCTTCAGGGTGAGGGTAGTTATTAAACCTATCCCATTCTCTAGATACCCCTTAGCACGTAAAGGAATATTATTTGGGGGTCCAACCATGGAGAAGAGTTTAGACACTAGGAGAAGATAAGGAACACACCCATTATCAAGAAATCACAATATGATTCTCTTTTTAAACTGTTCCTTAAAACACTAGTGCTTAGGAAATCTATTGGAGGCAGAAGCAGTCAAGGGTAGCTTAGGGTTAGGGTTAGGGTTAGGGTGAGGGTTAGGGTACGGCTTAGGGTACGGGTTCGTGGAGGGGTTCGGGTAGGGCGTAGGGTATGGGTTAGGGTTAGTGTTAGGGTTAGTGTTAGGGTTAGGGTTCGGTTTAGGTTACGGGTTAGGATTAGGGTACGCGTTCGTGTTAGGGTAGGGGTTAGGGTTAGGGTACGCGATAGGGTGAGGTTAGTTATTAAAACTATCCCACTCTCTAGATACCCCTTAGCACGTAAAGGAATATTATTTGCGGGTCCAGCCATGGAGAAGAGTTTAGACACTAGGAGAAAATAAGGAACACACCCATCATCAAGAAATCACATTAGGATTCTCTTTTTAACATGTTCCTTAAAGCACTAGTGCTTAGGAAATCTATTGGAGGCAGAAGCAGTCAAGGGTAGCTTAGGGTTAGGGTGAGGGTTAGGGTACGGCTTAGGGTACGGGTTCGGGGAGGGGTTCGGTTAAGGCGTAGGGTATGGGTTAGGGTTAGGGTTAGGGTTAGTGTTAGGGTCAGGGCTCGGTTTAGGGTACGGGTTAGGATTAGGGTACGCGTTAGTGTTAGGTTAGGGATTAGGGTTAAGGTAAGCGTTAGGGTGAGGGTAGTTATTAAACATATCCCAATCTCTAGATACCCCTTAGCACGTAAAGGAATATTATTTGGGGGTCCAGCCATGGAGAAGAGTTTAGACACTAGGATAAGATAAGGAACACACCCATTATCAAGAAATCACATTAGGTTTCTCTTTTGAACCTGTTCCCTAAAACACTAGTGCTTAGGAAATCTATTGGAGGCAGAAGCAGTCAAGGGTAGCTTAGGGTTAGGTTTAGGGTTAGGGTGAGGGTTAGGGTACGGCTGAGGGTTCGGGTTCGGGCAGGGGTTCGGGTACGGTGTAAGGTATGGGTTAGGGTTAGGGTTAGTGTTAGGGCTCGGTTTAGGGTATGGGTTAGCATTAGGGTACGCGTTAGGGTTAGGGTAGGTGTTAGGTTTAGGGTACGCGTTAGGGTGAGGGTAGTTATTAAACATATCCCAATCTCTAGATACTCCTTAGCACGTAAAGGAATATTATTTGGGGGTCCAGCCATGGAGAAGAGTTTAGACACTAGGATAAGATAAGGAACACACCCATTATCAAGAAATCACATTAGGTTTGTCTTTTGAACCTGTTCCCTAAAACACTAGTGCTTAGGAAATCTATTGGAGGCAGAAGCAGTCAAGGGTAGCTTAGGGTTAGGGTTAGGGTTAGGGTGAGTGTTATGGTACGGCTTAGCTTTCGGGTTCAGGCAGGGGTTCGGGTACGGCATAAGGTATGGTTTAGGGTTAGGGTTAGGGTTAGTGTTAGGGTTAGGGCTCGGTTTAGGGTACGGGTTAGGATTAGGGTACGCGTTAGGGTTATGGTAGGGGTTAGGGTTAGGGTACGCGTTAGGGTAAGGGTAGTTATTAAACATATCCCAATCTCTAGATACCCCTTAGCACGTAAAGTAATATTATTTGGTGGTTA
The DNA here is from genome assembly GCF_949987535.1 of Balaenoptera acutorostrata. Taxonomy (NCBI): domain Eukaryota; kingdom Metazoa; phylum Chordata; class Mammalia; order Artiodactyla; family Balaenopteridae; genus Balaenoptera; species Balaenoptera acutorostrata. The sequence goes on from NW_026645564.1 coordinate 263,587, forward strand.
ACCATGGAGAAGAGTTTAGACACTAGGATAAGATAAGGAACACACCCATTATCAAGAAATCACATTAGGATTTTCTTTTGAACCTGTTCCCTAAAACACTAGTGCTTAGGAAATCTATTGGAGGCAGAAGCAATCAAGGGTAGCTTAGGGTTAGGGTTAGGCTTTGGGTGAGGGTTAGGGTACGGCTTAGGGTACTGGTTCGGGTAGGGGTTCGGGTACGGCGTAGGGTATGGGTTAGGGTTAGGGTTAGGTTTAGGGTTAGTGTTAGGGTACGTGTTAGGGTGAGGGTAGTTATTAAACCTATCCCACTCTCTAGATACCCCTTAGCACGTAAAGGAATATTATTTGGGGGTCCAGCCATGGAGAAGAGTTTAGACACAAGGATAAGATAAGGAACACACCCATTATCAAGAAATCTCATTAGGATTCTCTTTTGAACCTGTTCCTTAAAACACTAGTGCTTAGGAAATCTATTGGAGGCAGAAGCAGTCAAGGGTAGCTTAGGGTTAGGGTTAGGGTTAGGGTGAGGGTTTGGGGACGGCTTAAGGTACGGGTTCGAGGAGGGGTTCGTGTAGGGCGTAGGGTATGGGTTAGTGTTAGGGTTAGGGTTAGTGTTAGGGTTAGGGCTCGGTTTAGGGTACGGGTTAGTATTAGGGTATGCGTTAGGGTTAGGTTAGGGGTTAGGGTTAGGGTACACGTTAGGGTTAGGGTCGTTATTAAACCTATCCCACTCTCTAGATACCCCTTAGCACGTAAAGTAATATTATTTGGTGGTCCAGCCATGGAGAAGAGTTTAGACACTAGGATAAGATAAGGAACACACCCATTATCAAGAAATCACATTAGGATTCTCTTTTGAACCTGTTCTCTAAAACACTAGTGCTTAGGAAATCTATTGGAGGCAGAAGCAACCAAGGGTAGCTTAGGGTTAGGGTTAGGGTTTGGGTGAGGGTTAGGGTACGGCTTAGGGTACTGGTTCGGGGAGGGGTTCTGGTACGGCGTAGGGTATGGGTTAGTGTTAGGGTTAGGGTTAGTGTTAGGGTTAGGGCTCGGTTTAGGGTACGGGTTAGGATTAGGGTACGCGTTAGGGTTAGGGTAGGGGTTAGGGTTAGGGTACGTGTTAGTGTGAGGGTAGTTATTAAACCTATCCCACTCTCTAGATAACCCTTAGCACGTATAGGAATATTATTTGGGGGTCCAGCCAAGGAGAAGAGTTTAGACACTAGGATAAGATAAGGAACACACCCATTATCAAGAAATCACATTAGGATTCTCTTTTTAACCTGTTCCTTAAAACACTAGTGCTTAGGAAATCTATTGGAGGCAGGAGCAGTCAAGGGTAACTTAGGGTAGGGTTAGGGTTAGGGTGAGGGTTTGGGGACGGCTTACGGTACGGGTTCGAGGAAGGGTTCGGGTAGGGCATAGGGTGTGGTTTAGGGTTAGGGTTAGGGTTTGTATTAGGGGTGGGCTCGGTTTTGGGTATGGGTTAGGATTAGGGTACGCATTAGGGTTAGGGTAGGCGTTAGGGTTAGGGTACACGTTAGGGTTAGGGTCGTTATTAAACCTATCCCACTCTCTAGATACCCCTTAGCACGTAAAGGAATATTATTTAGGGGTCCCCCATGGAGAAGAGTTTAGACACTAGGAGAAGATAAGGAACACTCCCATTATCAAGAAATCACATTAGAATTCTCTTTTTAACCTGTTCCTTAAAACACTAGTGCTTAGGAAATCTATTGGAGGCAGAAGCAATCAAGGGTAGCTTAGGGTTAGGGTTAGGCTTTGGGTGAGGGTTAGGGTACGGCTTAGGGTACTGGTTCGGGTAGGGGTTCGGGTACGGCGTAGGGTATGGGTTAGGGTTAGGGTTAGGTTTAGGGTTAGTGTTAGGGTACGTGTTAGGGTGAGGGTAGTTATTAAACCTATCCCACTCTCTAGATACCCCTTAGCACGTAAAGGAATATTATTTGGGGGTCCAGCCATGGAGAAGAGTTTAGACACAAGGATAAGATAAGGAACACACCCATTATCAAGAAATCTCATTAGGATTCTCTTTTGAACCTGTTCCTTAAAACACTAGTGCTTAGGAAATCTATTGGAGGCAGAAGCAGTCAAGGGTAGCTTAGGGTTAGGGTTAGGGTTAGGGTGAGGGTTTGGGGACGGCTTAAGGTACGGGTTCGAGGAGGGGTTCGTGTAGGGCGTAGGGTATGGGTTAGTGTTAGGGTTAGGGTTAGTGTTAGGGTTAGGGCTCGGTTTAGGGTACGGGTTAGTATTAGGGTACGCGTTAGGGTTAGGTTAGGGGTTAGGGTTAGGGTACACGTTAGGGTTAGGGTCGTTATTAAACCTATCCCACTCTCTAGATACCCCTTAGCACGTAAAGGAATATTATTTTGTGGTCAAGCCATGGAGAAGAGTTTAGACACTAGGAGAAGATAAGGAACACACCCATTATAACGAAATCACATTAGGATTCTCTCTTTAACCTTTTCCTTAAAACACTAGTGCTTAGGAAATCTATTGGAGGCAGAAGCAATCAAGGGTAGCTTAGGGTTAGGGTTAGGGTTAGGGTGAGGGTTAGGGTACGGCTTAGGGTACGGGTTCGGGGAGGGGTTCGGGTAGGGCGTAGGGTATGGGTTAGGGTTAGGGTTAGGGCTAGTGTTAGGGTTAGGGCTCGGTTTAGGGTACGGGTTAGGATTAGGGTGCGCGTTAGGGTTAGGATAGGGGTTAGGGTTAGGGTACGCTTCAGGGTGAGGGTAGTTATTAAACCTATCCCACTCTCTAGATACCCCTTAGCACGTAAAGGAATATTATGTGGGGGTCCAACCATGGAGAAGAGTTTAGACACTAGGAGAAGATAAGGAACACACCCATTATCAAGAAATCACAATATGATTCTCTTTTTAAACTGTTCCTTAAAACACTAGTGCTTAGGAAATCTATTGGAGGCAGAAGCAGTCAAGGGTAGCTTAGGGTTAGGGTTAGGGTTAGGGTGAGGGTTAGGGTACGGCTTAGGGTACGGGTTCGGGGAGGGGTTCGGGTAGGGCATAGGGCATGGGTTAGGGTTAGGGTTAGGGTTAGTGTTAGGGTTAGGGCTCGGTTTAGGTTACGGGTTAGGATTAGGGTTCTCGTTCGTGTTAGGGTAGGGGTTAGGGTTAGGGTACGCGATAGGGTGAGGTTAGTTATTAAACCTATCCCACTCTCTACATACCCCTTAGCACGTAAAGGAATATTATTTGGGGGTCCAGCCATGGAGAAGAGTTTAGAAACTAGGAGAAGATAAGGAACACACCCATTATCAATAAATCACATTAGGATTCTCTTTTTAACCTGTTCCTTAAAACACTAGTGCTTAGGAAATCTATTGGAGGCAGAAGCAGTCAAGGGTAGCTTAGGGTTAGGGTGAGGGTTAGGGTGAGGGTTAGGGTACGGCTTAGGGTACGGGTTCGGGTAGGGGTTTGGGTACGGCGTAGGGTATGGGTTAGGGTTAGGGTTAGGGTTAGTGTTAGGGTTAGGGCTCGGTTTAGGGTATGGGTAAGGATTAGGGTACGCGTTAGGGTTAGGGTTAGGGTACGTGTTAGTGTGAGGGTAGTTATTAAACCTATCCCACTCTCTAGATACCCCTTAGCACGTAAAGGAATATTATTTGGGGGTCCAGCCAAGGAGAAGAGTTTAGACACTAGGATAAATAAGGAACACACCCATTATCAAGAAATCACATTAGGATTCTCTTTTTAACCTGTTCCTTAAAACACTAGTGCTTAGGAAATCTATTGGAGGCAGAAGCATTCAAGGGTAACTTAGGGTAGGGTTAGGGTTAGGGTGAGGGTTTGGGGACGGCTTAAGGTACGGGTTCGAGGAGGGGTTAGTGTAGGGCGTAGGGTAAGATTTAGGGTTAGGGTTAGGGTTAGTATTAGGGCTGGGCTCGGTTTCGGTTATGGGTTAGGATTAGGGTACGCGTTAGGGTTAGGGTAGGGGTTAGGGTTAGGGTACACGTTAGGTTTAGGGTCGTTATTAAACCTATCCCACTCTAGATACCCCTTAGCACGTAAAGGAATATTATTTGGGGGTCCAGCCATGGAGAAGAGTTAAGACACTAGGAGAAGATAAGGAACACACCCATTATCAAGAAATCACATTAGGATTCTCTTTTTCACCTGTTCCTTAAAACACTAGTGCTTAGGAAATCTATTGGAGGCAGAAGCAGTCAAGGGTAGCTTAGGGTTAGGGTTAGGGTTTGGGTGAGGGTTAGGGTACGGCTTAGGGTACGGGTTCGGGGAGGGGTTCGGGTACGGCGTAGGGTATGGGTTAGGGTTAGGGTTAGGGTTAGTGTTAGGGTTAGGTCTCGGTTTAGGGTATGGGTTAGGATTAGGGTATGCGTTAGGGATAGGGTAGGGGTTAGGGTTAGGGTACGCATTAGGGTGAGGGTAGTTATTAAACCTATCCCACTCTCTAGATACCCCTTAGCACGTAAAGGAATATTATTTGGGGGTCCAGCCATGGAGAAGAGTTAAGACACTAGGAGAAGATAAGGAACACACCCATTATCACGAAATCACATTAGGATTCTCTTTTTCACCTGTTCCTTAAAACACTAGTGCTTAGGAAATCTATTGGAGGCAGAAGCAGTCAAGGGTAGCTTAGGGTTAGGGTTAGGGTTTGGGTGAGGGTTAGGGTACGGCTTAGGGTACGGGTTCGGGGAGGGGTTCGGGTACGGCGTAGGGTATGGGTTAGGGTTAGGGTTAGGGTTAATGTTAGGGTTAGGTCTCGGTTTAGGGTACGGGTTAGGATTAGGGTACGCGTTAGGTTTAGGTTAGGGGTTAGGGTTAGGGTACGTGTTAGGGTGAGGGTAGTAATTAAACCTATCCCACTCTCTAGATACCCCTTATCACGTAAAGGAATATTATTTGGGGGTCCAGCCGTGGAGAAGAGTTTAGACACTAGGATAAGATAAGGAACACACCCATTATCTAGACGTCACAGTAGGATTCTCTTTTGAACCTGTTCCTTAAAACACTAGTGTTTAGGAAATTTATTGGAGGCAGAAGCAGTCAAGGGTAGCTTAGGTTTAGGGTTAGGGTTAGGGTTAGGGTGAGGGTTAGCGTACGGCTTAGGGTACGGGTTCAGTGAGGGGTTCGGGTACGGCATAGGGTATGGGTTAGGGTTAGGGTTAGGGTTAGTGTTAGGGTTAGGGCTCGGTTTAGGGTACGGGTTAGGATTAGGGTACGCGTTAGTGTTTGGGTAGGGGTTAGGGTTAGGGTACGCGTTAGGGTTAGGGTCGTTATTAAACCTATCCCACTCTCTAGATACCCCTTAGCACGTAAAGGAATATTATTTGGGGGTCCAGCTATGGAGAAGAGTTTAGACACTAGGATAAGATAAGGAACACACCCATTATCAAGAAATCACATTAGGATTCTCTTTTTAACCTGTTCCTTAAAACACTAGTGTTTAGGAAATCTATTGGAGGCAGAAGCAGTCAATGGTAGCTTAGGGTTAGGGTTAGGGTTAGTGTGAAGGTTAGGGTACGGCTTAGGGTTCGGGTTCGGGGAGGCGTTATGCTATGGCGTAGGGTATGGGTTAGTGTTAGGGTTAGGGTTAGTGTTAGGGTTAGGGCTCGGTTTTGGGTACGGGTTAGGATTAGGGTACGCGTTAGGGTTAGGGTCGGGGTTAGCGTTACGTTACGCGTTAGGGTGAGGGTAGTTATTAAACCTATCCCACTCTCTAGATACCACTTAGCACGTAAAGGAATATTATTTGGGGGTCCAGCCATGGAGAAGAGTTTAGACACTAGGATAAGATAAGGAACACACCCATTATCAAGAAATCACATTAGGATTCTCTTTTTTACTTGTTCCTTAAAACACTAGTGCTTAGGAAATCTACTGGAGGCAGGAGCCGTCAAGGTTAGCTTAGGGTTAGGGTTAGGGTTAAGTTTAGGGTGAGGGTTACGGTACAGCTTCAGGCCCTCTTCTGGTTCCGGGGGGCAGGCTGAGCCTGTGGTCAATTCTTCTTCCTGATGGGAAAATAGAGTGACCTGTGCCTGTCCCAACACATAGAGCTAGTCTCTCATTGGTTCCCCTTCTTCCCATTCATCTTCAGGACATATTGCAACCTGTACGGAACAGGAGGTTAAAGGTGCTGATGCTCCAAGTAGGGAGGTTGCTAGTAAAGCGGCTGGAATGGCGAACCGGAGCACAAGGAGATGAGAAATGAGGTGCGTTTTAGAAACCTTTCCCGATCACACGGTGTACCATCTTCTGGGTTTCTCATGCATCTTTTCGATGTAGGAAGATGACCTTGTACCTGGAGATTTGGGACCCATGGGATGGGTACCACGCAGTATTACTTTAAAGGGTCTGCGTTGGCTCACCCAACCTCACCAAACCTCTCAGCCCCAAGAGTGTCCCCCCTTATGTCTCATCCAGCTGTGGGTCCAGATATGGTCAATCCAGGTTGCATCACAGCCCCTGAATGAATTGTGTGAGTATTTCTCTCTCTTTCACTGTCTTTGTTTCATGGGTTTTTAAAAGTAATTTATTTTTATAATGGGGTTTAGCTGCTTTTCACTGCTGTGTTTATGCCGCTTTACACCCACTTGACTCACTTACAGAGAGATATCAATACATAGGTTTTAAGATTCTTACTAGTCAGAAATATTCTTGTGCGATGAATAAGGGGTGTTGAGTCCAGTTCACTGAGCAAGGAGTAAGTGTTGTCTATTACATATTGGGTTTATGGAACGGTATGTGAGCTAATTTGAAACCCTTGTTTTATGCATCACCCCACCTCACCTTTCCCGTTAAGCAGCCATAGTGTGTTTTCTAAATGTGTGATTCTCTTCTGTTTTGTAATTCAGTTCAAGTGTAACGGTTTTTATATTCCCTCTATAAGTGATATCTTATGATAAGTGTCTTTTTCTGTGTGACTTATTTCACTTAGAATCGTTGTACCTAAATCCACTCATCATGCTGCTACTAACATTATGACATTGATGTCATGCCTGAGTGATATCTCATTCTACATAAGGACCTCAAATTCTTTATCCATTTTTCGCTTTCCTGGGCTATTTAAGATGTAATGAAGTGGAGGTTCCTGTCAACAGAGCAGCCGTAAACTTTGGGGTGCCTGTGTCTTGCTGATTTTTAGTTTTCCCAATTTATACACCCATGAGTGGAAGTGCCCTATGCTCTCTAAGCTGTGTTTTTTCGATGTTTCAGGACACACCGTACACTTCTCCAGAGTGGCTGTTGGCAATTTACATCCCACCCATCAGCGTAGCAAGGCTCCCATTTCTCCATGGCCTGTCCTGCATTTCTGGTTTTGATACATTTTTCTGCATGGCCCTTTTGACCGATGGGAAGGAAGACTTCTTTGTAGTGCTGATTTGCCTTGCCAGGTTGTTTGGTTGGCCAAAACGGGCGTATGCGTTTTTTCCTGAATATATTCAGGAAAACACGCATACGCCCTTTTTGGCCAAGGGCATCACTGTCGACGTTTTGCCGCTTTTCATGGGCTTTAAAGGCGATTCAAATCTACCTCCTGAAATCTGTTTCCTGCAATTCTGCCTTGCTTTCAAATCCTCTTTGTTGCCTTCCCTCAATTTATTTGTGGACGAGAGTTATCATTTATAACTGCGCAGGTTTTGTGAATTGCAGTGCCCCTGACCTGAATTTTTCAACTCGCTTTTTTGGGAGCTGGCCGCAAAAGTGCAGGATTGCTTCAGGCCCTCTTCTGGTTCCGGGGGCCAGGCTGAGCCTGTGGTTAATTCTTCTTCCTGATGGGAAAATAGAGTGATGTGTGCGTGTCCCAACATATAGAGCTAGTCTCTCATTGGTTCCCCTTCTTCCCATTCATCCTCAGGACAAATTGCAACTTGTACGGAACAGGAGGTTAAAGGTGCTGATTCTCCAAGGAGGGAGATGGCTAGTAAAGTGGCTGGAATGGCGAACCGGAGCACAAGGAGATGACAAATGAGGTGCGTTTTAGAAACCTTTCCCGATCACACGGTGTACCATCTTCTGGGTTTCTCATGCATGTTTTCGATGTAGGAAGATGCCCTTGTACCGGGAGATTTGGAACCCATGGGATGGGTACCACGCAGTATTACTTTAATAGGTCTGCATTTGCTCACCCAACCTCACCAAACCTCTCAGCCCCAAGAGTGTCCACCCTTATGTCTCATCCAGCTGTGGGTATAGATATGGTCAATACAGGTTGTATCACAGCCCCTGACCGAATTGTGTAAGAATTTCTCTCTCTTTCATTGTCTTTGTTTCATGGGTTTTTTAAAGAAATTTATTTTTATAATGGGGTTTAGCTTCTTTTCACTGCTCTGTTTATGCCGCTTTACACCCACTTGACTCACTTACGGAGAGATATCAATACCTAGGTTTTAAGATTCTTACTTGTCAGATATATTCTTGTGCGGTGAATAGCGGGTGTTGAGTCCAGTTCACTGAGCAAGGAGTAGTTCTTGTCTATTACATATTGGGTTTACGGAACGGTATATGAACTAATTTGAAACCCTTCTTTCATGTATCACACCACCTCACCTTTCCCGTTAAGCAGTCATAGTGTGTCTTCTAAAAGTGTGACTCTGTTCTGTTTTGTAATTCAGTTCAAGTGTGACGGTTTTTACATTCCCTCTATAAGTGATATCTTATGATAAGTGTCTTTTTCTGTGTGACTTATTTCACTTAGAATCGTCGAAACTAAATCCACTCCTCATGCTGCTACTCGCGTTAAGAGATTGATTTCATGGCTGAGTGATATTCCATTTTACATAAGAAGCAAAACTTCTTTATCCATTTTTCTGTTTCCTAGGATATTTAAGGTGTAATGAAGTGGAGGTTCTTGTCAACAGAGCAACTCTTAACTTTGGGTTGCCTGTGTCTTGCTGATTTTTAGATTTCCCAATTTATACGCCCATGCGTGGAAGTGCCCCATTCTCTGTAGCTGTGTTTTTTAGATGTTTTTGGAAACACCATACCCTTCTGCAGAGTCGCCATTGGCAATTTACATCCCGCCCATCAGTGTAACAAGGCTCCCTTTCCTCCTTGTCCTCTCCTGCATTTCTTGTTTTTACACTTGTTTAGGAAGTTCCTTTTGACCGATAGGAAGTGAGACTCCTTTGTAGTGCTGATTTGCATTTCCGGCTTGCTTGGTTGGCCAAAAAGGGCCTATGCGTTTTTTTCTGAATTTATTCAGGAAAAAATGCATACGCCCTTTTTGGCCAAGGGCATCCTTGTCGACGTTTGGCCGCTTTTCATGTGCTTTAGTGGCGATTCGATTCTAACTCCTGAAATTTGTTTCCTGCAATTCTGCCTTGCTTTCCAATCCTTTTCGTTGCCTTCCCTCAATATAGTTTTGGACGATAGTTATAATTTAAAACTCTGCAGGTTTATGAATTGCAGTGCCCCTGAGCTCCATTTTTCAACTCGCTTTTTGGGAGCTTCCCGCAGAGCCGCTGGTTTGCTTCTGGCCCTACTCTGGTTCTCAGTGGCAGGCTAAGCCTTTGCTTAATTCTTCTTCCTGATTGGAAATTAGAGTGACATGTGCCTGTCCGAGCATCTAGGGCTTGGCTCTCCTTGTTTCTCCTCCTTCCCCTTCTTCCTTTGGACAAATTCCAAATTCTGTGCAACTGGATGTTGAAGGTGCTGACATCCTCAAGTGGGGAGGTTTTAAGGAAAATGGCTGGAGGGGTGAATCCAACAACCAGGAAATTAGGAGTTTTGGTTCCTTTTCCAAAATCTTCCTGATCCAACCGTGTTCCATCTTCTGGGTGTCACTAGCATGTTTTAGCTGTAGGAAAGGTCCCGTGTATGTAAGGAGAACACCAGGGATTTTTCCAAATCAGTGTCTCCCCGATCTCCAATCTGGGGAATTTTTAAGCTACTGGTACATGTGTGTTCATTAAGGGACTTGGGCCGTAGGCAGAGTCCGAACTTTAGATGATTGAAGTCTTCAGGTTCAGAAACGCTCACCATCGGCCTCCTTTAGTTTCCATTTTATCTGTAGTTGATAGATGATGTTGATATAGATATCTATTGTTTTTCAGATTATTTCCCCTTAGGGGTCATTAAAAAATATTGAGTATAGTTCCCTGTGCTATACAGTAGTTCCTTGTTGATGATATATTTTATACATAGCAGTGTGTATATGTTAATCCGAAACTGTTAATTTATCCCTCCTCCCACCTTTCCCCTTTGGTAATAAAAAAATATAAGATTTTATACTTCTCAGAAATCTAGGAGCTGAAAGAGAGGTATCATTTTCAATGGAAAATCATTCAAAACAAGGTTGAAACTTCAACCAAGATTATTAGATGTACATCCTTGGAAAGAAATCACTGCATTTCACTACTGTTGACCTGACAAATAAGACAAACCCCTCCACTGAACTTGCTTATAATAAAGTGATGGAAATATCAAATGGAAGTGTTAGAAACATCTTATTTTACACGAGCCTTATACACTGCTCTATGTTAATTACAGTTTGGCTCACACATCTGTTCATTGAAGTTACAATGTTCTCAAATTCTGTTACTGATGCTGCAGAGTGGGCCCCAACAAGGGTGTCCCTGCCCAGTGTCATTGGAGCCAACAGATCGAGACTGACTTTGGTTCAGAAGCAAAGGAAAACTTTATATTTTAATCAGAGAATGGAGAGGTGAGAGTGTGTGCTCCCCTGCGGGTTGTGGGCCGGGCTGCTGTGTAGGGATCCTGTCAGCATCAGCGGGAGGGAGGGGGCGGAACTCTCGAGGGCCGGGTTGGCTGAAGCTCAGGTTCTATGTCGCAGAGTCTGCACAGGGCCCCACGAGCTGAGGTGTCGGCCCAGCCATTTTGCACTAGGAAATCGGGTCTGAAGTGCCGGGTGTGGGACCTCTGCATGTGGAAACCTAGGAGCAAGTGAAATTAGACAAAGTACAAAGGAAAAAATGGTTAGACTTTATTTTATTGCCCAGATTCTATTTTTATCTCCCAGGAATTTTTAATGGGCTTTGCCAGTGACAAAGCCCTCCTCTGCCTTTTGTCCCATTCCTCATTCGTGGGGCGCTGAGGGTGCAGACACCTCTTCTGTAAATGCTTCGTGCTGAGTTGGGTGTCCTCATACCTGGGGGGAGGGGCAGGACTTCTCTCCAGCAGCCTCCAGGTGAGGTTGATTGTCCCCAGGCCTCCTCCCTCACTGCTCGTCTGCCTGAGCACCAGCACTGGAAGTTTCATAGATTCTAATGACCTTTAAGGGTCCAGGAAAGAGATGTTCAGAGACGTTGCGGGGCGGGTGGGCGGTTTTACCCTGCTCCACATTGGTTCGACCCCCTTAGGCTGACGGTTTCTGCCAGCCTAGATGCTCTGACCAGTAGTCTGTGCTTTCTTCAGTTAGGCCACTGAATTAACGTACAAACAGCACCAGGTGTCAGAGCCCTGCTTGCTCAACTCCCAGACACTCCAGGGCTGGTGGTGATCCAGGACCATGACGGCCACTCAGTCAACGGCCTTTTGAAGTAGGAGGAGTACAGCCGGTCTCATTGGCCTCCATCACCGCAGTGTCTGTAGGCTTTTCTATGGTGGCAGCGTTATTTACGGTTCCCCTGCCAAGTTTATTAGCTCCGCTCTGGGTGCAGTAAGTCCTGTAAGCAATAGTCTGCTCTTTTGGGGCACACTCTTGTTGTTTTCTGAGAGAAGCTCCAGGTCAAGTGATGGTCACACGAGTCGTCATGGGGGCCCATTGCCCCCAGTTGTCTCTCCGGAGGTTGGTGTTGGAGGGCCTCCTCACTCGAGGTCATTGTGCCCACGGAGCAATCCCTGCAACTTCAGGGCATGGTGGGTGGTTAGGATCACCAAGTGGCGTCCTTTACCCTTAGGAGGGAGCTGGCCTTGCGGGCTGCTGATTTCCAGGTTTTTAGATACCCCCAGTATCCTGGTCGGATGGGGTGGCTGGTCAATGCCTGGAGGGCATTCTTGCATTGTTCCATTTCAAGTGGTCCCAGTTTTTGCACTAATACTCCAAGGGCGATTTGCCTTGGACCAGGAATGTAAAGGTCAAAGGGTTTAGCTAACTTAGGGAGGTCCAGGGCAAGGGTCTGAATTGACTGCACTTTCCCTTCTTGAAAGGCCGCTTCTGGATTCTATTCAAAAGGATCATCATCTTTTCCTTTCAGTGTTTCATATAGAGGCCCAGCTATTAGACTGTAGTTAGGGATCCAGATGCAGCAAACCCCGGTCTCCCCAGGATCCCCTAAGCTGTCTTCTAGATTCAGGAAGGATGAGGCAGCAAATGGCTTCTTCCCTTTCCTGGGGTGGGCTTCTCCGACCTTCTGTGTGAATGAAACCCAGGAAGGTCACCTTAGTTTGTGATATTTGAGCCTTTTTCTTGGACACCTTCTATCTTTTATTGGCTAGGTAGTTCAGAGGCCTCCTTAGTCGGGCTGGTGATCAGAATGTCATCTGCATATTGAAGGAGGGTTCCCTTCTCCAGAGGTAGATCTTTTAGGTCTTTAGCTAACGTTTCCCCAAAGATGGTGTGGGAATTTTTGAACCCCTGGGGCAGGACGGCCCAGCAGCATTGTTTTTGTTGTATGTTGAGTCCTGCCACTCACAGCCAAAATTTCTTGTGACTCTGGGACTAATGGAATACAGAAGAAGGCATCATTGAAGTCTAATACAGAATACCATGTCCTGCTGGATGGTAGAATGACCAGCAGGGTGTAGGAATTTGGAACTACTAGATGTATATCCTCTGTGGCTTCACTGACTGTCCTGGCGTCCTCTACCAGGTACCCAGCAGCCCACGGGGCTCTTGTGGTCGGGCCCCTCCCAGGATATGGAGCTCACCTGGGCAGGTACCCAGCTGCCCATGGGGCTCTCGGTGTTAGGCCACTCCCAGGATATGGAGCTCACCTGGGCAGGTACCCAGCAGCCCATGGGGCCCTCATGGTCAGGCCCCTCCCAGGTTATGGAGCTCACCTGGGCAGGTACGCAGCAGCCCACAGGGCTCTCGTGGGCAGGCCCCTCCCTGGATATGGAGCTCCCCTGGACAGGTACCCTGGCAGGGCTGGGCACACAGGAACCGTGCACATAGCCCTCATTGCAGAGCACCCCCAGCACAACTGTAGCTCAGAGCTGACACAGAGCACCTCAGAGCAGAGCTTGAACTAACAAACAGCAGCTCCAACAGGTCTGTGACCCTAGGCTTCACTCTGTGCAGCCTCCCTCTGCGTGGTCTTCCAGGGGCTTCCACTGCATCCGGGGCACCAGGCCTCTGTCTGCACCCACCACCCCTCCTCTCCCTGACTCCTGGGTTCCTCTCATTAGCAGAGGGTCTTCTTGAAGTTGTCTCCCACTCATGGACCAGATGAAATGATTAGAAAACAAGCCAGGGCTGCCGCCCCTTATCTATCCTGACTCTCGGGACCCTACACCTGTTCATTGGATCTGGCCGGTGCAGCAAGGCCCATTTTCTGCAACTCTGAGCCCCTGAGGGGAGAGGATTGGCTGACCTTGGCAGCCTGACCCGGCCGGCCAGCCCTTCCCAGGTGTGCCTGGGTTGAGGTCAATATAAACACCCCTCCAGGCAGCAAAAGCCTCTGCAGCTGTGCCTGACGCCATATTCTCTGCCCCGTCAGCAGTCTCGGGGTTGGGATGGTGGGAGGGAGTAGGGCCCGTGGCTCTATGAGTGGCCCGGTGTGACTGGGGCTCTGCTGGACTTCCTGAAGGAGTTGCCCTGCTGCTACCTGCTAAAGAAGAGGATGTGTCACCCATACTTGCTGCTGGAATTTCTCCCCGGGCAGAGGTGAGGAAGGAAAAAAGCAGTGGGGGCCGGGACAGGAGGGGTACCTCAGGCAGGGAAATGGAAAGCTTCCAGACGAGTGCCCGGGGCCAGGACCATCCTGGCTGGCCTGCAGGCACCAAGTCGGCCTGCGTGTCCAAGCCCCTTCCTCTAGCTTTTAAAGTCTTTGCACACATTCAGGTGTTTTACCTGGGAAGGGTGGGAAAAGTTCAGCAGCAACTGGCCTGGGGCTCAGCTCACATTTACTCAGAGACGCCTCCTCACGGTCCCCCAGCTTTGCAATGAGGACGCTCCTTGTGTTGGGGCTGCTGGCTGCATGGGAAATGATTCCCCACCTGTGACCAATTGTTTACCACTGGAGCAAGTGCCCTGATAGGGTTTTCCTCTGTATGACCAGTGGGTTCTGTTTTTTTTTTTTCTTTTTTGGTTCAAGGTAAATTTTATTCCTCTTTTTGTATTTATGGATATAAGCATGGAAATAATTCATTCATATAAATACGTCTATGGGAAGGACAGAACTTTTTTTTCTGTTTTATTTTTTTAAGTATTAATTATTTTTTAATTTTTGAATTTATTTTATTCATTTTTTTATACAGCAGGTTCTTATTGGTTATCTATTTTATACATATAAGTGTATATATGTCAATCCCAGGCTCGCAATTCATCCCACCACCACCACCCTGCCACTTTCCCCCCTTGGTGTCCATACATTTGTTCTCTACATCTGTGTCTCTATTTCTGCCTTGCAAACCGGCTCATCTGTACCATTTTTCTAGGTTCCACATGTATGCGTTAATATACGATATTTGTTTTTCTCTTTCTGACTTACTTCACTCTGTATGACAGTCTCTAGATCTATCCACGTCTCTACAAATGACCCAATTTCATTCCTTTTTATGGCTGAGAAATATTGCATTTTATATATGTAGCACATCTTTTCCGTTCATCTGTCTATGGGCATTTAGGTTGCTTCCATGACCTGGCTATTGTAAATAGTGCTGCAGTGAACATTGTGGTGAATATGTCTTTTTGAATTATGGTTTTCTCTGGGTATATGGCCAGTAGTGGGATTGCTGGGTCACACGGTAATTCTATTTTTAGTTTTTTAAGGAACCTCCATACTGTTCTCCATAGTGACTGTATCAACTTACATTCCCACAAATAGTGTAAGAGGGTTCCCTTTTCTCCACACCCTCTCCAGCATTTGTTGTTTGTAGATTTTCTGATGATGCCCATTCTAACTCGTGTGAGGTGATAACTCATTGTAGTTTTGGTTTATATTTCTCTAATAATTAGTGATGTTGAGCAGCTTTTCATGTGCTTCTTGGTCATCTGTATGTCTTCTTGGGACAAATGTCTATTTACGTCATCTGCCCATTTTTGGATTGGGTTGTTTGTTTTTTTACTGTTGAGCTGCATGAGCTGTTTATATACATTGGAGATTAATCCTTTGTCCATTGATTCGTTTGCAAATATTTTCTCCCATTCTGAGGGTTGTCTTTTCGTCTTGTTTGTAGTTTCCTTTGCTTTGCAAAAGCTTTTAGGTTTCATTTGCTCCCATTTGTTTATTATTGTTTCTTATTCCATTACTCTAGGAGGTGGATCAAAAAAGACCTTGCTGTGATTTATGTCAAAGAGTATTCTTCCTATGTTTTCCTCTAAGAGTTTTATAGTGTCCGGTCTTACATTTTGGTCTCTAATGCATTTTGAGTTTATTTTTTGTGTATGGTGTTAGGGAGTGTTCTAATTTCATTCTTTTACATGTAGCTGTCCATTTTTCCCAGCACCACTTATTGAAGAGACTGTCTTTTCTCCATTGTATATCCTTGCCTCCTTTGTCATAGATTAGTGGGTCATAGGTGTGTAGGTTTATCTCTGGGCTTTCTTTTTTTTTTTTTTTCTTTTACATCTTTAATGGAGTATAATTGCTTTACAATTGTGTGTTAGTTTCTGCTGTATAAAAAACTGAATCAGCTATGCGTATACATATAACACCATATCCCCTCCCTCTTGCACCTCCCTCTCACTCCCTTATCCCACCCTTTTAGGTGGTCACAAAGCACAGAGCTGGTCTCCCTGTGCTATGTGGCTGCTTCCCAGTAGCTATCAATTTTACATTTGGTACTGTATATATGTCCATACCACTCTCTCACTTTGTCCCAGCTTACCCTTCCCCCTCCCCATGTCCTCAAGTCCTTTCTCTACGTCTGTGTCCTTAATCCTTTCCTGCCCCTAGGTTCTACATAAACTTTTTTTTTTTAGATTCCATATATATGTGTTAGCATACGGTGTTTGTTTTTCTCTTTCTGACTTACTTCACTCTGTAGGACAGACTCTAGATCCATCCACCTCACTAAAAATAACTCAATTTCGTTTCTTTTTATGGCTGAATCATGTTCCATTGTATATATGTGCCACATCTTCTTTATCCATTTATCTGTTGATGGACACTTAGGTTGCTTCCATGTCCTGGCTATTGTAAATAGAGCTACAGTGAACATTGTGGTACATGACTCTTTTTGAATTATGGTTTTCTCAGGGTAAATGTCCAGGAGTGGGTTTGCTGGGTTGTATGGTAGTTCTATTTTTAGTTTTTAAGGAACCTTCATACCGTTCTCCCTAGTGGCTATATCAATTTACATTCCCACCAACAGTGCAAGAGGGTTCCCTTTTCTCCAATTAATGCCTCTCCAGCATTTATTGTTGGTAGATTTTTTGATGATGGCCATTCTGACTGGTGTGAGGTGATACCTCGCTGTAGTTTTGATTTGCATTTCTCTAATGATTAGTGATGTTCAGCATCTTTCATGTGTTTGTTGGCAACCTGTATATCTTCTTTGGAGAAATGTCTATTTAGGTCTTCTGCCCATTTTTGGATTGGGTTGTTTGGTTTTGTGATATTGAGCTACATGAGCTGCTTTTTGGAGATTAATCCTTTGCCATTTGCTTCATTTGAAAATATTTTCTCCCATTCTGATGGTTGTCTTTTCATCTTGCTTATGTTTTCCTTTGCTGTGCAAAAGAATTTATGTTTCATTAGGTCCCATTTTTTTATTTTTGTTTTTATTTCCATTTCTCTAGGAGGTGGGTCAAAAAGGATCTTGCTGTGATTTATGTCATAGACTGTTCTGCTTATGTTTTCCTCTAAGACTTTTATAGTGGCTGGTCTTATATTTAGGTCTCTAATCCATTTTGAGTTTATTTTTGTGTATGGTGTTAGGGAGTGTTCTAATTTCATTCTTTTACATGTAGCTGTCCAGTTTTCCCAGCACCACTTACTGAAGACACTGTCTTTTCTCCGTTGTATACCCTTGCCTCCTTTGTCATAGATTAGTTAACCATAGGTATGTGGGTTTATCTCTGTGCTTTCTATCCTGTTCTATTGACCTATATTTCTGTTTTTGTGTCAGTACCATATTATCTTGATTACTGTAGCTTTGTAATATAGTCTGAAGTCTGGAAGTCTGATTCCTCCAGCTCTTTTTTTTCCCCCTGAAGACTGCTTTGGCTATCCAAGGTCTTTTGTGTCTCCCTACAAATTTTAAGATTTTTTTTTCTTGTTCTGTAGAAAATGCCAAAGGTATTTTGATCGGGATTGCATTAAATCTGTAGATTGCTTTGGGTAGTATAGTCATTTTCACAATATTGATTCTTCTAATCCAAGAACATGGTATATGTCTCCATCTGTTTATATCATCTTTGATTTCTTTCATCAGTGTCTTATAGTTTTCTGAGTACAGGTCTTTTACTTCCTTAGGTAGGTTTATTCCTAGGTATTTTATTCTTTTTGTTGCAGTGGTAATGGGATTGTTTCCTTAATTTCTCTTTCTGATCTTTCATTGTTAGTGTATAGGAATGCAAGCAATTTCTGTGCATTAATTTTGTATCCTGCAACTTTACCAGATTCATTGATTAGCTCCAGTGGTTTTCTGGTGGCATCTTTAGGATTCTCTATCTATGATATCATGTCATCTGCAAACAGTGACAATTGTACTCCTTCTTTTCCTTTTTGTATTCCTTTTATTTCTTTTTCTTCTCTGATTGCCATGGCTAGGACTTCCAAAACTATGTTGAATAGCAGTGGTGAGAGTGGACATCCTCGTCTTGTTCCTGATCTTAGAGGAAACGCTTGCAGTTTTTCACCATTGAGAATGGTGTTTGCTGCGGGTTTGTCATATATGGCCTTTATTATGTTGAGGTAGTTTCCCTCTATGCCCACACTCTGCAGAGTTTTTATCATAAATGGGTGTTGAATTTTCACAAAATCTTTTCCTTCATCTATTGAGGTGATCATATGGTTTTATTCTACAATTTGTTAATATGGTGTATTCACATTGATTTGTGTATATTGAAGAATCCTTGCATCCCTGGGATACACCCCACTTGATCATGGTGTATGATCCTTTTAATGTGTTGTTCGATTCTGTTTGCTAGTATTTGGTTGAGGATTTTTACATCTATATTCATCAGTGATATTGGTCTATAATTTTCTTTCCTTGTAGTATCTCCGTCTGATTTTGGTATCAGGGTGATGGTGGTCTCATAGAATGAGTTTGGGAGTGTTCCTTCCCCTGCAATTGTTTTGAAGAATTTGAGAAGGTTGGGTGTTAGCTCTTCTCTAAATGTTTGATAGAATTCACCTGTGATGCCATCCGGTTCTGGACTTTTGTTTGTTGGAAGATTTTTAATCACAGTTTCAAATTCATTGCTTGTGATAGGTTTGTTCATATTTTCTATTTCTTCCTGGTTCAGTCTTGGAAGGTTATCCCTTTCTAAGAATTTGTCCATTTCTTCCAGGTTGTCCATTTTATTGGCATAGATTTGCTTGTAGTAGTCTCTTAGGATGCTTTGTATTCCTGTGGTGTCTGTTGTAACTTCTCCTTTTTCACTTCTAATTTTGTTGATTTGAGTCCTCTCCCTCTTTTTCTTGAGTCTGGCTAAAGGTTGATCATTATTGCTTATCTTCTCAAAGAACCAGCTTTTAGTTTTATTGATCTTTGCTTTCATTTTCTTTGTTTCTATTTCATTTATTTCTGCTCTGATCTTTAAGATTTCTTTCCTTCTACTAACTTTGGGTTTTGTTCTTCTTTCTCTAGTTCCTCTAGGTGTAAGGTTAGATTGTTTATTTGAGATTTTTCTTGTTTCTTGAGGTAGGCTTGTATTGCTATAAACTTCCCTCTTAGAACTGCTTTTGCTGCATCCCATAGGTTTTGGATCATCGTGTTTTTGTTGTCATTTGTCTCTAGGTAGTTTTTGATTTCCTCTTTGATTTCTTCAGTGATCTCTTGGTTATTTAGTAACGTATTGTTTAGCCTCCATGTGTTTGTGTTTTTTACGGTATTTTTCCGTGTAATTGATTTCTAATCTCATAGCATTGTGGTTGGAACAGCTGCTTGACATGATTTCAGTTTTCTTAAATTTACTGAGGCTTTGTGACCCAAGATGTGATCTATCTTGGAGAATGTTCCGTGTGCAGTTAAGAAGAACGTGTAATCTGCTGTTTTTGGATGGAATGTCCTATAAATATCAATTAACTCTATCTGGTCTATTGTGTCATTTAAAGCTTGTGTTTCCTTATTAATTTTCTGTCTGGCTGATCTCCACTGGTGTAAGTGAGCTGTTAAAGTCCCCCACTATTATTGTGTTACTGTTGATTTCCTCTTTTATAGCTGTTAGCGGTTGCCTTATACATTGAGGTGCTCCTATGTTGGGTACATATATATTTATAATTGTTATATCTTCTTCTTGGATTGATCCCTTGACCATTATGTACTGTCTTTCCTTGTCTCTTGTAACATTCTTTATTTTAAAGTCTATTTTATCTGATATGAGTATTGCTACTCCAGCTTTCTTTTGATTTTCATTTGCATAGAATATATTTTTCCATCGCCTCACTTTCAGTCTGTGTGTGTCCCTAGGTCTGAAATGGGTCTCTTGTAGACAGCATATATATGGGTCTTGTTTTTGTATCCATTCAGCGAGCCTGTGTCTTTTGGTTGGAACATTTAGTGCATTCACGTTTAAGGTAATTATCGATATGTATGTTCCTATTACTATTTTCTTAATTGTTATGGGGTTGTCTTGGTGGGTCCTTTTCTTCTCTTGTGTTTCCCACTTAGAGAAGTTCCTTTAGCATTTGGGGTAGAGCTGGTTTCATGGTGCTGAATTCTCTTAGCTTTTGCTTGTCTGTAAGGCTTTTGATTTCTCCATCAAATCTGAATGAGACCTTTGCAGGGTGGAGTACTCTTGGTTGTAGGTTCTTCCCTTTCATCACTTTAAATTGATCATGCCACTCCCTTCTGGCTTGTAGATTTTCTGCTGAGAAATCAGCTGTTATCCTTATGGGAGTTCCCTTGTATGTTATTTGTCATTTTTCCCTTGCTGCTTTCAATAATTTTTCTTTGTCGTTAATTTTTGTCAATTTGATTACTATGTGTCTTGTCATTTTTCTCCTTCGGTTTATCCTGCCTGGGACTCTCTGTGCTTCTGGACTTGGGTGGCTATTTCTTTTCCCATGCTAGGGAAGTTTTTGACCATAATCTCTTCAAATATATTCTCGGGTCCTTTCTCTCTCTTCTCCTTCTGGGACCCCTATCATGCGAATGTTGTTGTGTTTAATGTTGTCCCAGAGGACTCTTGGGGTGTCTTCATTTATTTTCATTCTTTTTCTTTATTCTGTTCCATGGCAGTGATTTCCACCTTTCTGTCTTCCAGGTCACTTATCCGTTCTTCTGCCACAGTTATTCTGCTACTGATTCCTTCTAGTATATTTTTCATTTCAGTTATTACATTGTTCACCTCTGTTTGTTTGTTCTTTAATTCTTCTAGGTATTTGTTCCTTAATTCTTCTAGGTCTTTGTTAAGCATTTTTTGTGTCTTCTCCATCTTTGCCTCCTTTCTTTTTCCAAGGTCTTGGCTCAACTTCACTATCATTATTCTGAATTCTTTTTCGGGAAGGTTCCCTATCTCCACGTCATTTCGTTTTTTTTTTTTTTTCTGGGGTTTTTATCTTGTTCCTTGATCTGGTATAAAGTCCTCTGCCTTTTCATTTTGTCTATCTTTCTGTGAATGTGGTTTTCCTTCCACAGGCTGCAGAATTGTAGTTCTTCTTGCTTCTGCTGTCTGCGCTCTGGTGGATGAGTCTATCTTAGAGGCTTGTGCAAGCTTCCTGATGGGAGGGACTGGTGGTGGGTAGAGCTGGGTGTTGCTTTGGTGGGCAGAGCTTTAATCCGCTTGTCTGTAGATTAAATAAAACTTTAATAAAAAGTTTAATCCGCTTGTCTGCTGATGCATGGGGCTGGGTTCCCTCCCTGTTGGTGGTTTGGCCTGAGGTGACCCAGCACTGGAGCCTACCTTGCTCTTGGTGGGGCTAATGGCGGACTCTGGGAGGGCTCACACCAAGGAGTATTTCCCAGAACTTCTGCTGCCATTGTCGTTGTCCTCACGGTGAGCCACAGCCACAGCCACCACCTGCCTCTGCAGGAGACCCTCTAAAAGTAGCAGGTAGTTCTGATCATTCTCCTACAGGGTCACTGCTCCTTCCCCTGGGTCCTGATGTGCACACTACTTTGTTTGTGCCCTCCATGAGTGGAGTATCTGAGTGGAGTTGAGACTCTGAGACTCTGCGTGGAGTCGCACAGACTCTGGGTCCTGTGAAGCTTCGATGTTTTGTGGTTCTAGAAATCCTATAGGAGACGGTCCACAGTAGGTGAAGCTAACGTTGTCAGTAGAGGTGTTGAAGCCAAAGATCTGCAGTTCCGACTAGAGGTGCCCATGTACATACAGGACAAAATCATCTCGTGTGAATGTAGTTCAGGCATGTTTAAGATGAATGCAGTCATGTTAATGCCTACCATATTCTATCTTGAGCCTCTCCTCAGGGACCCCCTCCTCAGTTCCTGAGGCTCCTGTAAGTCATGTACAAGGGACTGGAGAGTGGGCTCTGTCCAGTCTGAGCCCTGAGTTACCCTGTGTGTATCTTAGGATGCTTTGTATTTCTGTGGTGTCTGTCTGTTGTAACATCATCTCTTTCATTTCAGATTTATTTGGGCCCTCTCTTTTTAAAAAAACATACTACTGTTGTCTTTTATTCTTTACAGAAGTTTAATAAGTGTTTGATCTACTATCCTTACCCTATGTATACTTTTTGCAGTGAGATTTTTACTTTTCTTTGTTTCCTTGTTACTATCAATAATTAGTGAGACTTCTTTTAAGCTACCTTCAACATTGCTTATAAAGCTGCTTTATTAGTGATGACAGAGCCTTAATGGAATTCATGTTCTGGTTGTAAATTAGAATGCAATGTGCCAGCAAAAAGCCCCTTAAGTTTATGTCTCACTACTTCTTGTTTTTTTTTAATCTAATTTTTATTTTTTGTCAGAGCAAATTTGATTAAAATGTTTTGTTTCTTCTAGGTGTGCAAGATGTGGTTCTTTTAAACATATACATATATCTATTCTTCTTTGGATCATTTTCCCATGTAGGTTATGACACAATGTTGAGCAGTCTTGTCTTGGTATTACATAGGTCTTTGGTGATTACATATTTCACATGTGTTTCTATATCTATCTTAACCCCAATATCCTAATGTATCCAATCCTCACACCTTTCCATTTGGTGAACCATAAGTTTGTTTAATGAATCTGTGATTGCATTTCTCTGTGGAAATATCTTCATTGGTATGAATTTTTAGCTAAGACCTATAAGTGATATTATAGGATATGTGTCTTTGGCTTTCTGACTTAGTACAATTTGCCTGATTACCTCAAGAATCATACATGGTGCTGCAAATGGCATTGTTTCATTTTTTTCCCTGGCTAATATTCCATCTGTACGTGTACCAGTTCTTCTTTGGCCACGCACCTCTTGATGGACTTTCTGGTTGCCTCCATGTCTTGGCTATTGTAATACTGCTGCAATGCATATTTGCTTGGCTGTGTCTTTCCAGTTCTATCTTATGTTATAGGCCAAGGAGTGGGCTTGCTGTATCATATGGTAGCTCAGTGTGTACGTTTTAAAGGCACCACCATTCAGTTCTCATTAGTGGCTCTTTCCAGGTTACGTCACACTTAAAATTGAGGGTATGCATTTCTCCAAAACACCTTCAATATTTATTGTTTGTAGTTTTCTTGCTGATGGTTATTCTAACAGGTGCGAGCTGATACCTCTCTGTGGTTGAATTTGCATGTGTCCCAAAATCTGTTGAAATTGAGCTTTAAAGCATGCCCTTTCTATTTATCAAACTGTGATTACAGCTTAGTTCTTCAAAGTGTTTTATTAAAGTAAGTGTCACATTTTGAAAATTTTTGGCCATTATCTCCCTCAAGACATTTTGAAGGCAGGTTTCATTTACAGCCCTGAAGTACTTGTTCATATGAAGTGAACATTAGCACAGATTTGAAAGCTGCTTTGGCAGGTAACGGCCGGAGGGCGGCAGCCTTTCCACATTCCCCAATCAGGTAACTAGGGAAGGAGCCTTCAGCCCCAAAAGTGTCCACCCTTATGTCTCATCCAGCTGTGGATCTAGATATGGTCAATCTAGGTTGCATCACAGCCCCTGAATGAATTGTGTGAGAATTTCTCTGTCTTTCAACGTCTTTGTTTCATGGGTATTTAAAAGTAGTTTATTTTTATAATGGGGTTTAGCTGCTTTTCACTGCTGTGTTTATGCCGCTTTACACCCACTTGACTCACTTACAGAGAGATATCAATACATAGGGTTTAAGATTCTTACTAGTCAGATATAGTCTTGTGCGGTGAATAGGGGGTGTTGAGTCCAGTTCAGTGAGCAAGGAGTAGGTCTTGTCTATTACATATTGGGTTTATGGCACGGTATCTGAGCTAATTTGAAACCCTTGTTTTATGCATCACCCCACCTCACCTTTCCCGTTCAGCAGCTATAGTATGTTTTCTAAACGTGTGATTCTGTTCTGTTTTGTAATTCAGTTCAAGTGTAGCGGTTTTTACATTCCCTCTATAAGTGATATCTTATGATAAGTGTCTTTTTCTGTGTGACTTATTTCACTTAGAATCGTCGGACCTAAATCCACTCATCATGCTGCTACTAGCCTTATGAGGTTGATTTCATGGCCGAGTGATATTCCATTGTACATAAGGACCACAACTTCTTTATCCATTTTTCTCTTTCTTACGATATTTAAGGTGTAATAAAGTGGAGGTTCCTGTCTATAGAACAGCCGTTAACTTTGGAGTGCCTGCGTCTTGCTGATTTTTAGATTTCCCAATTTATACGCCCATGAGTGGAAGTGCCCTATGCTCTCTAAGCTGTGTTTTTTAGATGTTTCAGGACACACCGTACACTTCTCCAGAGTGGCTGTTGGCAATTTACATCCCGCCCATCAGCATCGCAAGGCTCCCATTTCTCCATGGCCGGTCCTGCATTTCTGGTTTGGACACATTTTTCCGCATGGCCCTTTTGCCCGATGGGAAGCGAGACTTCTTTGGAGCGCTGATTTGCCTTTCCAGATTGCTTGGTTGGCCAAAAAGGGCGTATGCGTTTTTTCCTGAATATATTCAGGAAAAAACGCATAGGCCCTTTTTTGCCAAGGGCATCGTTGTCCACGTTTTGCCGCTTTTCATGGGCTTTCAAGGCGATTGGAATCTACTTCCTGAAATCTGTTTCCTGCAATTCTGCCTTGCTTTCAAATCCTCTTCGTTGCCTTCCCTCAATATATTTGTGGACGAGAGTTATCATTTTTAACTCTGCAGTTTTGTGAATTGCAGTGCCCATGAGCTCCATTTTTCAACTCGCTTTTTTGGGAGCTGGATGCAAAAGTGCAGGATTGCTTCAGGCCCTCTTCTGGTTCTGGGGGGCAGGCTGAGCTTGTGGTTAATTCTTCTTCCTGATGGGAAAATAGAGTGACCTGTGCCTGTCCCAACACCTAGAGCTAGTCTCTCATTGGTTCGCCCTCTTCCCGTTCATCGTCAGGACAAATTGCAACCTGTACGGAACAGGAGGTTCAAGGTGCTGATTCTCCAAGGAGGGAGATGGCTAGTAAAGCGGCTGGAATGGCGAACCCGAGCACAAGGAGATGAGAAATGAGGTGCGATTTAGAAACCTTTCTCGATCACATGGTGTACCATCTTCTGGGTTTCTCATGCATGTTTTCGATGTAGGAAGATGCCCTTTAACCTAGAGATTTGGGACCCATGGGATGGGTACCATGCAGTATTATTTTAAAGGGCCTGTGTTGGCTCACCCAACCTCACCAAAACTCTCAGCACCAAGAGTGCCCCCCCTTATGTCTCAATCAGCTGTGGATCTAGATATGCTCAATCCAGGTTGCATCACAGCCCCTGAACGAATTTTGTAAGAGTTTCTCTCTCTTTCACTGTCTTTGTTTCACGGGTTTTGAAAAGTAATTTATTTTTATAATGGGGTTTAGCTGCTTTTCACGGCTGTGTTTATGCCGCTTTACACCCCCTTGACTCACTTACAGAGAGATATCAATACATAGGTTTGAAGATTCTTACTAGTCAGATATATTCTTGTGCGGTGAATAGGGGGTGTTGAGTCCAGTTCACTGAAAAAGGAATAGGTCTTGTCTCTTACATATTGGGTTTATGGAACGGTATCTGAGCTAATTTGAAACCCTTGTTTTATGCATCACCCCACCTCACCTTTCCCGTTCAGCAGCCATAGTGTGTTTTCTAAACATGTGACTCTGTTCTGTTTTGTAAATCAGTTCAAGTGTAGCAGTTTTTACATTCCCTCTATAAGTGATATCTTATGATAAGTGTCTTTTTCTGTGTGAATTATTTCACTTAGAATCGTCGGACCTAAATCCACTCATCGTGCTGCTACTAGCCTTATGACGTTGATATTATGGCTGAGAGATATTCCATTGTACATGAGGACCACAACTTCTTTATCCATTTTTCTCTTTCCTAGGTTATTGTAGGTGTAATGAAGTGGGGGTTCTTGTCAACAGAGCAGCCCTAAACTTTGGGGTGCCTGTGTCTTGCTGATTTTTAGTTTTCCCAATTTATACGGCCATGAGTGGAAGTGCCTTATGCTCTCAAAGCTGTGTTTTTTAGATGTTTCAGGACACACCGTACCCTTCTCCAGAGTGGTTATTGGCAATTTACATCCCGCCCATCAGCATAGCAAGGCTCCCATTTCTCCATGGCCGGTCCTGCATTTCTGGTTTGGACACTTTTTTCCGCATGGCCCTTTTGCCCGCTGGGAAGCGAGACTTCTTTGGAGCGCTGATTGGCCTTTCCAGGTTGCTTGGTTGGCCAAAAAGGGCGTATGCATTTTTTCCTGAATATATTCAGGAAAAAACGCATACGCCCTTTTTGGCCAAGGGCATCATTGTCCACGTATTGCCGCTTTTCATGTGCTTTCAAGGCGATTCGAATCTACCTCCTGAAACCTGTTTCCTGCAATTCTGCCTTGCTTTCAAAGCCTCTTCGTTGCCTTCCCTCAATATATTTGTGCACGAGAGTTATCATTTATAACTCTGCAGATTTGTGAATTGCAGTGCCCCTGAGCTCCATTTTTCAAGTCGCTTTTTTGGGTGCTGGCCGCAAAAGTGCAGGATTGCTTCAGGCCCTCTTCTGGTTCTGGGGCGCAGGCTGAGCTTGTGGTTAATTCTTCTTCCTGATGGGAAAATAGAGTGACCTTTGCCTGTCCCAACACATAGAGCTAGTCTCTCATTGTTTCCCCCTCTTCCCGTTCATCCTCAGGACAAATTGCAACCTGTACGGAACAGGAGGTTAAAGGTGCTGATTCACCAAGGAGGGAGATGGCTAGTAAAGCGGGTGGAATGGCGAACCCGAGCACAAGGAGATGAGAAATGAGGTGCGTTTTAGAAACCGTTCCCGATCACACGGTGTACCATCTTCTGGGTTTCTCATGCATGTTTTCGATGTAGGAAGATGCCCTTGAACCTGGAGATTTGGGACCCATGGGATGGGTACCATGCAGTATTACTTGAAAGGGTCTGCGTTGGCTCACCCAACCTCACCGAACCTCTCAGCCCCAAGAGTGTCCACCCTTATGTCTCAATCAGCTGTGGGTCTAGATATGGTCAATCCAGGTTGCATCACAGCCCCTGAACGAATTTTGGAAGAATTTCTCTCTCTTTCACTGTCTTTGTTTCACGGGTTTTGAAAAGTAATTTATTTTTATAATGGGGTTTAGCTGCTTTTCACGGCTGTGTTTATGCCGCTTTACACCCCCTTGACACACTTACAGAGAGATATCAATACATAGGTTTGAAGATTCTTACTAGTCAGATATATTCTTGTGCGGTGAATAGGGGGTGTTGAGTCCAGTTCACTGAAAAAGGAATAGGTCTTGTCTCTTACATATTGGGTTTATGGAACGGTATCTGAGCTAATTTGAAACCCTTGTTTTATGCATCACCCCACCTCACCTTGCCCGTTCAGCAGCCATAGTGTGTGTCCTAAACGTGTGACTCTGTTCTGTTTTGCAATTCAGTTCAAGTGTAGCGGTTTTTACATTCCCTCTAGAAGTGATATCTTAGGATAAGTGTCTTTTTCTGTGTGACTTATTTCACTTAGAATCGTCGTACCTAAATCCACTCATCGTGCTGCTACTAGCCTTATGACGTTGATTTCATGGCTGAGTGATATTCCATTGTACATGAGGACCACAACTTCTTTATCCATTTTTCTCTTTCCTAGGATATTTAAGGTGTAATGAAGTGGGGGTTCTTGTCAACAGAGCAGCCCTAAACTTTGGGGTGCCTGTGTCTTGCTGATTTTTAGTTTTCCCAATTTATACGGCCATGAGTGGAAGTGCCCTATGCTCTCCAAGCTGTGTTTTTTAGATGTTTCAGAACACACCGTACACTTCTCCAGAGTGGCTGTTGGCAATTTACATCCCACCCATCAGCGTAGCAAGGCTCCCATTTCTCCATGGCCGGTCCTGCATTTCTGGTTTGGACACTTTTTTCCGCATGGCCCTTTTGCCCGCTGGGAAGCGAGACTTCTTTGGAGCGCTGATTTGCCTTTCCAGGTTGCTTGGTTGGCCAAAAAGGGCGTATGCGTTTTTTCCTGAATATATTCAGGAAAAAACGCATACGCCCTTTTTGGCCAAGGGCATCATTGTCCACATTTTGCCGCTTTTCATGTGCTTTCAAGGCGATTCGAATCTACCTCCTGAAATCTGTTTCCTGCAATTCTGCCTTGCTTTCAAAGCCTCTTCGTTGCCTTCCCTTAATATATTTGTGGACGAGAGGTATCATTTAAAACTCTGCAGGTTTGTGAATTGCAGTGCCCCTGAGTTCCATTTTTCAACTCGCTTTTTTGGGAGCTGGCCGCAAAAGCGCAGGATTGCTTCAGGCCCTCTTCTCGTTCTGGGGGGCAGGCTGAGCTTGTGCTTAATTCTTCTTCCTGATGGGAAAATAGAGTGACCTGTGCCTGTCCCAACACCTAGAGCTAGTCTCTCATTGGTTCCCCCTCTTCCCGTTCATCCTCAGGACAAATTGCAACATGTACGGAACAGGAGGTTAAAGGTCCTGATTCTCCAAGGAGGAGATGGCTAGTAAATCGGCTGGAATGGCGAACCCGAGCAAAGGAGATGAGAAATGAGGTGCGTTTTAGAAACCTTTCCCGATCACACGGTGTACCATCTTCTGGGTTTCTCATGCCTGTTTTCGATGTAGGAAGATGCCCTTGAACCTGGAGATTTGGGACCCATGGGATGGGTACCATGCAGTATTACTTGAAAGGGTCTGCGTTGGCTCACCCAACCTCACCGAACCTCTCAGCCCCAAGAGTGTCCACCCTTATGTCTCAATCAGCTGTGGGTCTAGATATGGTCAATCCAGGTTGCATCACAGCCCCTGAACGAATTTTGGAAGAATTTCTCTCTCTTTCACTGTCTTTGTTTCACGGGTTTTGAAAAGTAATTTATTTTTATAATGGGGTTTAGCTGCTTTTCACGGCTGTGTTTATGCCGCTTTACACCCCCTTGACTCACTTACAGAGAGATATCAATACATAGGTTTGAAGATTCTTACTAGTCAGATATATTCTTGTGCGGTGAATAGGGGGTGTTGAGTCCAGTTCACTGAAAAAGGAATAGGTCTTGTCTCTTACATATTGGGTTTATGGAACGGTATCTGAGCTAATTTGAAACCCTTCTTTTATGCATCACCCCACCTCACCTTGCCCGTTCAGCAGCCATAGTGTGTTTTCTAAACGTGTGTCTCTGTTCTGTTTTGTAATTCAGTTCAAGTGTAGCGGTTTTTACATTCCCTCTAGAAGTGATATCTTAGGATAAGTGTCTTTTTCTGTGTGACTTATTTCACTTAGAATCGTCGTACCTAAATCCACTCATCGTGCTGCTACTAGCCTTATGACGTTGATTTCATGGCTGAGTGATATTCCATTGTACATGAGGACCCCAACTTCTTTATCCATTTTTCTCTTTCCTAGGATATTTAAGGTGTAATGAAGTGGGGGTTCTTGTCAACAGGGCAGCCCTAAACTTTGGGGTGCCTGTGTCTTGCTGATTTTTAGTTTTCCCAATTTATACGCCCATGAGTGGAAGTGCCCTATGCTCTCCAAGCTGTGTTTTTTAGATGTTTCAGAACACACCGTACACTTCTCCAGAGTGGCTGTTGGCAATTTACATCCCACCCATCAGCGTAGCAAGGCTCCCATTTCTCCATGGCCGGTCCTGCATTTCTGGTTTGGACACTTTTTTCCGCATGGCCCTTTTGCCCGCTGGGAAGCGAGACTTCTTTGGAGCGCTGATTGGCCTTTCCAGGTTGCTTGGTTGGCCAAAAAGGGCGTATGCGTTTTTTCCTGAATATATTCAGGAAAAAACGCATACGCCCTTTTTGGCCAAGGGCATCATTGTCCACGTTTTGCCGCTTTTCATGTGCTTTCAAGGCGATTCGAATCTACCTCCTGAAATCTGTTTCCTGCAATTCTGCCTTGCTTTCAAAGCCTCTTCGTTGCCTTCCCTTAATATATTTGTGGACGAGAGGTATCATTTAAAACTCTGCAGGTTTGTGAATTGCAGTGCCCCTGAGTTCCATTTTTCAAATCGCTTTTTTGGGAGCTGGCCGCAAAAGCGCAGGATTGCTTCAGGCCCTCTTCTGGTTCTGGGGGGCAGGCTGAGCTTGTGCTTAATTCTTCTTCCTGATGGGAAAATAGAGTGACCTGTGCCTGTCCCAACACCTAGAGCTAGTCTCTCATTGGTTCCCCCTCTTCCCGTTCATCCTCAGGACAAATTGCAACCTGTACGGAACAGGAGGTTAAAGGTGCTGATTCTCCAAGGAGGGAGATGGCTAGTAAATCGGCTGGAATGGCGAACCCGAGCAAAGGAGATGAGAAATGAGGTGCGTTTTAGAAACCTTTCCCGATCACACGGTGTACCATCTTCTGGGTTTCTCATGCCTGTTTTCGATGTAGGAAGATGCCCTTGAACCTGGAGATTTGGGACCCATGGGATGGGTACCATGCAGTATTACTTGAAAGGGTCTGCGTTGGCTCACCCAACCTCACCGAACCTCTCAGCCCCAAGAGTGTCCACCCTTATGTCTCAATCAGCTGTGGGTCTAGATATGGTCAATCCAGGTTGCATCACAGCCCCTGAACGAATTTTGCAAGAATTTCTCTCTCTTTCACTGTCTTTGTTTCACGGGTTTTGAAAAGTAATTTATTTTTATAATGGGGTTTAGCTGCTTTTCACGGCTGTGTTTATGCCGCTTTACACCCCCTTGACTCACTTACAGAGAGATATCAATACATAGGTTTGAAGATTCTTACTAGTCAGATATATTCTTGTGCGGTGAATAGGGGGTGTTGAGTCCAGTTCACTGAAAAAGGAATAGGTCTTGTCTCTTACATATTGGGTTTATGGAACGGTATCTGAGCTAATTTGAAACCCTTGTTTTATGCATCACCCCACCTCACCTTGCCCGTTCAGCAGCCATAGTGTGTTTTCTAAACGTGTGACTCTGTTCTGTTTTGTAATTCAGTTCAATTGTAGCGGTTTTTACATTCCCTCTAGAAATGATATCTTAGGATAAGTGTCTTTTTCTGTGTGACTTATTTCACTTAGAATCGTCGTACCTAAATCCACTCATCGTGCTGCTACTAGCCTTATGACGTTGATTTCATGGCTGAGTGATATTCCATTGTACATGAGGACCCCAACTTCTTTATCCATTTTTCTCTTTCCTAGGATATTTAAGGTGTAATGAAGTGGGGGTTCTTGTCAACAGAGCAGCCCTAAACTTTGGGGTGCCTGTGTCTTGCTGATTTATAGTTTTCCCAATTTATACGCCCATGAGTGGAAGTGCCCTATGCTCTCCAAGCTGTGTTTTTTAGATGTTTCAGGACACACCGTACACTTCTCCAGAGTGGCTGTTGGCAATTTACATCCCACCCATCAGCGTAGCAAGGCTCCCATTTCTCCATGGCCGGTCCTGCATTTCTGGTTTGGGCACTTTTTTCCGCATGGCCCTTTTGCCCGCTGGGAAGCGAGACTTCTTTGGACCGCTGATTGGCCTTTCCAGGTTGCTTGGTTGGCCAAAAAGGGCGTATGCGTTTTTTCCTGAATATATTCAGGAAAAAACGCATACGCCCTTTTTGGCCAAGGGCATCATTGTCCACGTTTTGCCGCTTTTCATGTGCTTTCAAGGCGATTCGAATCTACCTCCTGAAATCTGTTTCCTGCAATTCTGCCTTGCTTTCAAAGCCTCTTCGTTGCCTTCCCTTAATATATTTGTGGACGAGAGGTATCATTTAAAACTCTGCAGGTTTGTGAATTGCAGTGCCCCTGACCTCCATTTTTCAACTCGCTTTTTTGGGAGCTGGCCGCAAAAGCGCAGGATTGCTTCAGGCCCTCTTCTGGTTCTGGGGGGCAGGCTGAGCTTGTGCTTAATTCTTCTTCCTGATGGGAAAATAGAGTGACCTGTTCCTGTCCCAACACCTAGAGCTAGTGTCTCATTGGTTCCCCCTCTTCCCGTTCATCCTCAGGACAAATTGCAACATGTACGGAACAGGAGGTTAAAGGTGCTGATTCTCCAAGGAGGGAGATGGCTAGTAAATCGGCTGGAATGGCGAACCCGAGCAAAGGAGATGAGAAATGAGGTGCGTTTTAGAAACCTTTCCCGATCACACGGTGTACCATCTTCTGGGTTTCTCATGCTTGTTTTCGATGTAGGAAGATGCCCTTGAACCTGGAGATTTGGGACCCATGGGATGGGTATCATGCAGTATTACTTGAAAGGGTCTGCGTTGGCTCACCCAACCTCACCGAACCTCTCAGCCCCAAGAGTGTCCACCCTTATGTCTCAATCATCTATGGGTTTAGATATGGTCAATCCAGGTTGCATCACAGCCCCTGAACAAATTTTGGCAGAATTTCTCTCTCTTTCACTGTCTTTGTTTCACGGGTTTTGAAAAGTAATTTATTTTTATAATGGGGTTTAGCTGCTTTTCACGGCTGTGTTTATGCCGCTTTACACCCCCTTGACTCACTTACAGAGAGATATCAATACATAGGTTTGAAGATTCTTACTAGTCAGATATATTCTTGTGCGGTGAATAGGGGGTGTTGAGTCCAGTTCACTGAAAAAGGAATAGGTCTTGTCTCTTACATATTGGGTTTATGGAACGGTATCTGAGCTAATTTGAAACCCTTGTTTTATGCATCACCCCACCTCACCTTTCCCGTTCAGCAACCATAGTGTGTTTTCTAAACGTGTGACTCTGTTCTGTTTTGTAATTCAGTTCAAGTGTAGCGGTTTTTACATTCCCTCTATAAGTGATATCTTATGATAAGTGTCTTTTTCTGTGTGACTTATTTCACTTAGAATCGTCGTACCTAAATCCACTCATCGTGCTGCTACTAGCCTTATGACGTGGATTTCATGGCTGAGTGATATTCCATTGTACATGAGGACCCCAACTTCTTCATCCATTTTTCTCTTTCCTAGGATATTTAAGGTGTAATGAAGTGGGGGTTCTTGTCAACAGAGCAGCCCTAAACTTTGGGGTGCCTGTGTCTTGCTGATTTTTAGTTTTCCCAATTTAGACGCCCATGAGTGGAAGTGCCCTATGCTCTCCAAGCTGTGTTTTTTAGATGTTTCAGAACACACCGTACACTTCTCCAGAGTGGCTGTTGGCAATTTACATCCCACCCATCAGCGTAGCAAGGCTCCCATTTCTCCATGGCCGGTCCTGCATTTCTGGTTTGGACACTTTTTTCCGCATGGCCCTTTTGCCCGCTGGGAAGCGAGACTTCTTTGGAGCGCTGATTGGCCTTTCCAGGTTGCTTGGTTGGCCAAAAAGGGCGTATGCGTTTTTTCCTGAATATATTCAGGAAAAAACGCATACGCCCTTTTTGGCCAAGGGCATCATTGTCCACGTTTTGCCGCTTTTCATGTGCTTTCAAGGCGATTCGAATCTACCTCCTGAAATCTGTTTCCTGCAATTCTGCCTTGCTTTCAAAGCCTCTTCGTTGCCTTCCCTTAATATATTTGTGGACGAGAGGTATCATTTAAAACTCTGCAGGTTTGTGAATTGCAGTGCCCCTGAGCTCCATTTTTCAACTCGCTTTTTTGGGAGCTGGCCGCAAAAGCGCAGGATTGCTTCAGGCCCTCTTCTGGTTCTGGGGGGCAGGCTGAGCTTGTGCTTAATTCTTCTTCCTGATGGGAAAATAGAGTGACCTGTGCCTGTCCCAACACCTAGAGCTAGTCTCTCATTGGTTCCCCCTCTTCCCGTTCATCCTCAGGACAAATTGCAACCTGTACGGAACAGGAGGTTAAAGGTGCTGATTCTCCAAGGAGGGAGATGGCTAGTAAATCGGCTGGAATGGCGAACCCGAGCAAAGGAGATGAGAAATGAGGTGCGTTTTAGAAACCTTTCCCGATCACACGGTGTACCATCTTCTGGGTTTCTCATGCCTGTTTTCGATGTAGGAAGATGCCCTTGAACCTGGAGATTTGGGACCCATGGGATGGGTACCATGCAGTATTACTTGAAAGGGTCTGCGTTGGCTCACCCAACCTCACCGAACCTCTCCGCCCCAAGAGTGTCCACCCTTATGTCTCAATCAGCTGTGGGTCTAGATATGGTCAATCCAGGTTGCATCACAGCCCCTGAACGAATTTTGGAAGAATTTCTCTCTCTTTCACTGTCTTTGTTTCACGGGTTTTGAAAAGTAATTTATTTTTATAATGGGGTTTAGCTGCTTTTCACGGCTGTGTTTATGCCGCTTTACACCCCCTTGACTCACTTACAGAGAGATATCAATACATAGGTTTGAAGATTCTTACTAGTCAGATATATTCTTGTGCGGTGAATAGGGGGTGTTGAGTCCAGTTCACTGAAAAAGGAATAGGTCTTGTCTCTTACATATTGGGTTTATGGAACGGTATCTGAGCTAATTTGAAACCCTTGTTTTATGCATCACCCCACCTCACCTTGCCCGTTCAGCAGCCATAGTGTGTGTCCTAAACGTGTGACTCTGTTCTGTTTTGCAATTCAGTTCAAGTGTAGCGGTTTTTACATTCCCTCTAGAAGTGATATCTTAGGATAAGTGTCTTTTTCTGTGTGACTTATTTCACTTAGAATCGTCGTACCTAAATCCACTCATCGTGCTGCTACTAGCCTTATGACGTTGATTTCATGGCTGAGTGATATTCCATTGTACATGAGGACCACAACTTCTTTATCCATTTTTCTCTTTCCTAGGATATTTAAGGTGTAATGAAGTGGGGGTTCTTGTCAACAGAGCAGCCCTAAACTTTGGGGTGCCTGTGTCTTGCTGATTTTTAGTTTTCCCAATTTATACGGCCATGAGTGGAAGTGCCCTATGCTCTCCAAGCTGTGTTTTTTAGATGTTTCAGAACACACCGTACACTTCTCCAGAGTGGCTGTTGGCAATTTACATCCCACCCATCAGCGTAGCAAGGCTCCCATTTCTCCATGGCCGGTCCTGCATTTCTGGTTTGGACACTTTTTTCCGCATGGCCCTTTTGCCCGCTGGGAAGCGAGACTTCTTTGGAGCGCTGATTTGCCTTTCCAGGTTGCTTGGTTGGCCAAAAAGGGCGTATGCGTTTTTTCCTGAATATATTCAGGAAAAAACGCATACGCCCTTTTTGGCCAAGGGCATCATTGTCCACATTTTGCCGCTTTTCATGTGCTTTCAAGGCGATTCGAATCTACCTCCTGAAATCTGTTTCCTGCAATTCTGCCCTGCTTTCAAAGCCTCTTCGTTGCCTTCCCTTAATATATTTGTGGACGAGAGTTATCATTTAAAACTCTGCAGGTTTGTGAATTCAGTGCCCCTGAGCTCCATTTTTCAACTCGCTTTTTTGGGAGCTGGCCGCAAAAGCGCAGGATTGCTTCAGGCCCTCTTCTGGTTCTGGGGGGCAGGCTGAGCTTGTGCTTAATTCTTCTTCCTGATGGGAAAATAGAGTGACCTGTGCCTGTCCCAACACCTAGAGCTAGTCTCTCATTGGTTCCCCCTCTTCCCGTTCATCCTCAGGACAAATTGCAACATGTACGGAACAGGTGGTTAAAGGTGCTGATTCTCCAAGGAGGGAGATGGCTAGTAAATCGGCTGGAATGGCGAACCCGAGCAAAGGAGATGAGAAATGAGGTGCGTTTTAGAAACCTTTCCCGATCACACGGTGTACCATCTTCTGGGTTTCTCATGCCTGTTTTCGATGTAGGAAGATGCCCTTGAACCTGGAGATTTAGGACCCATGGGATGGGTACCATGCCTTATTACTTGAAAGGGTCTGCGTTGGCTCACCCAACCTCACCGAACCTCTCAGCCCCAAGAGTGTCCACCCTTATGTCTCAATCAGCTGTGGGTCTAGATATGGTCAATCCAGGTTGCATCACAGCCCCTGAACGAATTTTGTAAGAATTTCTCTCTCTTTCACTGTCTTTGTTTCACGGGTTTTGAAAAGTAATTTATTTTTATAATGGGGTTTAGCTGCTTTTCACGGCTGTGTTTATGCCGCTTTACACCCCCTTGACTCACTTACAGAGAGATATCAACACATAGGTTTGAAGATTCTTACTAGTCAGATATATTCTTGTGCGGTGAATAGGGGGTGTTGAGTCCAGTTCACTGAAAAAGGAATAGGTCTTGTCTCTTACATATTGGGTTTATGGAACGGTATCTGAGCTAATTTGAAACCCTTGTTTTATGCATCACCCCACCTCACCTTGCCCGTTCAGCAGCCATAGTGTGTTTTCTAAACGTGTGACTCTGTTCTGTTTTGCAATTCAGTTCAAGTGTAGCGGTTTTTACATTCCCTCTAGAAGTGATATCTTATGATAAGTGTCTTTTTCTGTGTGACTTATTTCACTTAGAATCGTCGTACCTAAATCCACTCATCGTGCTGCTACTAGCCTTATGACGTTGATTTCATGGCTGAGTGATATTCCATTGTACATGAGGACCACAACTTCTTTATCCATTTTTCTCTTTCCTAGGATATTTAAGGTGTAATGAAGTGGGGGTTCTTGTCAACAGAGCAGCCCTAAACTTTGGGGTGCCTGTGTCTTGCTGATTTTTAGTTTTCCCAATTTATACGCCCATGAGTGGAAGTGCCCTATGCTCTCCAAGCTGTGTGTTTTAGATGTTTCAGAACACACCGTACACTTCTCCAGAGTGGCTGTTGGCAATTTACATCCCACCCATCAGCGTAGCAAGGGTCCCATTTCTCCATGGCCGGTCCTGCATTTCTGGTTTGGACACTTTTTTCCGCA
Organism: Balaenoptera acutorostrata; assembly: GCF_949987535.1. Taxonomy (NCBI): domain Eukaryota; kingdom Metazoa; phylum Chordata; class Mammalia; order Artiodactyla; family Balaenopteridae; genus Balaenoptera; species Balaenoptera acutorostrata. Next base: position 300,112 of record NW_026645564.1, read on the forward strand.
TGGCCCTTTTGCCCGCTGGGAAGCGAGACTTCTTTGGAGCGCTGATTGGCCTTTCCAGGTTGCTTGGTTGGCCAAAAAGGGCGTCTGCGTTTTTTCCTGAATATATTCAGGAAAAAACGCATACGCCCTTTTTGGCCAAGGGCATCATTGTCCACGTTTTGCCGCTTTTCATGTGCTTTCAAGGCGATTCGAATCTACCTCCTGAAATCTGTTTCCTGCAATTCTGCCTTGCTTTCAAAGCCTCTTCGTTGCCTTCCCTTAATATATTTGTGGACGAGAGGTATCATTTAAAACTCTGCAGGTTTGTGAATTGCAGTGCCCCTGAGTTCCATTTTTCAACTCGCTTTTTTGGGAGCTGGCCGCAAAAGCGCAGGATTGCTTCAGGCCCTCTTCTCGTTCTGGGGGGCAGGCTGAGCTTGTGCTTAATTCTTCTTCCTGATGGGAAAATAGAGTGACCTGTGCCTGTCCCAACACCTAGAGCTAGTCTCTCATTGGTTCCCCCTCTTCCCGTTCATCCTCAGGACAAATTGCAACATGTACGGAACAGGAGGTTAAAGGTCCTGATTCTCCAAGGAGGAGATGGCTAGTAAATCGGCTGGAATGGCGAACCCGAGCAAAGGAGATGAGAAATGAGGTGCGTTTTAGAAACCTTTCCCGATCACACGGTGTACCATCTTCTGGGTTTCTCATGCCTGTTTTCGATGTAGGAAGATGCCCTTGAACCTGGAGATTTGGGACCCATGGGATGGGTACCATGCAGTATTACTTGAAAGGGTCTGCGTTGGCTCACCCAACCTCACCGAACCTCTCAGCCCCAAGAGTGTCCACCCTTATGTCTCAATCAGCTGTGGGTCTAGATATGGTCAATCCAGGTTGCATCACAGCCCCTGAACGAATTTTGGAAGAATTTCTCTCTCTTTCACTGTCTTTGTTTCACGGGTTTTGAAAAGTAATTTATTTTTATAATGGGGTTTAGCTGCTTTTCACGGCTGTGTTTATGCCGCTTTACACCCCCTTGACTCACTTACAGAGAGATATCAATACATAGGTTTGAAGATTCTTACTAGTCAGATATATTCTTGTGCGGTGAATAGGGGGTGTTGAGTCCAGTTCACTGAAAAAGGAATAGGTCTTGTCTCTTACATATTGGGTTTATGGAACGGTATCTGAGCTAATTTGAAACCCTTCTTTTATGCATCACCCCACCTCACCTTGCCCGTTCAGCAGCCATAGTGTGTTTTCTAAACGTGTGTCTCTGTTCTGTTTTGTAATTCAGTTCAAGTGTAGCGGTTTTTACATTCCCTCTAGAAGTGATATCTTAGGATAAGTGTCTTTTTCTGTGTGACTTATTTCACTTAGAATCGTCGTACCTAAATCCACTCATCGTGCTGCTACTAGCCTTATGACGTTGATTTCATGGCTGAGTGATATTCCATTGTACATGAGGACCCCAACTTCTTTATCCATTTTTCTCTTTCCTAGGATATTTAAGGTGTAATGAAGTGGGGGTTCTTGTCAACAGAGCAGCCCTAAACTTTGGGGTGCCTGTGTCTTGCTGATTTTTAGTTTTCCCAATTTATACGCCCATGAGTGGAAGTGCCCTATGCTCTCCAAGCTGTGTTTTTTAGATGTTTCAGAACACACCGTACACTTCTCCAGAGTGGCTGTTGGCAATTTACATCCCACCCATCAGCGTAGCAAGGCTCCCATTTCTCCATGGCCGGTCCTGCATTTCTGGTTTGGACACTTTTTTCCGCATGGCCCTTTTGCCCGCTGGGAAGCGAGACTTCTTTGGAGCGCTGATTGGCCTTTCCAGGTTGCTTGGTTGGCCAAAAAGGGCGTATGCGTTTTTTCCTGAATATATTCAGGAAAAAACGCATACGCCCTTTTTGGCCAAGGGCATCATTGTCCACGTTTTGCCGCTTT